>NC_052163.1:129329772-129688927 GCF_902713615.1 Scyliorhinus canicula
GTGGAATGCCCTACCTGCAACAGTAGTGCACTCGCCAACATTGAGGGCATTTAAAAGTTTATTGGATAAGCATATGGATGATAAGGGCATAGTGTAGGTTAGCTGGCCTTTAGTTTTTGACTTCCCATGTCGGTGCAACATCGAGGGCCGAAGGGCCTGTACTGCGCTGTATCGTTCTATATTCTATGTCTTTAGTTCAGGTATGATGTGCAGGTGCCGGCGTCGCATTCACCTGAGGAAGGAGCAGTGCTCTGAAAGCTAGTGTTTGAAACAAACATGTTGGACTTTAACCTGGTGTTGTAAGACTTCTTTAGTTCAGGTAGTCGCTGGTTCCATGTTGATTAACCCCAAACCACAGCCTTAAATATACCAATCTTTTAAATCTGGGAAACTGATGTACAACAAACCAGCAGCATACTACAAGATGATCATTTTAAAGCAACAATGAGCAATTTAAACAGACAACCCAAATCCAAATGTCCCTAACCTCATACAAATTTCACAATTGAAGTTTCTATTTCAACACTGAATATCAGCATCAAACATTTAGGAAAATATACTGCATTGAGGTAGTAAGATGACAAATGATTTGCGGAGGTTCTAAATTAATACTAACTGTAAAACATTTGGAGGTGAACGTTCAATGTGGGTGCCAACATGGAAGTTTTTTAAAAAAGGAACAGACAGTAAGGGGAAAAAATTTTATATTTTGTAAATACCCCAAAATTATTTTCCAAGTTTTTCTGGAAAGCAGTGCTTCCCGAGAAACAGTGGAGACGTGATTAACAGCAGAAGTAGAAATGGGACATAAAGAGAAGCTTTTGGGACCACTATGAGTCAGAGTCCCTACAGTGCAGAAGGTGGCCATTCAGCCCATGAAGCCCGCACCGATCCTCTGAAAGAGTACTTCCCCCAAGCTCCCCCGCCCTATCACTTTAATCCCCTAATCTAACCTACATGTCTTTTTGGACACTAAGGGGCAATTCACATGGCCAATCCACTTAACCTGCACATTCTGGACTGTGGGAGGAAACCAGAGCACCTAGAGGAAACCCAAGCAGACATAGGGAGAACGTGCAAACACCACACAGCCAATAACCCACGGTCGGAATTGAACCCGGGTCCCTGGCCCTATATGGCAGCAGTGCTAACTGCTGTGCCATCGTGCCGCCCCGGTTGAGTAAAGTATGTAAAACTGAATATATTAAATTGAAGTTTTTCCCACTATATGATAATTAATGAAAGTTACTTACCCATGAGCTTGAAAAACTGGGAATTTCTTATCTGTGACACTGTCCAACATTTCTTGCATTCCGCACACACAATACTCCATTACCATATACGTTAGTCAAGTCAAGGAAATGCGAGATACCAATTTATTACCAAAACATTCCATTATTTTAGCGTTATTGCATTCAAACAAATCTGAATTCATAACTTCTACATCAGTTCGCAGAGTAATTATTTGTTTCTTTATTATCAAAAATAAAGAAGAGATATTGTGTCTGCTGCAAGACTATTGCTTTAAAATATATATATTTTTTTTAAATAGGAAATTTTAATTACATCAGTTCCAATCCTTGGAAGGTGCAAGGTAACAACAAACACTTGCACTGCATGGAGTCTTCAACTTGAAAATTGTCCCCAAAATGCTTCACGGGAAGTACAAGATTGCAATAATTGAAATAAATGCCAACTATAGAAGGAATTTCAGTGACTCGTAAATTGACGCTTCAAATTAAACTGGAGATCATTTTAATATCACTTTCAAATTCCTTAATAAATAAATTATTCAAATCCTGAAAACCCAATGGGAACAATCACAAACCTTCAAAATACAAAAATAGAGTATTAAAACAGGAGCAATTAGCTTTCCTTTGCATTATTAAGCTAGAAAATAATTTTCGGCTTGGATACTGTTTCTATCAGTTCTAAAAGCAGACATCCAGCCACACAGTGAGTGTAATGGACCATAAATAAGTAAAGATTACATACGGTCAATTTAGTAAATTCTATCAGACAAGCTTTTCCGAGCTTACGTATTGTGTACATGTAGTGATGTACAAACTGGCTTGTTTTGCGCATTTTCTTTCCCTTATCTCAGCTGGTTACTTTACCACAAGAATTGATGCCTAAATCTATTCCACCCACACCAGGTCGGCATTAGTCGCCTCATCATGTCTCATACACAACAAAAGAACTACGTCATAAAATATTTATGATTTATTTCCATGCTAGAAAGGTTTTAAATGCTATAGGTCTGAAATATTGTGCTAATTTTGAAGAAGATGACTGAGAAAATGTAAAGAACTCCATTCGGTGAAACCAGTCCCATCACTAGCATGATCAGAGCTGGCCAGCAAGAAAAACGGTTGTGTTGATCGCTAATTTGCACAGGTGCATGGAAGGGTGCACATTGCTCCCTGCAAGACATCTATCTCACTTTATATCATTTTTCTCACTGTAGAGTTTGTGTGTGGTCCATCCAATTCATTCAAAACACAAGAAATTCATAACGGCAAAACAGGAAAGCCGTATCCATGGGTTTGTACAGAAGTTGATTTTACGCCATATTAAATCAGATAATGACTTTTCTCAAAAGATTCATTCTCAGAATCATACAATGCAGGGGCAGTACGGTAGCGAAGTAGTGAGCACTGTTGCCTCACGGCACCGAGGACCTAGGTCCAATTCCAGTTCCGGGTCACTGTCCGTGTGGAGTTTCCACATTCTCCCAGTGTCTGCGTGGGTCTCACCCCCACAACCCTAAGATGTGCAGGGTAGATGGATTGGCCACGCTAAACTGCCCCTTAATTGGATTTTTTAAAATTGGGTACTTAAAAAAAAAAATTAAAAATCATAGAACGCTTAAGCACATAAGGAGGCCATTCAGCTTGATGTGACAATGACAGCTCTCTGCAAAAGCATCTCGCCAGTTCCATTGCCTCACTTTTATCCCAGGGCCCTGCAATTTTTTTCTACTCAGATAATTATCCAATTTCTTTTTGAAAGCAACAATCGAGTCTGTCTCCACCATCAGAATACATATCCTTACCTTAAAAAAAACTTTCACCCAACCATGAAATTGCCTTAGAATATAAAAATTTTCTGTAGAGGTTTTTCTGCAAACAGTTCAGTGGGAGTTGTATGTACACAGATGCAAGTCTTTCACACAATTTACAACACAGTTAATCTTTAACATCTATTAGAGAAAGGACAAAAGAACCAGAATTACTGGTAATACCCATATATCTTCCTAAAATAATTCTAAGCTTCGGAACTGGTTATTGACTGAAAGTAATGAAAGCCATTTATAGAGCATATGTTTTTTAAAATTTACCGTGGTCGCAGAAGTTGCCTTAACAGATCTTCAAATGTAATGGTTTATCATTACAATAGGCAAAAAATTATGGGACAAATGTGTGGTTAGTTTAACAATATATCATGGCACCTTAAACCACAGCAGCTGTAATAAATATTGCATTTCAAAATCACCACTGAGATTAGGCCACGTCTATTGCTTGGATCATTCCAAAGGAAACAAGTCATCCAATTTTATCCATGTACATATCCTAAACAACTTCAAAACTTACTTATCACACAACTCTACTTTGCAGGATTTAATATTAACAATTCCCCAATCATTAAAAAAAGGATATATTTTTTGCTTTTCTTCATTATACAGCACGTCTACCAACTGGATTACATTTTTGTGTCGTAGTCTCCTGAGCAACTGGATTTCCCTGAAACAAGAAATTAAGTTGAATTAAAATAAAGGTCTATCCACTTCAGACAGTGTCAATAAAGCTAAACACTGAAACAGATCAGGAGATTTTTTTTAAAAATAAATTATTTAAGTTGCAATACAAATATCCTTTTGAAATAAAGAGCTTTTCGCTGTCACAATAGACCATATGTCCTTTGTAATAGAAGGGAACAAATATGCGTTTATGCTGTGCCTGTCGATTCCTCTGGATTAAAGTATGTTCACTGTTGTAATGAAGGCAAACATGACACTAATTTTAAGCACAGAAAGTTTCCACAAACAGAGAGATCAATGATCAATTAATCGGTTTTGGTGCTGTTGGTTGAGTGATAAGTTTTTGGCCAGAATGTCCTTGCTGTTTATCAGATAATGAAATTCAAAAGACAAGACCTTCACAAATGCAGCACATTGAGGGACAGCCAAAGCTATGTGCTCAAGTATGGGCAGCAAGGTAGCACAGTAGTTAACAATGTTGCTTTACAGCAGCAGAAACCCGGGTTCGATTCCCAGCTTGGGTCACTGTCTGTGTGGAGTCTGCACGTTCTCCCCGTGTCTGCATGGATTTCCTCCAGGTGCTCCGGTTTCCTCCCACAAGTCCCAAAAGACTTGTTAGGTGAATTGGACATTCTGAATTCTCCCCGTGTACCCGAACAGGCATCGGAGCTTGGCAGCTAGGGGATTTTCACAGTAACTTCATTGCAGTGTTAATGTATGCCTATTTGTGACACTAATAAAGATTATGAAGTACAACAATGGGATTTAAACAGCAGACCTTCCAATGCAGGAAAGAACGCCACTACTGAATCAGGTTGACCCAACTACACTTAAATGCAAAAGTACACATATAGCAGTTTCTGCCTTATAAAATGGCAAATGAAAGCATTTGAAGTGCACAATCATTTATTGTATGCAAATATAGCACGGTGCACTGAACTGTAAATTTATTCACTTCTAGGACAGATATATTAGCAATACAACACATTAGCAGTAGCCTCACCATACTGAAATATTTGTCCATTCTGTTTTTTAGTCAGCTCAACAGTACTTTAGCATTAGTGTTTAGTACTACATACTAAAAGTAGATTCTCATTTAAAATCTGGCTGATCCCGCTAAGCTCCATTTCTGTATATTTCTGTTCCAATTTCTCATTTCCATGGGAGACCAATCGTACTAACAGAAGAGTGTAAATTAAGATATAATTCCTTCTTTCCAAACACAAAGTTATTTGAATACTTGGGAGTTTTAAGTTGGTTGCACATTACTGATGCTCCAAATATCCAATGCACATGTTTGGTTAGGAAGAAAGCAGGAAACAGCAGTTTAAAATCATCTGAAACTTTACATTCCCAAATAGTTTTCACATTTTTCTTTCTGCAATAATGAAAGCCCACAGTGAATAGATAAATAAGTCTGCAGTTGACAGTACTGACAGTTCCATTTATGTGCCACAAGAGGGCAGCAGAAGAGTGTCTTATAACATGAGATTATGAAGCTACTGGTAACGTTACTGCGCAAACAATGCTAGAAACCAAGTATATGTTATGACATATACCCACATATCCAGATGGTTTGCGGAATTAGGGGATAAAAACGGAAATACATTTTTAGTACACAACTCCAGCCATCTTAGCAATTCTTGCACACTTCTTAACAGGCAGCTATCGTTAAGCTAACTCCCAGATTTGGTCCAATCAATTATCACGGATTTCTAACAGGACATATGCAGACTTTGAGAAGAAAAATATTTACAGTATTATACATATTTTCCTTAAACACACTCAATACCAATTCCAAAGTCTTTCCTCATCATTTCCTCAGACTGTACATACCATTCAATCAACTGGGGGATACAGAAGGGAATTCAAAGTTAAATCTTGCTGAAGATTTCCTTCTCCCACTTGCACCAGCCACCCTCATACCCTAACCAAAGTTAGACCCAGTTAAGATGTACAACTCACTCATGGACTTCCGTCCACAGTTCACCAAGATGCCAATGTTCAGCAGTTTGGTAAATTTCATGCTGTATAAACAATGACATGTGGTTTAGTTTGAAGAATGCAAAGGAAAGTTTTTAAATAGATATAAAATACAAAAGACACTAAACTTCACGGATGCATATTGAAGGAGGATGATAATTTACCACCCGAACTGTCCAGAAGTATTCCTCAAAATTCCAGCAGTTGCAGCCACTTTTACAATAGCTACGGTGAGGATTTCTTCATTTTACAAAATGGACACACGCCAAATGACATCTTAGTGGAATCGTAAGCTATCGACAGCATACAGCAATGCATGATTTGATTTTAGGCTGGAGGTGTCATATGCACAAGTTGAACGCCATTATTGTACTTCAAACGCAGTGCTTCTCGTATTCATTTCAAATACCCAGTCAAAACGTTTACCATATTTGCAATGAGGATCAACAGTTTATTCTCTGCATGGAACCATAGAACCCTTAGTGCTGAAGGAGGCCATTCGGCCCATCGAGTCAGCACCAACCCTCTGAAAGAACACTTTTCCTCCTCCCTATCTCCATAACCCGAAGTATTGGTCATGGCCAATCCACCTAACCTGCACGTCTTTGGACTGTGGGACCCGGAGCACCCAGAGGAAACGCACGCAGACACCGGGGGGGGGGGGGGGGGGGGGGGGGGGGGGGGGGGGGCAACACCAAAACTCAGGCAGCATGTGGCGCAGTGGTTAACACTACTGACTCACGGCACCGAGGTCCCAGATTCGATCCCGGCCCCGGGTCACTGTCCGTGTGGAGTTTGCATATTCTGCCCATGACTGCATGGATCTCACCCCCACAATCCAAAGATGTGCAGGGTAGGTGGATTGGCCACAATAAATTGCCCCTTAATTGGACAAAAAATGAATTGGGCACTTTAAATTTATTTTTTAAAAAGAACGTGCAAACTCCACAGTCATCCAAGACCGGAATCAAACCCTGGCCCCTGGTGCTGTGACCAATGCTAACCACTGTGCTCTAATACTAACACTCTGGTATGAAGACGTCACACCATAAATATACTGGTTCCAGAATTAAGTGTCAACAATATTGCTATATATAGTAAGCTGACTCATAATGTCTGCATATAAATTTATATCAGTTTATTATTTTTCATCAGTGGAATTTTGTTAAAAATGTGATTTAGATTTACAAAAATCAGTACTTAAACACAGGAGGCAAGGCTATGGATTTCTGATTGATTTGAGTGAAGCAGCAACAAATCCTATGTTCTAAATTTGGAGTTCCAATACTTCAACTTGTATATGCAGGGTATTAGATCTTCAGACACCGAAACTATATACAAAATACAATGGCATTTTGACAAAAATGTCACTATCCCTACTCCAATAACGGAGAGTAGTTCTCAATCTAAAAGAAAGACACTGGAATTCAAGGTTCCTTCTTGCCAGAAGTATTAGAAATTAGATAGGCAACTAAATCTAATACAAACAGATTAGCCAGGGGATTAAACTGTTCACTTCTCTTTGAATTCTCAGTTGCTTAAAGAGGTACAAGCATAATATAATGTAAAGCTGAAACATATGCACAATTTGAAAAATAGCGCCTCACGTTCTTCTTACTGATGGCATTCATTACTTTAATATCAGGCAAAGCCCGCTTGAGCGAGAGTGCAGTTACGCTAATTCATCAGCAGGGTCTGCAATTCCTTTCTACTTCATCCTTTGTTGAGTTTTTTAAATTGTGTAATGGAAGTCTAAATTCCTTTACAAACTGACTGCAAAGACTAATTGTGCCAACATGGGGGACTTATCAAAGGTGCTAGCTTTATAGATCGGGTCCCAGATTTAATTATTGGTCTACAAGGGAAATAATTTCAGCCATGGAGTAAATTGCTCCAATTATTGCCAATTGCCGTGACTGGAAAGTGTACCAGATAAAGTAAATTCAAGCTTGGCTATGATGCCGCACAATTGATTAGATGTGATGTTCACTGTTTCTGCTCACACATTCCAAATGAGCAGACTGACAGGATAGAGAAGGACAGGTAGTGCCTATGGCACTGTACCCAAGCAGAAAGCAGCAACTTCAGCAGAGGTAGGGATAATAAAAAAAACAGGGCAGAGGATGGATGGTGAGGGCAAATTAGACAAAATAAAAAGTCAACTGTCAATGTAAATTATAAGTGTTACATAAAAAGTACAGTTCAGAGACAGGCCATTCAGCACAAAACTCAATGTTGGTTCTTTTGATCCACAGAAGCTTCCAGTTACCCTAATTGATCAGCAGCTTCCCCAATTCCTTTCTACTTCATGTACTTTATTTGACTCAAACTTTCAAGATCCACATTTTAACCATTCTCTGGGTGAAGTTTCTTCTGAATTTCTGTGATCACCTTATGTTTACAATCACCAGTTTTAGATTCCCTCACAAATGGAAACCCCATCTTAACTATAAAAGGCCTGTATTATGTCACCCCTCAGCCTACTCTCTTCTGGAGAAAGTAGCCCCAGTCTCTCCAGTCTTTCAAACATACTTACTTTGTACTCCTACAAACTAGGAGTACGCCATTTGGCCCCTCGAGTCTGCTCCACCATTCAATAAGATCATGGCTGTGTGGTACTGAAAGCACGCTGAGAAGATACAAGTAGGCCAGGAACAGAAACTGTCTCATGGAACCCTGGCTGGAATCGATACTGGACATCTGCAAAAGCACCCAGGTCAAGGCATAAACCTGTTATTGCAACATGGACTGTGATGATACACTCCAAAGACTATTAATATGTAACACTACTATTACCGGACTCCTTGAGTATTTCCCCGGAGCTTTCAGGAGCGGAGGTGTTGCTAGTGCTTTCAATCCCGACCCCCTGCACAAAGTCTCCTCTATTCTGACCCACTGGGAATCAATCCCTCTGACCCAGCACCGCACCTTCTTCACATTCGCCGCCCAGTAGTAGCACATCAGGTTCGGGAGACCCAAAACCCCCCCGCCTGCCTTCCCCTCTGTGGCAGCACTTTTCTCACTCTGGCCACCTTCTCTCCCCACATGAACGAGGTAATCCTTCCCTCAATTTCCCTGAAAAAAGCCTTTGGCAGGAAAATCGGTAGGCATTGAAAAATAAACAGAAATCGCTGCAACACATTCATTTTAACCGCCTGTACCTGACCCGCCAGTGACAAAGGGAGACCATCCCACCTTGCCAGATTGGCTTTCACTCTCCCCACCAAACTGGTGGTGTTGTACCTGCGAAACCTTCCCCACTCCCGGGCCACCTGCACTCCCAGATGCCTAAAGTCCCTGCCCTACGGAATGGCAGCTTCCCCCACCCCCATCCTCGGCCGAGACACCACAAAATACTCACTCTTGTCCAGGTTCAGCTTGTACCCAGAGAAAGACCCAAATACTCGCAGTAGCTCCAATATTCCTCCTATCGACGCACTCGGCTCCGACACATGCAGGAGCAAATCGTCTGCATACAAGGACACCCTATGCTCTATTCCCCCCCCCGGGCACTATTCTGTTCCATGCTCCCGAACTTCTTGGTGCGATGGCCAACGGCTCAATCGCAAGTGCAAACAGCAGGGGGGACATAGGACATCCCTGCCTCGTCCCACGGTGGAGAGAAAAGTATCTCAAGCTGATATTGTTTGTGCAGACACTCTCCTTCGACTCCTTATATAATAGCTTTACCCCAGTTCACAAATCTTGGTCCAATCCCAAGCCGCTCCAGAACTGCCATCAGGTACCCACATTCTACCCGGTCAAATGCCTTCTCGGCGTCCGATGCCACAACCACCTCTGTTTCCTTCCCTTCCGCCAGTTCCATAACGATGTTCAAAACCCTCCTAATGCTCAAAAACAGCTGCCTCCCTTACACAAACCCCGTCCGATCCTCACCTATCACCTTCGGGAGGCAATCCTCCAGCCTACCCGCCAGTACCTTCGCCAGTACTTTTGCGTCCACATTCAGAAGTGATATGGGCCTATACGACGCACACTCCGTCGGATCCTTATCATTTTTTAGCAACAGTGAAATCGATGCCTGCCCCAAGGTTAGTGGCAGCACCCTCTCCCCTATCGCCTCTTCAAACATCCCCACCATCAGGGGTGCCAACTTATCCTTGAATATTTTTTACAATATTCCACCAGAAACCCATCCAGCCCTGCTACCTTCCCCGACTGCATCCTCCCAATCGCATCCTTTATCTCCTGCTCCACTATTGCTCCTTCTAATGTACCCCTGTCCCCCTCCCCTAGCCTCGGGTACTCCAACCCATCTAGAAATTCCTGCATCTCACGGTCTCCCCCGGGTGGCTCTGATCTGTACAACCTCTCATAAAACTCCTCAAAAGCCTTGTTAATCCGCTCCGGAGCTGTCACCACCAACTTCCCGGCCCTATTCCTCACCTGAAGAATTTCCCTTGCTGCTGCCTCCCTCCGGAGCGGACATGCTAACATGTTCTCCATGTTCATAAACTGGACCCCTTGCTCGTCTCGGTTGGCATACCGCCTTCCTGGTGGATAGTCAGTCGAAGCTCGCCTGTAGTTCCTTCCTGTTTTCCAGCTTCGCTGGGTCCCCATCTTCTGCATAACCCCTATCTACCTCCAACATCTAATCTATTACCCTCTGCCGCTCCAACCTCTCCGTTTTGTCCACCCTGGCCTTAAACAAAATTACCTCACCCCTCACCACTGCCTTTAGAGCCTTCCAGACAACTGCCTTCTACACCTCACCCGTACAGCTGAAACCTACACATTCCTTAATTACCTTTTCAATTTTCTCACAGGTAACTTGGTTCCCCAAAAGCCCCACATCCAGTTTCCACCCCGGCCTCTACGCCACCCCCTTCTCCAAGTACTCTATCCACCCAATGTGGAGCGGAATCTGACACTGCAATTACAGAGTACTCCAACCACTTGACTCCAGCCAGCAAAGCCATTCCCACCACAAAAAAAGTCGATCCGCGAGTATACCTTATGGACTGCTGAGAAAAACGAGTACTCCCGTTCCCTTGGGTACAGGAACCTCCAAGGGTCCACCCCTCCCATTTCCATCATTAGCCCAGCCAGCGCCTTCCTAGGTGGGAGCCATCCGTTGTGGGACACTCTACCTACATCGTGGCCTGGCCTCGGGCCTGCCGCCTCGGCCTCCTTGTAGCTCCGCCCCCGCTGCTCCAAACTCCACGCAGTGCTGGGCCCAGCGCCTCAGCCCCCACCACCCGCGCGGGGTTCATTGCCGGTTTTTAAACCGGCCCCGCTAGTTGCCCGTGACGGCTCCAAAGGCCACAATAGTCGGGGGGGTGAATGATGACTCGGGGAAATTCCCGAAGACGCCGCAAATCGTGGCCACCGGCAGAAGCTTTTTTTTTTTACTGCGGCCGCCCTGCTCGCTCATGCCACCGGAAGTCGACCCCTCATTCTAGTCACTCCCACTAGGGAAACATCCTCTCAGCAGCCACCTTTCAAGTCCTCCTCAGATCTTAAATGTTTCAATACGATCACCTCGGACTTCCAAACTCCAATAGATACAAAGAACAATACAGCACAGGAACAGGCCCTTCGGCCCTCCAAGGTACCTGCCTAAACTAAAATCGCAAACACTTGTGGAGTCCGTATCCTTCCATTCCCACCCTATTCATATATTTGTCTAGATGCCCCTTAAATGCCACTATCGTACAGGCTCCCACCACTTCCCCAGGCAGCGCGTTCCATATATTTACCACCCTCTGTGTAAAAAAGCTTGCCTCGCGCATCTGTTCTAAACATTTCCCCATGCACTTTAAACCTACGTCCCCTAGTACTTGACTCTCCTAGCCTAGGAAAGAGCATCGGACTATCCACTCTGTCTATGCCTCTCGATCGTGTAGACCTCCATCAGGTCGCCTCTCAACCTCCATCGTTCCAGTGACAACAGACTTTTATCCAACCTTTCCTCATAGCCAATGCCCTCCATACCAGACAACATCCTACATCCTGCTTCTGTACCCTCTCCAAAGCATCCACATCCTTCTGGTAATGTGGCGACCAGAATTGTACACAATATTCCAAATGAGGCCTAACTAAGGTTCTGTACAGCTGCATGTCCAGGCTGTCCAACCTTTCCTCATAAGATATACCTAGAGGGGGTTAAGTCAAGTGAATCTTCTCAGAGCTGCTTGTAATAAATTTATATCCTTTCTTAAAATAAAGAGACCAAAACTGCACATAGCACCCCAGATGTGGTTTCACCAACACCCTGTATTACATCCGGACAACTATAACCTCTCAAATCACCTGAATCTGGGATGTAATTATTGAATTTCAATTAAAATATACCATGGGAAACTTTTGGCCTATACAAAGAACACTGCACAGGCACAGGCCTTCGCCCTCCAAGCCCGTACCGGTCATGATACCACCCTTAGCCAAAACCTTCAACACTTCCTTGTGCCGTATCCCTCTACACCCATCCTATCCATGTATTTGTTGAGATGCCTTTTGAAAGCCGTTAACGTATCTGCTTCCACTGGCAGCCTGTTCCCGGCACTCACGGCCCTCCATGTAAAAAAAAAACCTGCCTCGCACATCTCTTCTAAATGTTGCCCCACGGACCTTAAACTAGTGAGTGACACCTCCACCCTGGGAAAGTGTGCCTGCCTATCCACTCTATCCATGTCCCTCAATCTTCACAACGGGACAAACATCAACAGGTAATTCCAGTAAAAGTGATGGTTTCCTTCAGCCTCTTATAATATTTAATGAGTTGATTAGGTGCTGGCCCTCTGGCAATGCTGCACTCCCTCAGTGCTACAATGGGAGAGTTGGCCTAGTCTAGAGCTTAGCAATTTGAAATGAGGACCCCTCTGACACAGTTGCAGCAACTGGACTGTAACACTGCTGCCTCACAGCAGGCTGGACCCTGGTTCCATTCCGATCTTGGGTGGCTGTCTGCTTGGATTTTCTCCGGGTGCTCCAGTTTCCTCCCACAGTCCAAAGATGTGCAGGTTAGGTGAATTGGATGCGCTAAACTGCCTCTAGGTGGGGTTATTGGACCTAGGTAGGGTACTCTTTCAGAGGGTCGGTGATGACTCCATGGGTTAAATGGCCCCCTTCTGCACTGTGGGAATTTTATGATTCACATTACAAGATTCCATATTCAGGTCAGGAACATGCCAACAGATCTGTTCAGACCCTTTAGTTGGTGCTGCTAATGTAGTCAAAATGTGCACCGCTGACGCCTGTGGGAGATATTTATCCATTATTTATATTTTGGCAACTCTCCCCTCTTCTTGTGATACATTCGATCAACCTTAAAAACCATCCCAGACATCTGAATAATGGATGGTTCCTGCACATCCTAATTGAATTGACCTGACAGTAAATGGCTGTTTTTTCTCTCTCTCTCCCCCTCTCTCCCCCCCTCCCCCACACACAATCAGCAATGCAAGTCAAGGTCCGACCAAAGGCAACACCCCAATGTTCACGGTGCAATTACAGATAGCACTAAAACAAAATGTACAAGCAGAAGAAGAACTGAAGCCTGCACATCGATCGCTGCTCCTTCATTGCCACAAGCCAAGATCCTAGAATTCCTTACTCTCGGTACCCTTGCCACACAAACTCCAACAGTTCAAGAAGGTTGCCTACCACTACCTTCTCAAGGGTGACTAGGGATGGGCAATGGTGACTTGCCAGCACTTCCAGAGAATAAAAAAAGCTGTAAATCATCTACCACCAAAACTAACTGTGCAAGGATCAAAAGTAATTCCATGATCAACTGTAAAAAGAATGCAAGCACTGTACACACTAGAGGTAAAGAATAGATCACCTCACAAATTTCGATACAGGTTTCAGACATTATATCCAGCACTGCATTTTTCACAAATAAACTCAATGGGCAATTTGTCAAGATTCTAGAAGATTTGGTTCTTACAGAGTAACCGTAGAATACTTTATAGAATGCCATATTTAATTAGGATGTGGAGATGCCGGCGTTGGACGGGTGGGCACAGTAAGAAGTCTGACAACACCAGGTTAAAGTGCAACAGGTTTGTTTCGATTCACTAGCTTTTGGAGCACAGCTGCTTCCTCAGGTGAACAAAAAGGTGGTTCCAGAAACATACATATATATATATATATATATATATATATAGAGACAAAGTCAATGGTACAACACGATATTTTGAATGAGAGTCTTCACAGGTAATTAAGTCTTTACAAGCCAGGATGGAGCGACTGGAGAGAGGGATAATCAACGGTTAAAGAGGCATGAATTGCCTCAAGCCAGGACAGTTGGCAGGAGTTTGCAAGCCCAGGCCAGATGGTGGTTTGGGGGGGGGGCCGGGGTGAACGTAATGCGACATGAATCCAAAGTCCCGGTTGAGGCCGTACTCACGTGCGCGGCCGTTTGCTATCAGTTTCTGCTCAGCGATTCTGCGTTGTCATGCGTCCTGAGGACAATGGGAGATGGAAAGGCAAAGGAAGTGGGAATGCACAGAAAAGCCAAAATCAAAGGAACAGAGTGTTTGGAAAGGGATTATATGGGCTGGAGGTCAGAGTGGAAGGACCTTGAACAATAAAACAAAGAATAATGGTGACAACCAATTATGCAAGTAAAGGGTTGACCAAAAGCGGCATCCCAGTGCACACACTGCAACTACATATAAAACTAAAACAGAATGTACAAGGAGAATAAGGATGACTATTTTAAAAATACTACTTCAGAGACAGGAAGCCAACATTGCCTGCCAAAGATGAGGATGGTGAATAAGAACTTGGTGCAGGACAGAAAAAGCAGTAGAATTTTGGATAAACCGGAGTTTACGGGTGGAGGACTGGAGGCCAGTACAGCACATTAGAACAGCCTAATCTAGAGAGGACTATTGACAAACTGCAACTGAAGTAGACTTAGAGGTGGAGGCATCCATAGATGAAGGAAGTGGCTACAGCAAAATTTGAGGTTTAAAGCTGAAGCTCAAATGGAATATCAAAAATTGCTAATGGTTTAATGTGACTAAGACATTGGCCAGGGAAAGGGTTGAAAGTAGATGAAACTGTCAAAAACACTGATCAGGAAGAAGCTGTGACTCATCCAAGATTTAACGATGGACTGACAGTCTGACAACATGGAAACCTGGTGAAGATTCTGGAAAAGCACCAGAGATGTGGAACTGACTATATACGTGCATACATAAAAATTGATGGCAGGCTTGCAGATGTGACTAAGAACAAAGAACAAATTAAAGTACAGCACAGAAATTGGCCCTTCGGCCCTCTAGGTATGCACCACCATGTTTATCGTTTAATGTAAAACCGTACACACTTCCGGGGTCTGTACCCCTCTATTCGGTAGCGAATGCAGACAAAAACAAAAAAGGAAAACACCAAAAGTGACAGCAGAGAGGACTTCTAATGTCATACATAAGAGATAGATAGATAGATAGAGATAGAGAAATACAGCACAGAACAGGCCCTTCGGCCCACGATGTTGCGCCAAACTTATGTCCTAGGTTAATCATAGAATTTTGGACACTAAGGGCAATTTTTCATGGCCAATCCACCCAACCTGCACATCTTTGGACTGTGGGAGGAAACCGGAGTACCCGGAGGAAACCCACACACACACGTGGAGGATGTGCAGACTCCACACAGACAGTGACCCAAGTCAAAATCAAGCTTGGGACCCTGGAGCTGTGAAGCAATTGTGTTATCCACAATGCTACCATGCTGCCCTAAGAAGTTAACCTACACTCCATTATTCTACCCTAATCCATGTACCTATCCAATAGCCCCTTGAAGGTCCCTAACGTTTCCGACTCAACTACTTCCACAGGCAGTGCATTCCATGCCCCCACTACTCTCTGGGTAAAGAACCTACCTCTGACATCCCCTCTATATCTTTCACCATTTATCTTAAATTTATGTCCCCTTGTAATGGTGTGTTCCACCCAGGGAAAAAGTCTCTGACTGTCTACTCTATCTATTCCCCTGAACATCTTATAAACCTCTATCAAGTCGCCCCTCATCCTTCTCCGTTCTAATGAGAAAAGGCCTAGCACCCTCAACCTTTCCTCGTATGACCTACTCTCCATTCCAGGCAACATCCTGGTAAATCCCCTTTGCACCTTTTCCAAAGCTTCCACATCCTTCCTAAAATGAGGCGACCAGAACTGCACACAGTACTCCAAATGTGGCCTGACCAAGGTTTTGTACAGCTGCATCATCACCTCACGGCTCTGAAATTCAATCCCTCTGCTGATGAACGCTAGCACACCATAGGCCTTCTTCACAGCTCTATCCACTTGAGTGGCAACTTTCAAAGATCTATGAACATAGACCCCAAGATCTCTCTGCTCCTCCACATTGCCAAGAACCCTACCGTTAACCCTGTATTCCACATTCATATTTGTCCTTCCAAAATGGACAACCTCACACTTGTCAGGGTTAAACTCCATCTGCCACTTCTCAGCCCAGCTCTGCATCCTATCTATGTCTCTTTGCAGCCGACAACAGCCCTCCTCACTATCCACAACTCCACCAATCTTCGTATCATCTGCAAATTTACTGACCCACCCTTCAACTCCCTCATCCAAGTCGTTACTGAAAATCACAAACAGCAGAGGACCCAGAACTGATCCCTGCGGTACGCCACTGATAACTGGGCTCCAGGCTGAATATTTGCCATCCACCACCACTCTCTGTCTTCTATCGGTTAGCCAGTTTGTTATCCAACTGGCCAAATTTCCCACTATCCCATGCCTCCTTACTTTCTGCACAAGCCTACAATGGGGAACCTCATCAAATGCCTTACTAAAATCCATGTACACTACATCCACTGCTTTACCTTCATCCACATGCTTGGTCACCTCCTCAAAGAAGTCAATAAGACTTGTAAGGCAAGACCTACCCCTCACAAATCCGTGCTGACTATCCCTAATCAAGCAGTGTCTTTCCAGATGCTCAGAAATTCTCTCCCTCAGTACCCTTTCCATTACTTGGCCTACCACTGAAGTAAGACTAATTGGCCTGTAATTCCCAGGGTTATCCCGATTCCCTTTTTTGAACAGGGGCACGACATTCGCCACTCTCCAATCCTCTGGTACCACCCCTGTTGACAGCGAGGACGAAAAGATAATTGCCAACGGCTCTGCAATCTCATATCTTGCTTCCCATAGAATCCTTGGATATATCCCGTCAGGCCCGGGGGACTTGTCTATCCTCAAGTTTTTCAAAACGCGCAACACATCTTCCTTCCTGACAAGTTTCTCCTCGAGCTTATCAGTCTGCTTCAAACTGTCCTCTCCAACAATATGGCCCCTCTCGTTTGTAAATACTGAAGAAAAATACTTGTTCAAGACCTCTCCTATCTCTTCAGACTCAATACACAATCTCCCGCTACTGTCCTTGATCAGACCTACCCTCGCTCTAGTCATTCTCATATTTCTCACATATGTGTAAAAGGCCTTGGGGTTTTCCTTGATCCTACCTGCCAAAGATTTTTCATGCCCTCTCTTAGCTCTCCTAATCCCTTTCTTCAGTTCCCTCCTGGCTATCTTGTATCCCTCCAGCGCCCTGTCTGAACATTGTTTCTTCAGCCTTATGCAAGTCTCCTTCTTCCTCTTAACAAGACATTCAACCTCTCGTCAACCATGGTTCCCTCACTCGACCATCTCTTCCCTGCCTGACAGGGACATACATATCAAAGACACGCAGTACCTGTTCCTTGAACAAATTCCACATTTCACTTGTGTCCTTCCCCGACAGCCTATGTTCCCAACTTCTGCACTTCAATTCTTGTCTGACAGCATTGTATTTACCCTTCCCCCAATTATAAACCTTGCCCTGTTGCACGCACCTATCCCCCTCCATTACTAAAGTGAAAGTCACAGAATTGTGGTCACTACCTCCAAAATGCTCCCCCACTAACAAATCTATCACCTGCCCTGGTTCATTACCAAGTACTAAATCTAATATGGCCTCCCCTCTGGTCGGACAATCTACATACTGTGTTAGAAAAGCTTCCTGGACACACTGCACAAACACTACCCCATCCAAACTATTTGATCTAAAGAGTTTCCACTCAATGTTTGGGAAGTTGAAGTCACCCATGACTACTACCCTGTGACTTCTGCACCTTTCCAAAATCTGTTTCCCAATCTGTTCCTCCACATTTCTGCTGCTATTGGGGGGCCTATAGAAAACTCCCAACAAGGTGACTGCTCCTTTCCTATTTCTGACTTCAACCCATATTACCTCAGTAGGCAGATCCCCCTCGATGAGTAAAACTGGGACAGAACCACAACATATAGCTCTAAATTTGATACAATCAGATTATAAGATATTAGGGCAAATGAACAAAAGCTTAGTCAAAGGGGTGGGTTGTAAGGGAATAAAGGTGCCATAAAGGAAAGCAAGACACAGGTCTATGGTGGAAATTCCAAAACTTAGGAATACGAGGCATCTGGAATCATAGCCACCAATGGTGCAACACTTAAAAATTTGGGATGCTCAAGTGGCCACAATTGGTGGAGGAGAGATATCTTGGATGGTTGTGGGGCTGGAGAAGATTACAGAGATTGGGAGGCATGAGTCTATGGAGAGATTTTAAAATAAGGATACGAATTTTAAAATAGAGACATTACTTGAACATTAGACAGGATAGGTCAGCAAACACAGCAGTGATAGGCATGCAGGATTTGTTGCACACTGGAATATGGGCAGAGATTTAAGGGCAGCATGGTAGCACAAGTGGATAGCACTTTGGCTTCAAAGCTCCAGGGTCCCAGGTTCGATTCCCTGCTGGGTCACTGCCTGTGCGGAGGCTCCACATTCTCCGTGTCTGCGTGGGTTTCCTCCGGGTGCTCCGGTTTCCTCCCACAGTCCAAAGATGTGCAGGTTAGGTGGATTGGCCATGATAAATTGCCCTTAGTGATCAAAAAGGTTAGAAGGGGTTATTGGGTTACAGTGATAGGGTGGAAGTGAGGCTTAGGGCTTAAGTGGGTCAGTGTACACACAATGAGCCGAATGGCCTCCTTCTGCACTGTATGTTCTGTGAGCTCAAGTTTACAAAGGGAAGAATATGGGTGGCCAGGTGTGTTAGAATGGTCAGGTCTGACGGTAACAAATACATGGATGAGGGTCTCAGCAGCAGATGAACGGAGGCGGGGTGGAGTCAGGTGATGTCAGGTGGGAATAGGGGTCTTAGCAACAATGATTGAAAGCTTGTCAGTCAAATACAGCATTGAGGTTCTGAGCAGTCTGGCTCGGCCTCAATTGCCAAGGAGAGGCTTGGAGTCAGTGACTAAGGAGTGGAGTTTGGGACTATGCAGGCCAAAGAAATCACAGGTTTAAAGAAATGCAAAATGAAACAATTCCTGCACTCTTCTCTCACTGTTCCATCGCCTACTCCTCCTCTCCCCTACCTTTTGTTCCATCTCAAAGGGCTGAACACCATTTCTCAAATTGTTAAGACTCAATTCCTAGTGCTTCATTTGCCAATCTTGCAATTAAGAGTTGACCAGAGTATTGCTCGAGTATCAGATCAGTACCCAAGGGGTGGTTATAACTTACCAGAAAACCACATCTTGCATACACAATATCTCAACAAGAAAGCAATAGTTAAAGCTTTATGATGCATTTAGACTGCAGCTTCCAGACAGGTAGCTGTGATAGTTGACTCAGCCAGTCACTACCTCATTTATACTACCTGGTTCCAGCCACAATTCACCATACACACAAGCACTTTCAGGCCAACATGCAGCTGCTCTCCTGACAGTTAAAGTTGGAAGTCCAGATGGCAATATGCCAGATCAGCGTGTTCCGAAGCTTACAGGTGCTCAAAGGTCCAGTTGGTTACCTGAAGAATTCTACTCTGCGTAATTTAAGAATTGGGAAAAATTAAGAGTAATAAAGTAAACGGAGTTGATTAGAGGCAGATGTCTGGAGAAATTATGAGAACACAATGGGGCTATAGAGGTGGTAACTTCGATAATAATAATCAAGTAGAGAGATAAGGAAATACCTACCAAAAACTAACTCCACAGGGCGAATAACATCAAAGGGAAAGAAACAGTATAACTGTTAGAACCCTAACTAAGAAAAGAAAAAGACTGCCAACATCAGAACTGCATAAAGTTGCAGATATAGACTCCCAAAAGCAGCCATTCGCTCACTTCACTGAATCTGAAGGCTATTTATTGCCCAGATGTCATCACCTTAACCTACTTGCAGTAAATATTTGCTGGATTAGCTCAAACTTACTTAAAAATTGGATGTTGTTTGGGAAAAGTGTGTATAGTCATCAGTCTACTTGGTGAGATTATAGTCCTTCTGGTCACAGTTTTTGTTTTTTCTTTCAAGTTCCTTATTAATTGTTCACACAACAACTGGACTGTTCCTCACTGAGTTGTAACCGTTTCTCACATTATAACAGAAAAAACACATACATCACTGCGAACTGGGGTTCCACGTTACTCTTCTAGGTTTTGGGATAACCTCGCATTTAACATCAGCGTGTTTCATAACAAACTTCAAATGGGGACATTGCGGTATCACTTTCACTTGAAGGGTGAGGTTTCTACAATGCTTTTAAGTCAGCTTTGGCAATATTAGTGATACTGAAAACGAGAAACAATTTTGGGGAAGCGATAAAGCTCATCATACCATAATCTTAAGAGTTTTTACTTCCAATTAAAGCCAATAGCTGGGCATAACGTTATAATGGCATTCTAATGAGGCTTGTCTCAACTCCTAAATTGAAAGATTTTCTTTTAAGAAAAAAAGTGATTAAATACACTGCAAATGCGCTAGCAACATTAGCTCTGAGATTGCAATTTTATTCCAAACACTTTTAGGTTATATCCTTTAAAGCCCTCATGTACATTGATACTCAGGGGTTAATTAAATATTTGAACACATAGTTCCAAACTTTAAAAATCCAGTGTTTTATAAATTTCTTACAATCTTCTACATTGTGTCTAGCTTGTCTCGTGCTGTACCCCAAGGACAAAGAACTTGTGACCAAACTTTATTACACTGGATTCCAGTAACAAACTAGTCACTTTATTAGGAAGCAGATCTTGCACAGGAGAACATTTTCTCACTGTAAAAGATCGAAGGCATAGCTTGTACACTGACATTTTTCAAATGTAACTACTTCCTTTCCCCACATCTTTTCATGTGCAATGTCAGTCCATAGAGATAAAAATATTTTATTGTTTTCTACTCCTCTGAGTCACATCTTGAGTTTCAATTTGCTTAACTTTGACTACAAGAAAACAGAAGGAAAACATGAATGATTATTTGGCTCCAGTCTGAATCCTGGAATCTAATATCCCATTAACCCAGTAAATGATTGATTCTGCTGACCATGCACCACTTTTGAAAAGAACAGTATCTAATGAATAAATTATTTATGACTAAATATTCAAGTAAATGAGTATCACTTCACATGAGCATCTCTCTGTACACTGGCAACACATCACTTTACAAAATACATACTGCATAGAGATTCTTGAAAATTAATTTAAGTTGTACAATCTAATCAAGAATGTGAAAATTGAATGAATGGAATCTGAAAATGGACACATTTATGTTACTTGCAAATGCTCAACTTTAGGAGATGCTTATTGGACAGCATTTTTCCACATTAGAGCCAATTTGAAAATGAAACTATTCACTGGATAAAATTACACAATATCAATTTTAGTACACTACCAGAATAAAAAAAAGTGTTCAGCATTATAGCTTTTAATTTTGAACTATAGTTATGCTAGTAATAACGCAGGAAAGAGCAACCAGGAACTTAGTGCATGACAAAACCAACACCTCCTTGACCAATGAGATTCAAAGAATAAGAAACATAGAAATGAAGGGGATTGAAAAAAGGGCAATGTCTAGTCCAATCCGATACAATAGAGAAACAAATGAAGGAAGATTGGATTGAAAGAGAGCAGGGGAGGGAGAAAGTGTGAAAATCAAGGATTTTTAAGAATTCGATACTTACAGGGTTTAAATTGCTCCCTATCTGGGCCAGAGCGATTGAGTGGCATTGCAGGAAAATAAATCTAGTCATTAAAAAGGTACCAGTCATGCTCTGTCATTCAACAAAGTCCCAGGTACCCCTTTGCCCTTGCCATTATTAGCCAACATTCCCAGGAAATTGCATGTCAAAGATTTTTTCAAGCTGAAGAGTGAGGGGAGAAATCCAACTACAGGACACCACCAGATGTTATGCTTCAGCAAAATCTCAACTAATATTTGTAATCGCTTCTTGCAAAAACTAGATAAATTAAAACAATACAACAACAAAAAAAGGAGGCATGCTGTGAGTTTAGTACAAAAGTATTCACTGGCTGTAAAACACTTTTTTTTAAAAAAAAAGCAGCAGCCTGAAAATACTCGTTTTCCAATTTCTTGAAACTCGTGAAGAGGTTAAAGGTCAACTGTCACTTTTGTAAGGCTAATGGCAGAGGCAAAAATTGACCAGCTACCGGTATTTGCGACAATTCGCTATGCAGAGCATCGTTTACTCATCATATGTTTCTGGGTGATTCCCACTTCAATAAAGGCATAAACATTAAAGCCACTGTTATTTTGGCAAATGCATCTGCGGCATGCAGATTGGCGAGAACTGCTCAGCCCAAGGCCGTAAGAAACTAGTCGTGAACACAGCCCAGTCCATCACACAACCCCACCTCCCATCCATTGACTCTGTCTACACCTCCCGCTGCCTGGGGAAAGCGGGCAGCATAATCAAAGGCCCCACCCACCCGGCTTACTTACTCTTCCAACTTCTTCCATTGAGCAGGATACAAAAGTCTGATAACACGCACTAACAGACTCAAAAACAGCTTCTTTCCACTGTTACCAGACTCCTAAATGACCCTCTTATGGTCTGATCTGATCTTTTCACACATCTACAGTAGCACAGTGGTAAGCACTGTTGTTTCACAGCACCAAGGACCCGGGTTTGATTCCTGCCTTGGGTCACTGTCTGTGCTGAGTCTGCACGTTCTCCCTGTGTCTGCGTGGGTTTCCTCCCACAAGTCCCGAAAGATGAACTGTTTAGGTAATTTGGACATTCTGAATTCTCCCTCTGTGTACCCGAACAGGCTCCAGAATGTGGAGACTAGGGGATTTTCACGGTAACTTCATTGCAGTGTTAATGTAAGCCTACTTGGAACAATAAAGACTATTATCTTCTCTACCGTGTGGTACTACACTCCTGTACATACCCAGGAACGGTGTCTGGGACATTACCTGTAAGGAGTGATTCTGTGAGTATGACTATGTCAGGCCGCTGCTCAATTCGTCTGTGGCACAGGCCCCCGGATGTTAGCAAGGAAGATTTTTCAGAAAAATACCCCATGCCTTTTCTGCCTCCCAAATGTTTGTGAAGTATATCTAATGAAATGTGATTATATAAAAATGCTTAGGGCATTTGAAAAATGAAAATCGCTTTATTGTCAGGAGTAGGCTTCAATGAAGTTACTGTGAAAAGTCTGTAGTCGCCACATTCCGGCGCCTGTCCGGGGAGGTTGGTACGGGAATCGAACCGTGCTGCTGGCCTGCTTGAAATGCCAGCGATTTAGCCCAGTGAGCTAAACCAGTGACTTAAGTGACTTAAGATCTGTTTTGTAAGACTTGGTCGTTTTTATTTTCCGAAAGCTAGTCTTTTCTGATTTACAGCTGCTATTGAGTTAAACCTCTACCCACATGCAGTTAAAACAATATTTGATACACTAAAATGTGAACAGTTAGGTAGCTACTACGCTCTCCAATCACAACTCTAAACTTGGGCCGGCCACCCGAGGCCTAGCCTGTCCCACCTAAAATTGTGGACAGGTCGCGGATGGCCGAGAGAGCGACAATGCGGCTACCCTGGGAAATTTACAGACCCTCTAGCCCTGGCTGCAAACACACCCGCGGGGGTGCCATTAGATTCTACTTATTGTGTTCAAGCAAATGAATATGGTGCTCATTTCTGGGTACATTTTATTTCCTCATCAAGAAAATATCGCTGAAACACAACTGCTTCATCATGTTTCCATTTACTATTATACCTTGCATCTGAAATAGTCCCAAAAAAAACCAACCAACGGTATTTGGAAGTGTGTTGTATTTTCTACAGAGTTAACTTGCCTTTTTGTTGCCAAAATTCCCAAGTTATCCACCTAGATTCTCGATGTTTGCCAACTAGGAAAAACTTGCATTTATAGCTTTATGGCAAACATAATGAAACACTTCACCAGACTCGAACTTAAATGAGACTGGTCCCATTTGATGGACGACAATCCCACAGAGCCAGTGAGCAAAAGAAAAGAGCGAAGTTCCATGGCATCTCGCGGAGCAGTGGCCATTTTGATCGCCCATACTGTCTTGGCAACTGGGTGCAGACCATCTCAGGCCACCCAATATCTCAAATATACCATTTATTTTGCGTGGAACACTTACTTCGCACAGCGTAGGCAGGTACCATATTCGGAAAACCGTTTTGACGCAGCCTCAAGATTCTGCAAATATTCTAGTTCCAGGCACTTCATTTTTCCAAGTGGCACACTCTAACCTCTGTAATGCAAGGGCCCGACCCTTTGAATCCTTTTTGTTCCCCTTTCTTTATTTTTGCCATTATCATTTTGATCCATGGATGCTTAATGGACATGTACCTTTAAGTTAAGCTGGGAAAGAAGGGAATTCAAAAGTTACAACTGTAGCAGATGGCCACCTGCAAAGGACCATGGGAATTATGGCCAACCCAGGACTCGGACAGATACAGAGCCTATGTGTATTTGAAACACAGGTAACCAGGCCTGATCGAAACCCCCGCTCGTTTGCATTTAAATGGCCCATTTCCCAGGACAATATAACTCCAATCAACCGGTACAGTCACAGACTGTTCGGCACCACTCCCTTTACTCAGAAAGCCCAAATGCCAAGGTCAATGACGGCTAAGGACCCACCCAGCTACCAAGATACCTGCCCCTTTATTGGCCGAAATCGAAGACAGTGATCAGAGCCCTGTCGAACTATTGGGTCCAATGTTAAGGACTGCCCCAAAGAGGGTGAAATCCCAGGGGGATAAAAGAGAGCACAGCCATGTGTTTGGTCTCTTTTGGATCCAGCCTGTGCCAACCCAATTGCAGCAGGAACAGCCAGCCAACTTCAAGACCAACGATCGCTACCCGACGGATGAGCACAGCAGTGACAGAGCCACTTTCCTCGAACCAGCCAAGTGAAATACAGATAAAGGTCTTATCCATTTGCACAGTGCCGGTCACCCTGAAGTTAAGGATAGGTTATTGTAGCTGATAGGTGTAGTTTAACTCGTAGTATATATTGTGTTTGCATATAGAGGTAACTCTTGTGTATGCAAATAAACCATCTTTTGAACTAACTAACTGGTTGTGTGGTCATTTGATCGCTAAGGGAAGGCTTGTGGTTCACCAGCATCATTAATATTAGCAACAGTATTGGCGATGCTGTTGGGATCGAAACGGTCAACACAACAGAGAACACTGCTAGCTTTGGACTCTGCACCCGAGAGATGGGGTGGGAATCGGTTCGATTGGTTGGCTGGTGGCCAAAGAATTGGCCAAAAAAGGCCATAATTTGCCTGGTAACAAGTGGTAATTGGATTTTGCCCGAGTAGGATTATTTCTAGAGACCCAAAAAAAAGCAGAGTTTGAATCCTGAACACTAGGAGACCTGCCCCACCCCCTCTCTTGTGTCTTCTCCAGAAAAGCTGTTGTATTTCTGAAACTGCAGAGACCTGAATGAATCTACAGTGAAAACCATTACAGATTGGAAAGCAGAAATCTTGACCTGAAAGCCTGGTTTAAAGTAAAGTGTGCTAGCAACAACCATCTGAACAAAGAATTTTGTATTTTACTTATTGTTCTACCCTTCTCTTCCCCTCTGTTTGTCCTGCGTGCATGCGTGTGCAAATGTGTACATCCATATTATACACACATATACATGTAAAAAGTAATTCTGTTTAAACTTACAAACCTGCTGACTGTAATTATTGGGCAGCCAAGGGCCAACGGCATTGGATATTTGTCCAAGAATTACTGGTTAATTCAATTGTGTTGCAACTCCAAGTCAAGGGAGGGGCTGGACTTGACCGTGCCCCAGCCACGGCAATAGCAATAATTTTCCCTGGCAGACATTGAGATAATTCAGCCTGCAGTTTCTCGTTTTCTATCTCCTTCCTTTCTTAAATAGAGTCATATTGGCTATTCTCCTGATGGGACTTTTCCAGGATCTATATAATTTCAGAAAATTAAAAAACACGTATCTACTATTTCAATAGCCACTTTTAACATCCAAGGTTGAAGTCCATCCGGATCTGGGCGATTGTCAACTTTTGCTTCTATAATTTTCCACAGTACCTCAAGAAATGCAACACAGATGTCAATGCCTGGGAGACCCTTGCTTGGAAGAGACTTACGTGGAGGAGCCTTCTGCTTGAAGGGATACAATTCTTCAAGGACACCCAATGGCAAAGGAGCACCAGAAAAGGAGCCTGAGAAGGGAAGACCAGTGATTTAGAGTCCAAGGACCGACCCTACGTCCTGGAAACGCCTGCCAGTGTGCAGTCGAAGATGCAGCTCTAGCATCAGGCTTATCAATCATGCAAGGACCCACAGAACCCATGATCAGTTACACGGAGTTTCTTCAGTGGACAATCAGACTTGTTAGCTCGTGATCGCCAAAGAACATTAATTAATTCTGGCTCACTGCATATTACCAGATCTAATGTAGCCTGCTCTCTGATTGGCTCTACAACGTGCTGCTCTAAAAAAAGGTCCTGAAATCACCATGAACTCACTATCCAGGTTACCTTTGCCAAAATAAAACTATTGCATTGTACAATTGTCAGTTAATAAATGTGTTGGCACAACATCATTTCCCCAGTAAAATATAAATTTATCTTTTTAAATTATTGAGAATAGTGAAGACGCAGAATAGAACATGGTGGTAGGTTAAATTTAATTAAATTAAATTAAATTAAATGCAAAAATATTTAGTAGAAACAGTATGATTTTACCTAATGTATTACACCAAAATCCTTCACATAAGTTCAACTGTGCATTTATGGACTCCTTCAAAAATGTTAAGAATGTGAATAACCATCAAGTACATTGAGTAGGCTTACTGTAAGCAAAGAAAGCCACGCTAAGGTATATTATACGCCGGCTAGTAGGCTTTTTAAAGTTTTGATATGGGAGAATACTCTCTCACAAACAATAACATACTCCAAGGGCCTCTGACCTAATCTCAAAGATAACATTAGCTACCCAAAGACAAATAACAGTAGAATTCCAGAAAGTGGATTTTTCTTTAACCCCCCCCCCCCCCCCCCCCCTCCCTCCCCAACCCACTGCCATGAACTTCAAATGATCTTAACAACCGCAGTTTTGAAACCAAGGTATAAATTAGTCATTGATCGAGTTTAAGCAGAATTGGTATTTTTTAAATCCCTTAAAATAATAAAGAAAAATCCCATCCCAGCTTCCTTGGTAATACGTTATGCAGTACTAACATCAAGCATACTAAATCTGTTAGTCCACGGTTACTTAGTGTGTTTTGCTTTCTGGAGAAAAATAAATGGCTAAACAGTCAGCTGGAACACGTTGTTTAAATGAAACATGTAACGCTAGAAAATAAGTGGAAACTTTAATCATATTCAGCTTCCTTCGGGCTCAGGTATTTAAAGAACCTATCTTTCCAAGAGGCTGGGTAGGCAGAAATGCTGTGCCTCTTTATAACAGTACACTGTAGAAAATCTAGTCCCACAGAAACTGCATGAAAACTCAACAGCTCCGGTGGATCTCTCTTACACACAAAGTTAGTTCACTGTTGTTGAAAATCTTGAGGTATCAAAGTCTAGATGAAATTTCCAAATTGAACCTGTAAACCCTCCATCAGATAGACTGTATTTATTTCCAGGAACCTTCTTGCAGCCAGACAGTGAAAAAATCAAGCAAAGTTGTATTGCGGAAACTATATCTTCATGAACTGTATTTTTCTTTTGAAACTTGGACGGATTGCATTATTTGGACATTTAGATTTTTTTTCAAAAGGCCTGATCATAAATTCACCTTGGACTGTCAATAAGTGTGCCTTTTCTTGGAAACCACATGATTTCAGCTACCTGATCAGCGCGGCCTTTGAAGGGAGAAGAGCTTGGGTTGGAACTCAAATTAATTTTCCCCCAATTGTTAAAGTGTTTTAAAGGCAAAGGATTGGTGGTTGACCAGAAATCACCTGACAGGAAGTTTAAGTTTTGAACCTGTTGTTTTGAATTCAGTTTTGGAGCATAAGCCGAGAAGAAAGTCTGCCCTAACCTGCTCCCATTCTCTGCCTTACCTGAAATAAAGTGGCTGGCAGCATCCAGCCAAGAATCCTCATCTCCAGAACACTTGTCCGGCTATATTATCTTCTGCATCAAAACTACGTTAGTTAGAATCTCCAGATGTCTACTAGGACCAGTCTTCACACAAGGGAGTTCTGGATTGACAGTGTCAAAACCAAACATTATCCTTTATTTTATGACACCTATTCTCCAAAGCTCTTCTCTGCAGCGACCCTGTTTATCCTTTGTTTGTCTATGTGCATGCTGGGATTTTTAATGGGATAGACAGTTATACTTCTGGAGTACAATTGTGCTAACCAGTACTTGCAACTCGTTTCAAAAAATAAGCTTTGTTTTATAAAAAAAACAATCATTAAGTTTATTGAAAGAAGCCTGGTTGAAATCTCTTTTAAGCTTTAACAGAAGCGAAGGCAGATATATAGGGTGGCACGGTAGCAGTGGTTAGCACTGTTGCTTCACAGCACCAGGGAATCAGGTTCGATTCCCAGCTTGGGTCACTGTGCGGAGTCTGCACATTCTCCCTGTTTCTGCGTGGGTTTACTACGGGTGCTCTGGTTTCCTCCCACAAGTCCTGGAAGACGTGCTTGTTAGGCGATCTGGACATTCTGAATTCTCCCTCAGTGTACCCGAACAGGCGCCAGGGTGTGGAGACTAGCGGATTTTCACAGTAACTTCATTGCAGTGTTAATGTAAGCCTACTTATGACACTGTTAAAGATGATTACAATTGGCCACTCTGGTGAGTGAAGTAAACTTTTAAACTAATGATGCGGCCTGCTGAGTAGTGGAATTAGATAAACCGTGCACTCCTCCTATACCAGGCGCAACAGTTGAACAAAATTCTAAGTGAATGGCTTTGCTTGGAATGAGGGTTATGTGCATCACTGATGAGTATTGATGTTTCAACCTGGTCATGAGAACATCTATAATGCACTCTGCTGCTAACATTGGACTCTGTGGGCAGATGCTAGCCAGCTAAATGATGATGATGGCAACTGACCATCAATTTAGATGTTACTGGGGACTTAAATGGAAAAAATGCATCCGGAATGGCGTTACATCATCAGCAACTTACAAATTCAACATAGGCATCTATGCAACTTTTCTACAGTTGTAGCACTATATTCCGTATGCCTCACCCATGTTTATGCATTTACATTGTGTATTTATCTTCTGTTCGATGTTTTCATGTATGGAGCGACCTGCCTGGACTGTATACAGAACAATACTTTTGACTGTACCTCGGTACGCGTGGCAATAAATCGAAATCTAAATCTAAATCTGGGAAGCAAAATTCTTTTCATAAAAACACGAATTGCTGAATAGAAGAAGGAACATTTCAGGAAGAAAATAATGAACTTGCGTGCTTAAGTTCGTGAAGTGACAAGCAAATAGTATTACAATTATTAATACACCTATATCATTCATATCAATAAGCGGCAAGATTACCAGCAGTCATGCATAAGACATTGCTCCACTAAATTCACATTATTAAAATTATGAGTGAAAAGAAAACTTGCACTTAAGCTGCAGTGAGACCATTCATTATCAGAGGTCAAACTCCAGGTCTTGGATTTGCTCTTCAGGTGCTTATCTAATTTGCTACTGAAGGTTAAAATTGAATCTGGCTCTACCCCACTCTCAGGCAGTACATTCGATAACCTAAGCATTTACGGTTTTAAAAACTCTTTTGGCAATCATGTTAATTGGTGTCCGCCAGTTCTCAAACCTTTGGCCAATGGGAACAGTTTCTTCCTTTCTCTTCTGTTTAGATCCCTAATGATTTTGAGCACCTCCATCAAATCTCCTCTCACCCTTCTCCAATGAGAACCCCAACTTTTGTAATTTACCCATGTAACTAAACTCTCATACCTGGAACCAGTCTCAGAAATGTTTTCTCAAAAACCATCAAATTAACTTTGGTATCCAGAATTGGATACAATACTGCAGCTTAGGCTAAAGTTCAGCATTTTACAAAAGTTTGTTTTGTTTATAAATCTCCGAATGGTGTATGGCTTTCTGAATCACTGGCTCAAACTGCCTCAACAATCTGTCCCCATGTACCCAGAGGTCTCTCTGTACCTCCACCACCTTTACAACAGCACTGTTTACCAGTATTTTGTTCCTCCCCTGGTGCTCCCTACCAAAATGTACCACTTCACATACCTCCCCATTAAATTTAATCTGTGTAGAACCATACAGTACCTCCCGGAATGAGGTCATTCAGCCCATTATGCCAATGCGAGCTCTTTGAAGAACTATGAAATTCATCCCATTCTCTCTTCTCTTTCCCCAAAGCGGTGTAATTTATTTTTTCCATTGCAGGTAATTATCTAATTTCTGTTCCCCATACCACCAGCCTATGCCCTGTCAGTCTATCACTATCCTGCTCACAATTTACAATATTTCCAAGTTTTGTGCAATCTGAAAATTTTGAAATTGGTGACATGTATGCCCATCTAGATCATTAATTTATACCAAAAAAGGCAATGACCTGAGCCAGTGCTGACACTTGAGGAAACCTCCTCAGTCCAACCTTTACACTCTGGTTTCCAGCCAACTTCATAGCCATGCTGTTACTACCTCTTTTATTCTGTGGGCTTCAACTTTGCTGACAAGCTTGTTATGTGGCACGGTTTACCAAACCCCTTTGGAAATACATGTATAATACATTACTACAATTGTCTGTTACTTCATTTTTTTTACACAATCATTTTAGTTAAACATAACAAATTTGTGCTGGTTTTCCTTAATTCGTCCACACTTGTCCAACTGACTTAATTTTGTCCTGGATTATCACTACTAAAAGCATTCCCTCCATGGACGTTAAATTGTCTGGCCTGTAATTACTAGATTTATCCTTACATCCATTTTTGGACAAGGGCGTAACATTTCAAATTCCTCAGTGCTCTAGCACCACCCCCAGATCCAAGGAGGACCGAAGATTATGGCCAGCGGCTCCGCAATTTCCACTCTTACTTCCCTCAGCATCCTCCAATGCATCCCATCCAGTCCTGGTGACCTATGGCACAGCCAGCCTAATACCTAATCTTTTTCAACTTTTAATCCATTAAATTTTGAACAATTTTTATTTCATTTTACAAATATTTGCAAATCCTTAAGTTAAACAAATTGTTTGACAAAACTAAACATAAATTTGTTCAGAGCAATGTTTGAAACCAAGTCCACACTGCACAATCTGCTGTAACTCAGAAGTGTTATCATACTGAATATTCGGCACAACCACCAACTGATAGCACAATAAAAAGATTCTGTTTGTTGTTTAAAGCTTCACATTTCATGTTTTATAACCTGCCAATTTTTAATTCAAGGCCCTTGACCTACCATTGGAGCTCTAACCAACAAGACTCCTTATCCAGCATTACCGTCAGGAGTCAATTATTTTCAGTGTCAGCAGCAGTGAGAGAGGTCCTGTGACACAGGGAGTAGCATTGCTACCTCTAAGTCAGATGTCTAAGTCAGATGTATCAGGATTCATATCCTAGTCAGTATGCATTTTGTGTCTACAAATCTTTCACATCTATGATTGATGCTAAATACTGTACAGATCAAATTAGATAAATTCACACATTTCTGAATTTCTGCTCTGCCATTAAACAGGACAGTAAAACTAGTAAATCACTGATTTTTCTGAGTGACGTGTTACTTACACCTTGTTACCCACCATGAAATATATGCTGCCAAAAGTTAGTACAGGACAGGTTTTCCCTGACATTACTTGCAGTAGATGTGAGAGGAAAATGAATGCAACTCAAAAGGGGATACAGGTACTATCCAATTTCCCTTACTTCTCAGGAAGATAGGCAACTTTCACTTATCAACTTCCCACAGAAGCATAATCCTGATTAGAAACTGAGAAGCATGTGATAAAATAAATATGCATTCTTCTACTTTCTCTTCGTCTCTCCGCTTTCTCTCTCACTCCGCTTTCTGGTATATTTGTGCTATAACATGCTTCTGCCATTAGAAATTGTGCTGTGTACACAGTACTATTAGTTACTGAAAGTTAGCAGAGAAAATGATAGATATTACAGAGGGGTGAGAAATGCTATAACTGAACTACATAGATGACCCAGTCACAAAAATAAACCCAGGATTCTGGATTTGTATTATGTTTGTGGCCCAGATTCCTAACCTATGGAGAGAGAGCGACGAATGACTTATCCCGAATGCACTAGGTTTGGATCAAAAGTGTAGCCGAGCAGTGGGCAAAACCTATAAATTCACCCTTAATGATCTTGGGTATATTCTCAATGCTGATGAATGTGATTTTATTTCTTGCATTGGTAAACTTGATTATATTGAAAAACTGAAAAGAATTACGTTGTTCTCTACCTACATTTCTCAACTTGATCTGCAATCTGTCCATTTTTCAGGTCTGTTTTTTCTTTACTTTGCACCACGCCAACAGTTGGACAAGTCTAGCAGAAGAAAGACAAGCTTCTTTCCCATGGTGAAGCACCCATTTTTGAACTAAGGATCTAAGTAACTACACAGTTTCCCATCATGTAATTGATGCAACACTATAGTAACCTGTAGGTTGCTGAACCATGTGGGATATGATCTTAGTGAATAAAATAGTATAAATGTAATTTATAAAGTTACTATAAAATGTGGGCAGCACGATGGCACAGCGGTTAGCCTCACAGCACCAGGGACCCAGGTTCAATTCTGGCCTTGGGTGACTGTCTGTGTGGAGTTTGCACATTCTTTCCGTGTCTGCGTGGGCTTCTTCCGGGTGTTCCGGTTTCCTCCCACAATCCAAAGATGTGCAGGATAGGTAGATTTGCCATGCTAAATTGCCCATTAGTGCCCAAAAGTTAGATGAGGTTACAGGGTTATGGGGATAGGGCGGAGGAGTGGACCTAGGTAGGATGCTCTTTCAGAGGGCTGGTGTAGACTCAATGGGCCGAATGGCCTTCTTCTGCACTGTAGAGATTCTATGGTTCCCATTTCTAGCGTATTCTTTTTTCAAATTTGGATATGAATCCACGTAGATTGTCTAGATGCTTCAGTTGCTGCAAATTTACATAGAATTTACAGTGCAGAAGGAGGCTATGCAGACACGGGAAGAACGTGCGGACTCCACACAGTGACCCAAGCCGGGAATCAAACCTGGCACCCTGGTTTTGTGAAACAACGGTGCTAACCACTGTGCTACCGTGAAATATCTGGTATTAAATGAGTTTGATAGTTTCCATACATGATATGCAAATAGGCATTTCAGATGGACCACCTATCTAGTGTGTGGAGAACAGGGGAACTTGAAACGGTACAGGAGGAAAAGATGGAAACGTGCTAGTGCGATGAGTTTTCTTCTGAAGTTTCAGCAGAGCAAAGGAAGCTTTTGCTTTATGTCTCAACCATGCAGCATCTAACCAAGGATTGTTTTGTGGTTTAACACTGGATACCAAAATTAGGCAAATTATTCAGCACTCACATCTTTCTTCTTAATTAGCAACAAGATAGTACACGAGCCCTGATCAAACAACGAACTGTTACAGTGAATTTCTTTAAAGCCATGAGGAAACATAAAGTTCTAATGCATAAATCTTCATTAATAACTTTTTTGTGACACGTAAAATATCTGAATGCACTCAACATTGTGGGCATCACGGTAGCACAGTGGTTAGCATTATGGCTTTACAGCTCCAGGGTCCCAGGTTCGATTCCTGGCTTGGGTCACTGTCTGTGTGGAGTTTGCACGTTTTCCCCATGTCTGCGTGGGTTTCCTCCGGGTGCTCCGGTTTCCTCCCACAGTCCAAAGATGTGCAGGTTAGGTGGATTGGCCATGTTAAATTGCCTTTAGGTTAGATGGGGTTACAGGGAGAGGGTAGAGGTGTGGGCTTAAGTAGGGTGCTCTTTCCAAGAGCCGTTGCAGACTCGATGGGTCGAATGGCCCCCTTCTGCACTGTAAATTCTATGATGTCTAACATAGTGAAAAATAAAAAAACGATTGAAGAGTTAAGGCTTTGGGGAAAGGGAAGAATCTGCCACCAACAGCGAAAAGATGAATGGGTAATGTAAAGGAGACCGGAGGCAAAAAACAAAACGTGCATGTTGGAACCTACGGCTAGAAAGATAGAGGAGAGAAGAAAGAGATACACAAGAATACAGGTACATGAGAAGACACATCTTGTAATCAATGCATTAAGGAATCTGAAACAAATAAAACGAGAATAGAAGTGAGAAAGACAGAATGGTAGCATTTTGGAGTCATTATAATTTCTAAAGGGTGGACCTCTGTCCAGAAGCAAATATACACCCACAAAGGTAGCAGTGGAGTTGGGTAAAGGCAATAACAAGCAATGCCGTGCCGTGCAGATGGAAATGGTAGTCTTGTTGTGGTCTGGAACCTCGGGGTCAAACGAAAACATAGGAGCAGAAGTAGGCCATTTATACCAGAGTCTGTTTTGCCATTCAATGAAATCACAGCTGATTTGTGGCCCAAGTCCATATAGACGTGTAATGTATGTATCATCAGGCTCAACCAGTGTGCACAGTCTGCGGGAATGGATGGAGGCAGAAGCTAAATAGGACAACTAGAGTCTTGCCGATAGGGAGCTTAAGGATATTCACGCTTATTATGCACGTCTGATGCCAGCAGTTGAAATGAAAAAATGAAATGAAAATCACTTATTGTCACAAGTAGGCTTCAAATGAAGTTACTGTGAAAAGCCCCTAGTCGCCACATTCCGGCGCCTGTTCGGGGAGGCTGTTACGGGAATCGAACCGTGCTGCTGGCCTACCTTGGTCTGCTTTCAAAGCCAGCGATTTAGCCCAGTGAGCTAAACAGTATAATGGCAGTTGAGGTGTCAAAGATGACAACAAAGAGATAGTTTAGTTAAGTGTTGTTAAATATACCCAAAAGCTGACTGTATACCTAGAAATTATGAGAAAAGGCACGGAAGGAGTGAAGCACTGTCCATATGTAAAACACAATTGACAAATTTGATGTTTTTCTGCAGTCGCCAGCTCAATCTTTACTTAATGCTACCCTAAAACAAACCGCAAGTGTTTACAGACAAAAAAACAAGTGTAATCATGGAAACCACTTAACACAAAACTAAGAGTCAGCTGAAGGCTGAATTGCTCTCTCCTGATCAACTATGATGCAGTAGACGGTTCATTTGTCTGTCGTAGGTAAATTGTGAAACAAGGGGAGTTCACTCAGTTCATGGGCACTGCACAATATTGCTGCAACGAGGGTCAAAGAAGATCAGCTTTACATTAACTTTAATACTGTTCCATAGCTGTTACAGCAGATTATTATGTCTATTTTAGAACCTTTACCCAGCAACCATTATATTGCTACACAACGTTAGCATTTCAGTTAATAAGGAAGGCTGAAATAATTCTTTCACGATTTGTCAGTGATTTTTCAATAGGTCACAGAGTAACAAACCACAGTCGATAAAGGACCTTAGGCACTCTCTCCATTAGAAAGAGAGAGAAAGAGAGATTGAGATTATTGGTTTTCTATTACTTGAGGGGTACCATTCCACAAGCAGGGGCAAAGTGAAGAGGCAGGCATCCATGAATTATGACGGTACAAGAAAGGAACTTGTGCCACTGGCATCATTCTGAATTGCACTTTTCATCGAACCAACTGACCCCCACAAAATGTGGAACGCTTCACAAATTTGCATGTCATCCTGCCGCAGTCATGCTAATCTTCTCTGTTTAGTTCCAATTTTAGCATGTGCGCTGCCAAAGAAACCCATAGTCAGCATTACTCAAATAATAAAAACCTGAAATTTTGTTCATATTAGAAATAATCCTCGTGTGCCATGGGAAGTGATCAGCTTTGCTGTGACAAACATCATGACAGCAACTATTATAGTGTGTTGATACAGGATATTTGCCCCAAGAGCAACATTTTCTCTTGGCCACTCCATACTATTCTCTATGCCAAGGTGGTAATTTCTGATTATGCCAAAATGCTAACAAGGCAAATGCTGTTTTGTACAAGGCTGGATGCACCTCATACAAACATATGATTTAGGAACAGCAGTAGCCCAATCGATCTCATGAGCCTGCCCAGCCATTCAACAAGATCATGGCTGATCTGACTGTGAACTCATTTCCACATTCCACCTACCCCAATGACCTTTGATTCCCTTGTTAATCAAGGATCTACCTACCACTGCCTTAAAAATATTCAATAACAGTGCTTCCACCATTCTTTGGGGAATACAGAGTTCCAAAGATTCACAACCCCATCTTCTGATCTCAGTCTTAAGTGGGATCCCTATTATTTTAAACCGTCTCTCTCAATTCTAGTCTCTCCCACTAAGGGAAACATTCTTTCAGCATACACCCTGCCACATCCCCCCAGGATCTTATATGCTTCAATAAGATCACCTCTCAATCTTCGAAACTCCAATGGATACAGGCCCAGCCTTTCCAATATTTCCTCATAAGATTCCACGCACCCCCACACACCTCCAATTTTGGCTTTAAGTCAAATGGATTTTCTCTGAACTGCTTTTAACACAGATATATAATTTCTTAAATTAGACCACCAAAACTGGACACAATACTCCAGATGTGGTCTCATCAATGCCCTTCACAGCTGTAGCAAAACATCCCTACTTTTATATCCCGTTCCCCTTGCAATAAACGACATTCCATGCCTTTCTTGCTGTAAATGCATAATAACTCAATGATCCATGCACCTGTACCCCAAAGTTCAGCAATCTCTCTCCATTTAAACAATACCTGTTTTTTTATTTTTCCGGATAACATGAACAAGTTCACCTTTATCCACATTATACTCCATCTGCCAATATTTTTTTTAAAAACATTTTTTTAGGGTATTTGTCGTTTTTATAATAATAACTATCTGCCAATATTTTTGCCCACTCACTTAACCCATGTCTCTTTGCAGACTCCTGATGTCCTCTTAATGATTCATTTCCCCAACCTAAATTTGTGTCTTCAGCAAATTTAGCTACCGCATATCTGATCACTTCATCCAAGTCAGTAATACAAATGGTAAATCTTTCAGGTTCCAGCAGTGATTCCTGCAGCAGTCCATTCATCACATCGGGCCAACACAAAAATGAGCAGTTATCCCTACTCTCTGCTTCCTGTTAGCTAACAAATCCTCAATCCACACTATTGTGTTACTCTTTCACCATAAACTCTTATTTTGCATGTGGCAACTTGTCAAATGCCCTCTGGAAATTTAAGCACATTAACAGGTTCCCTTCATCCATGTTGCTTCCTCAAACAACTCCAACAAATTAGTCAAATATAATTTCCTTTTCACTAAAATGTTGACTCTGCTTGACTTTATTGAGATGCTCGATTGGAACATCACTGGAAAATAATGCTTTGTTAGTTCAAAATAGATGCTCCAGTACTATCCTAAATGTCAGCCATCTCTTAAAAAAAGACATCATCCAGTGTGGCATTAGGTCGCAATCAGCAACGAATGGCAGAAAAGACTCCAGAGCTTCTAGTAACTTATTTGACTACCTTGTTAACAGATTGTCAGTCAAGACCTGCAGAAGTATATGCCTCTAAAATAAAAAATACTGTGGATGCTGGAAATCTGAAACAAAAACAGAAAATGCTGGGAAGTTCAGCAGGTCTGGGAGCATCTGTGGAGAGAAACAAAATCAATGTTTCGAGTCCAACGTGACTCTTCTTCAAAGAAGAATCATACAGACTCTAAACATCAAGTCTGTTCCTTTCTCCACAGATGCTGCCAGAGCTTTCCCAGCATTCCCTGTTTTTATTTTAGTATGCATCTAATAAAGCCCCAACAAATAATACTGATACCGACATGCTTGGAACCCTTAGGTAAACTGCTGGAACATCTTCATTTGAAGTGAACCCAATAGTCAAACAAGATTTATTATGGGCAGTATGGTAGCACAGTGATTAGCACTGTTGCTTCACAGCGCCAGGGACCCAGGTTCATTCCGGGCTTGGGTCACCGTACAAAGTCTGCACGTTCTCCCAGTGTCTACGTGGGTTTCCTCCCACGTGTCCCAAACTACATGCTGTTGGGTGAATTGAACATTGTAAATTCTCCCTCAGTGTACCCAAACAGGTGCCGGAGTGTGGCAACGAGGTGATTTTCACATTAACTTCATTGCAGTGTTAATGTAAGCCTACCCTAATAAATATTATAATAATAATCAGACAGTGACCCAAGCGGGAATCGAACCTGGGACCTTGGCACTGTGAAGCTATAGTGCTAACCACTATGCTACCGTGCTATTATTTTATTATTTACACAGAAATCCTTACCAACGTGTAGTGTTGGGCAGCAGTAGGAGGTCACCTTCGACTCCTTGTGAAAACTTATCAGCATGAAAACAAATGTGCCAGATATCATTTATTGTTGTATATGCTAAAGATGAGCTATCCCGAAACATACATATGGTATTTTTACTTTGTTGGCCACTGTTTGAAGGGGCATGTGGGAAATCAAATCACATTATTAAAAAGCTCTGGTCAATATTTGAAAAGTGGCTCTAATGGATTTTCCTTTCCATTTTTTGCTACTTTGCTCTTTCATCCTGATCTATTTCAATTATGAAAAGTAAATACGTCATTTTAAATACTAAGAGCTTAGACCATTTTATAATGTACCTCAAAATACACATGTTGAACTACACTGAAAATGCATTTTTAATCATTAAAGTTTGTATTGTAACTAATTATGTTAAATCAAAAGTAAAGACATTGGTACATAAAGCTTTCCAACAAAAGCAGAAGAGTTCACTTAAATAAAAGGATACAGGTCTATGGGAGTCACGCTTTTAGTTACAGTCCTATTCGTCCCAACACAGCCAAAACTCTCAGGCATTGCCTTCCTTTCCTGCCCCCTGCACCAGCACCTTTAGACCTTCCAAACACTGGCTCTCATCTTTTGCTCAACTACATTACATTAGCAACAAACTAAGTGGGAAAGAATTCCATACATAGACAAATGACCTAGCTTTACTCTGCTTACGTCACTGTTGCTGTGCAGTGAGACTATTGGTCTAACATCAAATTGCGACTACGTTCCTTCACTTGGGCATTGGCAAGACCAAAAATATTGCACTTAGCAGTACTTGCCCCCACCACTGCCCCAACTCCACTTTGTGTCCTTGTCAATGCTGTCCCACATCAAGAGTACTGCTTGTGTCGCCATGTCCTGCTCACCCCAGGGATCAGCCTAAAACCCAACCAACGTCTCATTCTAAAAGTTACAACAGAAGTCCATGGGATGCATTAATATTTGCAGATGTGCTGAGAAGTTTGAAAACCACTATGTTACACAAATGAAATGGTGTCAGCCTTTCTCATGCTACTTTGACATTTAACTACTATCTTGAAAATGCTTAGAGACTGTTCCAATTTAGCTGTGCCACTGGACAATTCCTTGGGCACACAAATGCAACTTTATTAATGCTGTCATTTGTGCAGTTTTGTCCTCAATATATGCTGGGACAAAACAAGCCTTTCTAGAAAAGAGCTGCAGGTATTGGTGAATAATTGGTGAAACAATTGGTACAGTGAATGACAGTGGCAAAGGCAGCCAATACAATATGCAGGTATATGGTAAAGAAATAGGAGATTTTGTGGCATAGTGGGTAGTGTCCCTGCCTCTGAGTCAGAACACAGAACATACAGTGCAGAAGGAGGCCAATCGGCCCGCTGAGTCTGCACCGACCCACTTAAGCCCTCACTTCCACCCTATCCCCGTAACCCAATAACCCCTCCTAACCTTTTTGGTCACTAAGGGCAATTTATCATGGCCGATCTACCTAACCTGCACGTCTTTGACTGTGGGAGGAAACTGGAGCATCCGGAGGAAACCCATGCAGACACGGGGAGAACGTGCAGACTCCGCACAGACAGTGATCCAGCAGGGAATCAAACCCGGGGCCCTGGCGCTATGAAGCCACAGTGCTATCCACTTGTGCTGCCCTTAGAAGCTCCAGGTCTGAGCCAGAAGCTCCCGGTCGGAGTCCTATCCCAGGAACTTGATGACCAAGGAAGGTGCATTCATAATACAGCCAAACAGGTTGAAAGGGCACCACGGTAGCACAGTGGGTAGCACTGCTGCTTCACAGCTCCAGGGTCCCAGGTTCGATTCCCAGCTTGGGTCACTGTCTGTGGATCTGCACATTCTCCCCGTGTTTGCATGAGTTTCCTCCAGGTGCTCCGGTTTCTTCCCACAGTCCAAAGATGAGCAGGTTAGGTGGATTGGTGCTGATAAATTGCCCTTAAGTGTCCAAAAAGGTTAGGTGGGGTTGCTGGGTTACAGGGATAGGGTGGAGGCTTGGGCTTAAGTGGGGTGCTCTTTCCTAAGGGTCGGTGCAGACTCAATGGGCTGAATGGCCTCCTTCTGCACTATAAATTCTATGATAAGAGTTGCAGCCTCTACTATCACAATCCACTGTTCCAGACTACAGCATGCATGAAAAAGTGCATGTTGCCACCGTCTCTTGGGCTCCTGGATGAACTGTAACACACCACCACCACTTAGTAGAGTGGAAGAAGCAATAGTATGTGCACACAGAATAGTGATTTAGCCTCCGCATGAGTATCAAGTACATAATAATAATCGTTATTGTCACAAGTAGGCTTACATTAACACTGCAATGAAGTTACTGTGAAAAGCCCCTAGTCGCCACACTCCGATGCCTGTTCGGGTACACGGAGAGAGAATTCAGACCCGGAGGAAACCCACGCAGACACGGAGGGAACATGCAGACTCCACACAGACAGTGACCCAAGGGGGAATCGAACCGAGGATCCTGGAGCTGTGAAGCAACAGTGCTACCCACTGTGCTACCGTGCCACCCATTAAGGTCACCGTTCTAATTGAGCACATCCTGACTTGAGAAGAACAGCCAACATACCTGGGATTCGCAATAGGAGTTAAGAGATTTCAAGTTGAAATGTTTAGATTGGAGAAAAGCCAACACTGGGAATAAAGTGAAGGTTTCGGAGGATAGCATAAAGAAGGCCGTGAATGCGACAATTAAAATTTTTAAGGTTGAGATCAATAGATATTTATTAGACAAAGTACCAAGAGGTATGGAACAAAGATGGTTAAATGGAGTTGTGTTAAAGATCAGCTATAATGTAATTGGTAGAAAAGACTTCAAGGGGTGAATGATCTACCCATGTCTCTATGATATCAAAGTGTATGCAAAACATATCCAAATAAATTGCTTGACAATTATAAACTTCTATCAGGTGGCAAAAAGGCTGGCTCAGAAAGGGAAGCTGAACAAATGGTTAGATTCAACTATTTCACACCTTGGCGAGTGTGAGAAAGAGTGGATAGCATCATATTTGAGAGGGTGCTGAATAATTTCTTTAGTAAAAGGTATTCATGAAGAACCTCGTACCGTACTTTTTCCAAAACTTTGCGATCATTCAGATATAATCATACTCTTCCTAGCAAATATTCATACACTCTTCCTAGCAATCCTGTACATTATGTTGCCACAAATTTAGATTTTTTTTTCAAAAACAGCAAAGGGAGACCAAAAATTGAAGAGGGAGAAATTAAAGTATGTGAGAAAACTAGAAAGAATTAAAAACAAACAGTAAAAGCTTATACAAATATACAAAAAGGGAAAAGAGTAGCTAAAATGAGCAACGGTCTCAAGAGGATGAGATTGGGAAATTAACAAAGGAAAACTAAACAGCAGAGGCTTTGAACAAGTATTTCCTTCTATCTTCACAGTTCAGAAATAAAACAAAAGCACCCCAAGAATAGTGGAAATTCAAGAGGCAAATGGGAAGGAGGAACTTAAAACAATCATGATCACCAGAGAAAAGGACCAGGAAAATGAATGGGATGAAAGGCTGACAGGTTCTCAGGACCAGATGGCCTGTATCCTAGCGTCTTAAAAGTAGTGGTTGCAGATAGTGGATGCATTGAAGTTAATCTTCCAAAATTTCCGGGATTCTGGAAAGGTCCCAACTGATTGGAAAACACAAATGTAACACCGCTATTCAAGAAAGCAGGGTGACAGAAAATATCACTTGGCTAACTAGCCAAACTTCTATCTATAGGAAAAGGCTAGATCCATTATCAAAGAGGTTGTAGCAGACTTTTAGAAAATCGTAATACCATCAGGCAGAATAAAGATGGTTTTATGAAAGGGAAATGAGGTTTGACAAATTTATTAGAATTCTTTGAGAATGTAATATGTAGGGCGAGTAAAGGGAAACTAGTAGATGAGTGTAAATGAATTTCCAAAAGACATTCAATAAGGTGACACATAAATTGTTACAACAAAAGATATAAGCTAAGAGCTCAATGTGCTGGAGTGATATATTAGCCTGGATGGAGGATAGGTTTACAGAGTCGAGATAAGCAGATAATTTTCAACTCAGCAAACTGCAACTAGTGGAGTGCCACAGAAAATAGTGCTCGGGCCTCAACTATTTACAATCTACATGTATATTAATAACTTGGGACTGAATTGCTGCTAAATCTATTGACGATGCAAAACTAGGTAGGCGAGCAAGTTGTGAGGAAGATACAGAGTTTGCAAAGTGACATAGATAGATGAAGTGAGTAAAAAATAAATTGGCAGATGGAGCATAATGTGGAAAAATCTGAACTTGCCGACTTGTCCAGGTACCTGAATCATAGAAAGTTAGTATGCAGGTAAGCAAGTAATTAGGAAGGCAAACTGAGTGCTGGCTTTTACTGCAAGGGCAATCTGAAAGGAATCAAAAGGGTTAGAGGTGGAGAATTTTATTTTTTTCCCCCAAATTCATTTTTGTCATGTGAGGCAACACTGCTGAGGCCAGCATTTGCTCTTCATTCCTAACTGTCCTTGAACTGAGTGGCTTGCTTGGCCATTTCAGAGGGCATTAAGAGTCAACCACACTGTCCAGAGTCACATGTTGGCCAGACCAGGTAAAGGTGGCAGAGTTTCTTCCCTAAAGGGCATTAGTGAACCAGATGGGTTTTAACAACAATTGATGATAGTTGTCAGAGGATTGTAGGGCTGGAGGATGTTGGAGAGATCACAAGGGGCGAGGCTACAGAGGTATTTAAATACAACGGTGAAAATTTTAAATATAAGGTATTGTTTGGCCCAGATAAGTCAGCGATCACAGGGGTGACGGGTGAACTTTGGGAGAGTTAGGATTTAGGCAGCGGAGATTTTAATGAGTTGATGTTTGTGGATGGTGGAATGCAGACGACCAATCTTAGTTACATTTGGAGGATTGCAGCAGCTGATGGGCTGAAGCGTTATGCACCCTTAATTGGAATTAAATGTTTAACTTGTAAAGCGATCACAATCCAAGTGCATTTTAATAACTAATCACACGACTGAAATCCCTTTGTAAACACCATGAACCAACAAAAACACAATGGAAAACTATTGCAAAAGCCTATCCAAAAAGGTGGCTACCAATCTAGAAAACAAATCAATATTTATCTCTTCAATTCTGTGCATCAGGTTGGCAAGCCCAAGTTTCGAGCAAAGCAACCAGCAGGTATCACTGAAAATTGAGATCAAGAATCTAAAAAAAGTAGTTAGTTATCTGTGCCAAAACAAGTTACATGCTAGCTACCATAGTAAGAAGTCTTACAACACCAGGTTAAAGTCCAACAGGTTTGTTTCAAACACGAGCTTTCGGAGCACGGCTCCTTCTTCACCTGAAGAAGGAGCCGTGCTCCGAAAGCTCGTGTTTGAAACAAACCTGTTGGACTTTAACCTGGTGTTGTAAGACTTCTTACTGTGCTCACCCCAGTCCAACGCCGGCATCTCCACATCATGGCTAGCTACCATGGGAGGGGGGGAGGTAAGGTATTTCAACTAAATATTATGCTGTAAACGAAAGTGCAGAGCATTTTTATTTCAAAACTTGGCTGCATATGCAGTCCAAGCAATTGTCCTTTTGCATTTTCTGATCTCTCAATTATTTTGAGACAAATGCAGAAAGGTCGATACAATGTATAGAAAAATGTTAACAATGACTAAGAATTTCTGTGTTACTAGGCAAAATTATCAGCTCTCAGAAAATCTAATTTCTTCCTCCAAATCCCCTAAACTTTCCTCTTAGATCCAATGGTAAATTAATCCAACAGAACTTCTCGCTTTCTTATTAACCTGCCTCGGAAACAGGCAATGTAAAATCAATGGAAAAAGCATTCAGACTCTAAACTTTAATCGATACATTATTTTCCATAAGTAAAATGGGGGAAACATTTATCTTCATTGTTAAGGCAAATCTGCTTCATTGTTAAGGCAAATTAAGAAAATTTAAATTGTCATTCAGTGGTTGAGATTTTAAACCACAGGGTGGCACGGTGGTTAACGCTGTTGCCTACGGCGCTGACAACCCAGGTTCTAATCCCAGTGCTCGGTCACTGTCCGTGTGGAGTTTGCACATTCCCCCGTGTTTGCGTGGGTCTCGCCCCCACAACCCAAAGATGTACCGGGTAGGTGGATTGGCCACGCTAAACAGCCCCTTAATTGGAAAAATACGTATTGGGTACTCTAGATTTTTTTTTGAAAGAGATTTTAAACCACAGAAAGAAACAGGTTGCAATATGCAACGGACTGATCTAGTCCTTGGGTTGAAAGTAAAATTATGGGCCAGTAGTTGAATAACGTTTGTTCTAAGTGTTTGAAAAGTAAGGATGGCTCTGTCAAACTGAGCAGCAAGTCAGCCAGACTGTCTGATGTGTTTTGCTTCCTCTTTGCCTGCCCCAGATCACCACTGGATGGATGGATGTGTGAATGGAAACAGCTGAGTGGTGGCAGATTAACCAACCTGTCCCAAATTGTTAAATCTCGCAGCCTTTATACGACTGCGGTGGAATTAGAGGAGAGCATCACCCTGACATTTACTCCCAGCCCCAACCTTCTAAAGATGACAAATTATTAAAAGTCTAAGTGGCAGCAGACACAAGAACTTGAATTTGAATGAGAGGAGGGGAGAGGTACAAAAAACACACACGCAACATACACAGCCTGGGTTAGTGAATGGGGGGGGGTTAGTGAATGGGGGGGGGGTTAGTGAATGGGGGAGGGTGTAGTGAATGGGGGAGGGGTAGTGAACGGGGGGGGGGGGCTTTGTGACCTCGGTGCCCCGGGGAGGGGGGGGGGGCCTGTGTGGCCTCGGTGCCCAGGGGGGGCTCTGAGGCCCTGGGGGGGGGGGGGGGGGGGGGGGAAGAGGGGGGGCTGTATGGCATCGGTGCCTTGGGGGGGGGGCTGTGTGGCCCGGGAGGGGGGGGGGCTGTGGGGCCGGGAAGGGGGGGGGGCTGTGGGGCCCGGGAAGGGTGGGGGGCTGTGGGGGGGGGGGGGAGAGAGAGGGGGCTGTGGGGCGGGGGGGGCTGTGTGGCGAGGGGGGGGCTGTGTGCGGGGGGGGCTGTGGCGCGGGGGGGGTGTGTGGGGGGGGGCGTGTGGCGGGGGGGGGCGTGTGGGCGGGGGGGGCTGTGTGGCGCGGGGGGGGCTGTGGGCGCGGGGGGGGCTGTGTGGCGGGGGGGGGTTGGTGGGCGGGGGGGGCTGTGTGCGCGGGGGGGGCTGTGTGGCGCGGGGGGGGCTGTGGGCGCGGGGGGGGGGCTGTGTGGCGAGGGGGGGGGGCTGTGTGGGCGGGGGGGGCTGTTGTGGCGCGGGGGGGCTGTGTGGCGGGGGGGGGGCTGGTGGCGCGGGGGGGGGCTGTGTGGCGGGGGGGGGCTGTGGGCGAGGGGGGGGCTGTGTGGCGCGGGGGGGGGCTGTGTGGCGCGGGGGGGCTGTGTGGCGCGGGGGGGGCTGTGTGAGCGGGGGGGCTGTGTGGCGGGGGGGGCTGTGTGGCGCGGGGGGGCTGTGTGGAGCGGGGGGGCTGGTGGCGCGGGGGGGGCTGTGTGGAGCGGGGGGGGGATGTGTGGCGGGGGGGGCTGTGTGGCGCGGGGAGGGCTTGTGTGGGCGGGGGGGGGGCTGTGTGGCGAGGGGGGGGGCTGTTGTGGCGCGGGGGGGGGCTGGTGGCGCGGGGGGGGCTGTGTGGTGCGCGGGGGGGGCTGTGTGGAGCGGGGGGGGCTGTGTGGAGCGGGGGGGGGCTGTGTGGCGCGGGGGGGGCTGTGTGGCGGGGGGGGCTGTGTGGCACGGGGGGGCTGTGTGGGCGGGGGGGCTGTGTGGCGGGGGGGACTGTGTGGCGCGGGGGGCTGTGTGGCGCGGGGGGGCTGTGTGGCGCGGGGGGGGGCTGTGTGGCGGGGGGGCTGTGTGGCGCGGGGGGGCTGTGTGGAGAGGGGGATGGGGGGGGCTGTGTGGCGCGGGGGGGCTGTGTGGCGCGGGGGGGCTGTGTGGGCGGGGGGGATGTTGTGGCGCGGGGGGGCTGTGTGGCGCGGGGGGGGCTGTGTGGGCGGAGGGGGCTGTGTGGCGCGGGGGGGCTGTGTGGCGCGGGGGGGGGGGTGTGGCGGGGGGGCTGTGTGGGAGGGGGGGCTGTGTGGCGCGGGGGGCTGTGTGGCGGGGGGGGCGGTGTGGCGCGGGGGGCTGTGTGGCGGGGGGGCTGTGTGGCGCGGGGGGGGCTGTGTGGCGCGGGGGGGGGCTGTGTGGCGCGGGGGGGGCTGTGTGGCGCGGGGGGGCTGTGTGGCGCGGGGGGGGTGTGGCGCGGGGGGGCTGTGTGGCGCGGGGGCTGGGGCGCGGGGGGCTGTGTGGCGCGGGGGGGCTGTGTGGCGCGGGGGGGCTGTGTGGCGCGGGGGGCTGTGGGCGCGGGGGGCTGTGTGTGGCGCGGGGGGGCTGTGTGGCGCGGGGGGGCTGTGTGGCGGGGGGGGGTGTGTGGCGCGGGGGGGCTGTGTGGCGCGGGGGGCTGTGTGGCGAGGGGGGGCTGTGTGGCGCGGGGGGGCTGGGTGGAGGGGGGGCTGTGTGGCGCGGGGGGGCTGTGTGGCGCGGGGGGGCTGTGTGGGCGGGGGGGCTGTGTGGCGCGGGGGGGCTGTGTGGCGCGGGGGGGCTGTGTGGGCGGGGGGGGGCTGTGTGGCGCGGGGGGTGCTGTGGGCGCGGGGGGGCTGTGTGGCGCGGGGGGGCTGTGTGGCGCGGGGGGGCTGTGTGGCGCGGGGGGGGCTGTTGGGCGCGGGGGGGCTGTGTGGAGCGGGGGGGCTGTGTGGCGCGGGGGGGGGTGTGGCGCGGGGGGGCTGGTGGAGCGGGGGGGCTGTGTGGCGCGGGGGGGCTGTGTGGCGGGGGCGGGGCTGTGTGGCGCGGGGGGGCTGTGTGGAGCGGGGGGGCTGGTGGCGCGGGGGGGCTGTGTGGGCGGGGGGGGCTGTGTGGCGCGGGGGGGGGGCTGTTGTGGCGCGGGGGGGCTGTGTGGCGCGGGGGGGCGTGTGGCGCGGGGGGGCTGTGTGGCGCGGGGGGGCTGTGTGGCGCGGGGGGGCTGTGTGGCGCGGGGGGCTGTGTGGCGCGGGGGGCTGTGTGGCGCGGGGGGCTGTGTGGCCGGGGGGGCTGTGTGGCGCGGGGGGGCTGTGTGGCGCGGGGGGGCTGTGTGGCGCGGGGGGGCTGGGTGGCGCGGGGGGGCTGTGTGGCGCGGGGGGGCGTGTGGCGCGGGGGGGCTGTGTGGCGGGGGGGCTGTGTGGCGCGGGGGGGGGCTGTGTGGCGCGGGGGGTGTGGCGCGGGGGGGGGGCTGTGTGGCGCGGGGGGGGGCTGTGGCGAGGGGGGGCTGTGTGGCGCGGGGGGGCTGTGTGGCGCGGGGGGGGGGCTGTGTGGCGCGGGGGGGCTGTGTGGCGCGGGGGGGCTGTGTGGCGCGGGGGGGCTGTGTGGCGCGGGGGGGCTGTGTGGCGCGGGGGGGCTGTGTGGCGCGGGGGGGGCTGTGTGGCGCGGGGGGGCTGTGTGGCGCGGGGGGGCTGGTGGCGCGGGGGGGCTGTGTGGCGCGGGGGGGGGCTGTGTGGCGCGGGGGGGCTGTGTGGCTAGGGGGGGCTGTGTGGCCGAGGGGGGGCTGTGTGGAGCGGGGGGGGGCTGTGGTGGCGCGGGGGGGGCTGTGTGGCTGCGGGGGGGGCTGTGTGGCGCGGGGGGGGCTGGGCGCGGGGGGGGCTGTGTGGCGACGGGGGGGGCTGGTGGCGCGGGGGGGGCTGTGTGGCGCGGGGGGGGCTGTGTGGCGCGGGGGGGGCTGTGTGGCGCGGGGGGGGCGGTGTGGCGCGGGGGGGGGCTGTGTGGCGCGGGGGGGCTGGTGGGCGCGGGGGGGGCTGTGTGGCGCGGGGGGGCTGTGTGGCGCGGGGGGGCTGGTGGCGCGGGGGGGCTGTGTGGGGGGGGGGGGCTGTGTGGCGCGGGGGGGCTGTGTGGCGCGGGGGGGCCTGTGTGGCGACGGGGGGGCTGTGTGGCGCGGGGGGGGCTGTGTGGCGCGGGGGGGCTGTGTGGACGCGGGGGGGCTGTTGTGGCGCGGCGGGGGCTGTGTGGGCGGGGGGGGGGGAGTGTGGCGGGGGGGCTGTGTGGAGCGGGGGGCTGTGTGGCGCGGGGGGGCTGTGTGGCGCGGGGGGGCTGTGTGGCGCGGGGGGGCTGTGTGGCGGGGGGCTGTGTGGCGCGGGGGGCTGTGTGGCGCGGGGGGGGCTGTGTGGCGCGGGGGGGCTGTGTGGGCGGGGGGGGCTGTGGCGCGGGGGGGCTGTGTGGCGCGGGGGGGCTGTGTGGCGCGGGGGGGCTGTGTGGCGCGGGGGGGCTGTGTGGCGCGGGGGGGGTGTGGCGCGGGGGGGGGCTGGTGGCGCGGGGGGGCTGTGTGGCGCGGGGGGGCTGTGTGGCGGGGGGGGCATGTGTGGCGCGGGGGGGCTGTGTGGCGCGGGGGGCTGTGTGGCGCGGGGGGGCTGTGTGCGCGGGGGGGTGTGTGGCGCGGGGGGGCTGTGTGGCGCGGGGGGGTTGTGTGGCGGGGGGGGCTGTGTGGGCGGGGGGGCTGTGTGGCGGGGGGGCTGGTGGGCGGGGGGGCTGTGTGGCGCGGGGGGGCTGTGTGGCGCGGGGGGGCTGTGTGGGCGGGGGGGCTGTGTGGCGCGGGGGGGCTGTGTGGCGCGGGGGGGGGGCTGTGTGGCGCGGGGGGGGCTGTGTGGCGCGGGGGGGCTGTGTGGCGCGGGGGGGCTGTGGCGGGGGGGGCTGTGTGGAGGGGGGGGGCTGTGTGGAGGGGGGGCTGTGTGGCGCGGGGGGGCTGTGTGGCGCGGGGGGGTGTGTGGAGAGGGGGGGGGCTGTGTGGCGCGGGGGGGCTGTGTGGCGCGGGGGGGCTGTGTGGCGCGGGGGGGCTGTGTGGCGCGGGGGGGGCTGTGTGGCGCGGGGGGGCTGTGTGGCGCGGGGGGGCTGTGTGGCGCGGGGGGGCTGTGTGGCGCGGGGGGGCTGTGTGGCGGGGGGGCTGTGTGGCGGGGGGGCGTGTGGCGAGGGGGGGCTGTGTGGAGGGGGGGGATGTGTGGCGCGGGGGGCTGTGTGGCGCGGGGGGGCTGTGTGGCGCGGGGGGGACGGGGGGGGGCTGTGTGGCGCGGGGGGGGGCTGTGTGGCGCGGGGGGGTGTGTGGCGCGGGGGGGCTGTGTGGCGGGGGGGGGGTGTTGGCGCGGGGGGGCTGTGGGCGCGGGGGGGCTGTGTGGCGCGGGGGGGCTGTGGGGCGGGGGGGCTGTGTGGGCTGTGTGGCGGGGGGGGCTGTGTGGCGCAGGGGGGCTGTGTGGCGCAGGGGGGCTGTGTGGCGCGGGGGGGCTGTGTGGCGCGGGGGGGCTGTGTGGCGCGGGGGGGGGGGGGCTGTGTGGCGCGGGGGGGGCTGTGTGGCGCGGGGGGGCTGTGTGGCGCGGGGGGGGCTGTGTGGCGCGGGGGGGCTGTGTGGCGCGGGGGGGCTGTGTGGCGGGGGGGCTGTGTGGCGCGGGGGGGGCTGTGTGGCGCGGGGGGGGCTGTGGGCGGGGGGGGGCTGTGTGGCGCGGGGGGGGGGCTGTGTGGAGCGGGGGGGGCTGTGTGGCACGGGGGGGGGGCTGTGTGGCGCGGGGGGGGGGGCTGTGTGGCGCGGGGGGGGCTGTGTGGCGCGGGGGGGGCTGTGTGGCGCGGGGGGGGCTGTGTGGCGCGGGGGGGGCTGTGTGGCGCGGGGGGGGCTGTGTGGCGCGGGGGGGGCTGTGTGGGGCGGGGGGGGGCTGTGTGGCGCGCGGGGGGGGGCTGTGTGGCGCGCGGGGGGGGCTGTGTGGCGCGCGGGGGGGGGGCTGTGTGACGCGCGGGGGGGGGGCTGTGTGGCGCGCGGGGGGGGCTGTGTGGCGCGCGGGGGGGGCTCTGTGTGGCGCGCGGGGGGGGCTGTGCGGCGCGCGGGGGGGCTGTGTGGCGCGCGGGGGGGGCTGTGTGGCGCGCGGGGGGGGCTGTGTGGCGCGGGGGAGGGGCTGTGTGGCGCGGGGGAGGGCTGTGTGGCGCGGGGGGAGGGCTGTGCGGCGCGGGGGAGGGCTGTGTGGCGCGGGGGAGGCTGTGCGGCGCGGGGGAGGGCCTGTGCGGCGAGGGGGGGGGGCAGTGTGGCGCGGTGGGGGGGGCAGTGTGCGCGGGGGGGGGAGCAGGTGTGGCGCGGGGGTGTGGCAAGTTTGGCGCGGGGGGGCTGTGTGGCGCGGGGGGGGGCTGTGTGGCGCGGGGGTGAGGGGGGGCTGTGTGGCGCGGGGGGGCTGTGTGGCGCGGGGGGGGCTGTGTGGCGCGGGCGGGTGTGTGGCGCGGGGGGGCTGTGTGGCGCGGGGGGGGGGTGTGGCGCGGGGGGGGGGCTGTGTGGCGCGGGGGGGGCTGTGTGGGCGGGGGGGCGTGTGCGCGTGGGGGGCTGTGTGGCGCGGGGGGGGCTGGGTGGCGCGGGGGGGGGCTGTGTGGCGCGGGGGGGGCCTGTGTGGAGCGGGGGGGGGCTGTGTGGCGCGGGGGGGGCTGTGTGGCGCGGGGGGGGGGGCTGTGTGGCGCGGGGGGGGGCTGTGTGGCGCGGGGGGGGGGGCTGTGTGGCGCGGGGGGGGCTGTGTGGCGCGGGGGGGGCTGTGTGGCGCGGGGGGGGCTGCTGTGGCGCGGGGGGGGGGGCTGTGTGGCGCGGGGGGGGGGCTGTGTGGCGCGGGGGGGCTGTGTGGCGCGGGGGGGGGGCTGTGTGGCGCGGGGGGGGGGCTGTGTGGCGCGGGGGGGGGGCTGGGGCGGGGGGGGATGTGTGGCGCGGGGGGGGCTGTGTGGCGCGGGGGGGGGGGCTGTGTGGCGGGGGGGGGGGGGGTGTGTGGCGCGGGGGGGGGGGGGGGCGGGGGGGGGGGCGGTGTGGCGGGGGGGGGGGCTGTGTGGCGCGGGGGGGGGGGCTGTGTGGCGCGGGGGGGGGGCTGTTGTGGCGCGGGGGGGGGCTGTGGCGCGGGGGGGGGGCTGTGTGGCGCGGGGGGGGGGGGCTGTGTGGCGCGGGGGGGGGGGCTGTGTGGCGCGGGGGGGGGCTGTGTGGCGCGGGGGGGGGCTGTGTGGCGCGGGGGGGGCTGTGTGGCGCGGGGGGGGGGGGGGGGCTGTGTGGCGCGGGGGGGGGGGCTGTGTGGCGCGGGGGGGGGGGGCTGTGTGGCGCGGGGGGGGGGGCTGTGTGGCGCGGGGGGGGGGCGGTGTGGCGCGGGGGGGGGGGCTGTGTGGCGCGGGGGGGGGGGCTGTGTGGCGCGGGGGGGGGGGCTGTGTGGCGCGGGGGGGGGGGGCTGTGTGGCGCGGGGGGGGGGGGCTGTGTGGCGCGGTCCCGGTCCCGCCTCCGGCCCCTCACTCACTCACTTTTTCACATTGGCCTCCCCGTTCGGGATCCGCCGCAGCTTCTTCTTCTTGAGGATTTTGACGGCCCTCCTGCACAGGGTCTCAGAGTCCAGCATCTCCTTGACTTTGCCGTACGAGCCCTCGCCCAGCAGGTCGCCCATCAGGTACTTGCCGATGATCTTGGCCCTCTTCTTGCGCGGCTGGTAGATCACGTCGGTGGAGTCGATCCGGTGGATGAAGGTGTCCACTCCCATCAGGTCGTTGTCGCTGATGTAGTCGATGACCTCGTCCATCTCCACATAGTCTCTGAAAGGCGACAGGATGGGCTCGTGCTCGGGCTCCTCGGGCTGCTGTACTCGCTGCTCCGCGCCATGCAGCATCTCCGCTCCCCGCCGGCCCGCCGCTCCCCACTTCAGTTGTTAGGCAGCCACCATTTTGTTTACCTGCCTCCGAACAGCTCCGGAGCTGCCGTTGTGCGTCACCGGCTCGCGCCCCATTCCGCCCCGGTCCTTCTCTCCCATTGGTTCGACTCCGCGTCCGTTAGCAGCGTTACCAGGCGACATCGCCCCCCGCTTCGATCATCCTCTCCCATTGGTCCGCCTCCCCGTCCGTCAGCAGCGTTACCAGGCGCTGTCTCCCCCCCCGCCCCGATCCTCCTCTCCTATTGGCCAACCTCCCCATCCGTCAGCCGCGTTACCAGGCCACGTCTCCTCCCGCCCACCTGAGTCCCGCGCTTCCTCCTCCCCCATTGGTCCGTCGGGCCGTCAATTACCCGGGTCGCCCCGCAACCAGCGGCGGAGACAGCGCCTGATAGGCTGATCTCCCTGTCAATCAGGAACCTCAGCAAATCAGAGCATTGTTTCTATTCCAGAACCCCAGGCTCAAGTGGTCACTCCCTGTGCTGGGCAGGGGGCTGGGGAAGGGGCTGGACACTGGGCAGGGGGCTGGGCATGGGGAAGGGGCTGGACACTGGGCAGGGGGGATGGGGAAGGGACAGGACACTGGGCAGGGGGCATGGGGAAGGGGCTGGACCCTGGGCAGGGGGGAAGGGGCAGGACACTGGGCAGGGGGGCTGGGGAAGGGGCAGGACACTGGGCAGGGGGGCTGGGGAAGGGGGAGGACACTGGGCAGGGGGCTGGGGAAGGGGCAGGACACTGGGAAGGGGGGCTGGGGAAGGGGCAGGGGGGCTGGGCCTGAGAAAGGGGCAGGACACTGGGCTGGGGGCAGAACATGGTGCTGGGCCAAGGATCACACATAGTTAGGAGGGTTATTTTTAGATACCACATTCTGCCAGACTTTGAACTCAACGCTCTCTCCATTTGAAATATTTTGTCAAGACCCTTAATTTGTGAAAACAGTTGCTGAAGCAGTGATATAAAAGATGAGGCATGGCTTGTCTTGCTGCTGCAAACCTTTCACCCACATGCACCATCGAGAAAGACAACGTATTGCAATTAGAAGGCACAGTAGTCATGGACTACCAATCAGTGTGACTAAATTCAGTCTTACCAAATGTTTCGAGGGTCAGAGCAAAGGATTCACCCCAGTAGCACAGTGGTTAGCACTGTTGCTTTGCAGCACTCAGGACCCGGGTTTGATTTGTGGCTTTGGTCACTGTCTGTGCAGAGTCTGCACGTTCTCCCTGTGTCTGCGTGGGTTTCCTCCGAATGCTCTGGTTTCCTCCCACAAGTCCCGAAAGACGTGCTGAATTCTCCCTCTATGTACCCGAACAGGCGCCGGAATGTGGCGACTGGGGGATTTTCACAACTAGTGACAAGCTGTCATAATTTCTCAATGTCATTCATTGTACACCGTGTTTGCAGATCTGCTCAAGTGCTGTGCAACATATTTTACCCAGTTGTTTACAGCTGTTTATTGGGATTTGATCATTTGATATGATTCTATCCTTTTTCAGGTTGTGTTTGTAAAACTAACAGGCACTCTTCATTCTTGGACAGAGAGTTATGGTTTCAGTATTGATTGGTCCTGAAAGTTATATTCCAGCATTACTGGTATATAATGCAATGATTCACCATGTTGAGGGGCATAAATATGAAATGCTTTGCAGTAGAAGTACAACCTGAGCAGAGATAGCATTAAGAATGTATTGCAGTAAGCAAAAAATAGGTTTAGTGTTAAAGGCATTTTTAAATCGTTTGATTTGGCAGTTAAATTTTACAACCACTGATGAATTTACTAGGGTAAAACATCCTATTGAAATTACATTTCCACCAAACTCGGCAGTGCATAAAAGAACTGGTCTGTATGTTTTGCATTTAAGCTTTGTCAGAATATCAGTTTCATCTAACATATTGTTTCATTAAACTATTTTGGCAGATCAAATTTACCTATATATTTTATTCCAGTACAGGGAAGCATTTGTCAAACCCATATTTATTTATCAATTTTATTATTTTTGGGCTACTCAAGTTCTTGTTATATTCCGATGAGAGAATAAGCCAAAAACATTGCGCAGTCTTTCTTTTTCCACATTTCTGCATTTCACATTTTTGGTGTTTGTTTGTTTATTGTTTGTTGTCACGTGTATCGAGGTACAGTGAAAAGTATTGTTCTGTGTGCAGCTCAGACAGATCACTCCGTACATGAAAAGAAAACACATAATAGGGCAAACATAAAATACACAATGTAAATACATGGACACAGGCATCGGGTAAAGCACACAGGAGTGTAGTACTACTGATGAACCATCAATCGAACGCGAGACGAGTTGCTGTACAAAAGTTAGGCTTTAATAAGCTAGAAGTTAGCCCTGCGGTCGACTACAGTAAATGGACGACCGCCGGGGGTTCTGGTTATTTATACCTCGCTCTGGAGGCGTGGTTAACTCAGCCTCTCGACCAATCGGAGAGCCGTCACATGACTGGTCTCAACCAATCGGTCGAGAGGCACATGACCGACCAGGGCCAATGGTAAGCCGGTGTTCTGCACCAATGGCAGACAGCTATGCAAATCATACCACCACAACTACTCGGTAGGGAAGATGTGTGAAGAGATCAGATCAATAATAAGAGGGGAGTCTGGTAACAGTGGGAAGAAGCTGTTTTCATCATTTTAATTTTTATTTTTCTTTCCCTTATGATGCTGCCAACTTATGTTTACATTACCGACTTTTTAAGATAAAGAAATCATTTTTTTCTATTAAATGTGTGGGTCAAGCTTGCCTCACGCACTAAATGTCAACAGTAGTCATATTATGATCATAGAATTTACAGTGTAGAAGGAGGCCATTCGGCCCATTGAGTCTGCACCGGCTCTTTGAAAGAGCACCCTATCCAATCCCACACCTCCACCCTATCCCCATGACCCAGTAACCCAACCCAACACTCAGGGCAATTTTGGACACTAAGTGCAATTTTTTAGCATGACCAATCCACCTAGCCTGCACATCTTTGGACTGTGGGTGGAAACCGGAGCACCTGGAGTAAACTCACGCACACACGGGGAGAACGTGCAGACTCCGCACAGACAGTGAACCAAGCCGGAATCGAACCTGGGACCCTGGAGCTGTGAAGCAATTGTGCTATCCACAATGCTACCGTGCTGCCGTGTTGCTACCGTGTTGTCCTTTGGTCTCACCTGCCATAGCAAAGGGAAGCAGGTGAACTTTAACTTCTAGACTATATGTAGCTAACTGACTTTCAGAATGTTCCTTTCTTTGCAGAGATGTTTCTGCAAGGGCACAGGAGAGATGAATACACAATCGGGGAAGCCAAGAGAGTAAAGTCTATCCTATCAGCCTGAGCTACCACATTAGTACGCCCGCTCGCTGTGCCATCACAACACTCCACATGTTCTGTATTAAGTGTAAATACCTGACTTACACAGTATTCAAGTGTGGAAATCTGACATTATGTGGACTCAAAAGTAAAAGGAATTTCTATTAGTAGTGCATGGCGCAGTACAAATGGGAGCACCAGTATACTGAGCCATGGAAGCATATCGGGAGGATACTCAGGATTTATTGCCATGTGCAAATCTGGGTTGTCAGGTTTTGGCTCCTGTACAGAGGTTCTGAGCAGAGGCCATAACACATCCTCCTGAACAGAACACTGGAGGGACAACTGTACTTAGCGTACTATTAGTAAAGGACCAGAGGCACACCGGTAATAATACTTCCGAAAAATTTGTTAGCTGTTATAATATGCATGCACGCATTATAAATTCCCAGAGTGACAATGTAACTGTGGAGTGTGTAAGTTTGCACAATTTATTGTGAATGCCATGATAGAAGAGCAAAGTGCTCTCCTTGGGCTGAAAGGGAAAATCACCAATAAACAGACGGTGCATCAAGTGTGGGATATCATCATGCGGAGATTGAACATTATGGGACCGATTTTGACTCTTTGCAAATAGATGGGTTTTGAGTGGATTATTGTCTCACCCATATGCCTCTGACATGCTGAAATCACAACAGGGAAGTACCCAAATTGAAGGAAGGTGTCAAGTTAAGCAATGAATGTGATGGTGATTAATCAGCCGATGACTCTGTCCCTCGGTGTATGATAATGTCTTCTTTTACGTTTGTTTATCCAAGAGTATTTATTTGGACTTGCTGACTGATGGACAAATAACCCGATTGAGATACTATATATACATAGCAGCCACAAACTACAAAATAAGTTCTCTTGGAAATTAAAATGGAAAAGAAGCAGGAACCAACACTGAAAGTTTCACTAGATTAAGAAATGAACTTATAGTTTCAAAATACAAGTGATTTCAAGATTCTGATCTTTCTCTGTAACGTAAAATTTTTATTTTCGTCAGATTTAGCTCAGTTAAACGAGCTAAGGTACCTACAACTCAAAAACTTCCTACGAAAGGAGACAAGGACGTACCCACAACTGCCACGAGTCCACGACAGACATTACTGGAAGAGTTACTGGACGCAAGCATCCTAGAGAAAGGGAACTGTAGCGACATGTATGACCGACTGGTAGAAAGGGCCGACACCGTACTGGACGCAACAAGAAAGAAATGGGAGGATGACCTGTGGATTGAAATAGGGTGGGGACTCTGGAGCAAAGTACTGCATAGGGTCAACTCCACCTCCGCGTGCGCAAGGCTCAGCCTGACGCAGCTAAAAGTGGTACATAGAGCCCACTTAACAAGAACTCGAATGAGTTGGCTCTTCACGGAGGTGGAGGATAGATGTGAACAGTGCCAAGGAGGCCCGGCCAACCACGCCCACATGTTCTGGTCTTGCCCCAGACATGCGGGGTACTGGACAGCCTTCTTCGAGGCGATGTCCAAAGTGGTGGAGGTGAGGGTGGAGCCATGCCTGAAAGTGGCGATCTTCGGGGTTTCAGACCAGCCAGATCTATTCCTGGGGAGGAGGGCAGACGCCCTTGCCTTTGCCTCCCTGATCACCCGCCATAGAATCCTGTTTGGCTGGCGGTCAGCAGCACCGCCCAGACCTGCAGACTGGCTGTCCGACCTCTCGGAATCCCTCCAAATGGAGAAAATCAAATTCGCCATCCGAGGGTCAGACGACAGCTTCCACAGAACGTGGGAGCCATTCACCCAATTGTTCCGGGACCTGTTTTTATCATAGAATTTACAGTGCAGAAGGAAGCCATTCGGCCCATCGAGTCTGCACCGGCTCTTGGAAAGAGCACCCTACCCAAGGTCAACACCCCCACCCTAGCCCCATAACCCAGTAACCCCACTCAACACTAAGGGCAATTTTGGACACTAAGGGCAATTTATCATGGCCAATCCACCTAACCTGCACATCTTTGGACTGTGGGAGGAAACCGGAGCACCCGGAGGAAACCCACGCACACACGGAGAGGATGTGCAGACTCCGCACAGACAGTGACCCAAGCCGGAATCTAACCTGGGACCCTGGAGCTGTGAAGCATTTGTGCTATCCACAATGCTACTGTGCGGACAGTTTGTGGCCAACTTACAAGCAGAAGAATAGCTAGGTAGCCAAGAACCAGGGGAAAGTGGCCAAAGCATGAGAGGGAGGGATAGACCAGGTTGGGGGGGGTGCAGCTAAACCTAAGAGAAAAGAAAGGCGAACGACGGGAAGGGGGGGAGGGGGGAGGGAGGGGGGGAGAGGGAGGATACAGGGAACAATAGAGGGGAACCGGGAGGAGGCAAGGAAATGATAGCCGGAAGGAGAACACGGGAAACAACAACAAACTCGGCAAATACAGTATCAGAGAGCAAGGAAAATACGGGCGAAAGGTGGGACGAACGGCCGAAGTGGAGCTAAGCGCAAGACAACAACGGCAGCGAAACCATCTGGGAGAAGCAAGGAACACCACCAACACCAGATCCATTCCCGTATTCCCCTCTCTGTATTGGACATAACTAATGTCATTGTTTCTCCGGCACCCAAATGTATCTGTACCTCCCCAGTTTCTCCGCCCCACCAACAGGTGCGTACCTATTTGTTCAAAACAATATTGCTAACTGTACAGAATTGCTGTTGTTGAGCTAGTGCACAATATCAGACCAGTCTTCTTTTATTGTTTTTTTCTCTTCTCTTCTATATAATATATATATATTATTCTGTGTACGTAACTATAAATATACTTTGTTCAAAAACCCAATAAAAAACATTTATAAAAAAAAAGATTTAGCTAATTTAGTGCCAATCTTGCCTCTGAAGTTGGAAAGTTGTGGGTTCATGTCCCTTTCCCGAGAGCAGAAACCTAGACTGACACTCCTGTACTGAGGGAGTGCCGCACCGATGGAGGAGCTCCCTGTTAGATGATAGATCAAATCGAGACTCTGTCTCCTTGACTCAGGTGAACGTAAAAGACCCCATGGCAGAGAGGTCCTCCTCGGTGCGTCTAATACTATCCCTCTATCAGCACCACAAAAGCAGATTAGCCGATCATTATCATATCATTATGGGAGCTTTCTGTGCACATATTTACTGGTCTACTGCACTTCAAAAGTGTAAATTTAAGTTTTATTTACTGATTTATTCTGAATCAACATCCTTGTTGCAAAATTTATGCATGAAGTCAAATGGTGAGTGAATGTCTCACAGGTTCCAGTTTCAGAAAGCAGAGATTGACTGGAAACACCTTGATAGGAGCCTGCATGTATTTCGCTACTTTGCATTTAACTTGGGCTAAGAAAGATTTTTTTTTAAATACCAAACTAATGGTCAAAGTACAGAAAGTGCTCTCTATATTTTCCTGATATAATTGGGCAGGGCCTTCAGGCCTAACTAAGGTCAGGAAAGGAGAAGGACAAGGATCGGACAGACTTAGAATCAGCCGTTAGGCCACTTTCCTGGTCCTATTTTCGGTGTCAGCTGTTTAGGCCAAGGTGAGTTTGGGGCCTTGGGACCAGTTGGGCAGCAGCCAGTTATGGTTATTAAAGATCTTCTTAAAGTTATGTTTAGGAGGCTGAGTGGGATTTTCCAATTATCCTCCAGTTCCCTGGGGGGGGGGGGGGGGGAACATGTTGGCGGTGGTGGGAGAAAATCAATGGTTTGAAATCAGGAACCCTCCTTCCTCCTCCTTCCCTCACTCCTTCCCCATTCCACCCACCACATACACAGAACATACAGAGCACAATGGTGGCCTGGCTGGCTGTTCCTTTTATCTATTTTAATTAGATTTCATAATGTGGCTAAGAGGGCACATTCCTGTTGAAACACCCTCTCAGTTACTTATCTTTAACTACAGCCAAGTGCTCCTCTGAAGCTGCATGGTCTTTGATTGACCCTCAGGCTTTGAAAGCCTGGCCACTGGTCTCAATTGGATAAGGAACCTGTCTCCATGCCAATCAAGGGGGATACCCCAGTCACAATTCCAAAGAGTGTCTGTTCCCCCGAGCAATGGGTTCCGGATCTGCCCCCAAAGTGAACATTTGGATCAATATTTATATCTGTGCCACAAAGCAAGTTCGTACAGAGAATGATACCTGAGCTGTTGGGATTGGTTCATCTAGATCTCAGTCATTATCCACAATACTCATTAAACAGCCCACGTTCCGAAGTTTTGAAAACCTTCTTTGAAACTATGTTAACATGTCGAGAGACATTGCCACTGATACTGGAAACTGGCATCGTTCTGGCAAACTGCGGGAGATCATTTTAGGTTTCTCACAATTCCCACATGTGAAATAACAGGGATACAATGGGAATTGTGGCAGGCTGTTTTAGAACATAGAACAGTACAGCACAGAACAGGCCCTTCGGCCCTCGATGTTGTGCCGAGCCATGATCACCCTCCTCAAACCCACGTATCCACCCTATACCCGTAACCCAACAACCCCCCACCCCTAATCTTACTTTTTAGGACACTACGGGCAATTTAGCATGGCCAATCCACCTAACCCACACATCTTTGGACTGTGGGAGGAGACCGGAGCACCCGGAGGAAACCCACGCACACACAGGGAGGACGTGCAGACTCCGCACAGACAGTGACCCAGCCGGGAATCGAACCTGGGACCCTGGAGCTGTGAAGCATTTATGCTAACCACCATGCTACCGTGCTGCCCCTTACCTCCTCAGTGGCAGGCTGTTTTGTCAGGGGTACAATGGGAATAGTGGCAGGCTGTTTTGTCAGGGGTACAATGGGAATAGTGGCAGGCTGTTTTGTCAGGGGTACAATGGGAATAGTGGCAGACTGTTTTGTACTCTGCCATGAATGCCCTTTTGCTCATTTTACACTTAATGAATTTATGCCTCACAGTCTGAAGGGGAGGTCTTGTGACGCAGTGGGTAGCACCCCTGCCTCTGAACCACAAGCTCCAGATTCTAGTCCAATTCCAGGTCTTGATGGCCATAGAAAGAGCTGTATAAGGTGGCTGAGCAGGTTAGATATCAACCTGTAAATCCTTGCTATACTCCTATGATTGGATTGGATTAGATTTGTTCTATTGCCACGTGTACCGAGGTAGAGTGAAAAGTATTGTTCTGCGTGCAGTCCAGACAGATCGTTCCATACATGAAAAAAAAGAACATACATAAAAACACAATGTAAATACATAGACACAGGAATCGGGTGAAGCATACAGGGGTGCAGCACTACTCAGTAGAGAAGATGTGTGAAGAGATCAGATCAGTCATAAGAGATCATTCAGGAGTTGGTAACGGTGGGGAAGAAGCTGTTTTTGAACCTGTTCGTGCGTGTTCTCAGACTTTTATATCTCCTGCCCGATGGAAGAAGTTTGAAGTGTGAATAACCCAGGTGGGACAGGTCTTTGATTATGCTGCCCGCTTTCCCAAGGCAGCAGGAGGTGTAGACAGAGTCAATGGATGGGAGGTGGGTTTGCATGATGGACCGGGCTGTGTTCACGACTCTGAAGTTTCCTAAGGTCTTGGGCCGAGCAGTTGCCATACCAGGCTGTGATGCAGCCAGATAGGAATCTTTCTATGGTACATCTGTAAAAATAGATACGAGCCAATGGGTCATGCCAAATTCCCTTTGTTTCCTGAGGAGGTATAGGTGCTGTTGTGCTTTCTTGGTCGTAGCATCAACGTGGGTGGGCCAGGACAGATTTTTGGTGATGTGCACACCTAGGAATTTGAAGCTGTTAACCATCTCTACCTTGGCCCCATTGATGCAGACAGGGGTGTGTACGATACTTTGTTTCCTGAAATCAATGACCAGCTCTTTAGTTTTGCTGACATTGAGAGAGAGAATGTTGTTGTTACACCAATCCACTACGTTCTCTATCTTGACTCATCGTTGATCGAGATGCGACCCACTATGGTCATATCATCAGCAAATTTGTAGATGGAGCTGAAGCCAAATTTTGCCACACAGTCGTGTGCGTACAGAGAGTATAGTAGGGGGCGAAGTACACAGCCTTGTGGGGCTATCTGGAGAAGGTGTTGTTGTTTATCCGTACTGGTTGTTGTCTATGGGTCAGGAAGTTGCGGATCCAGTTGCAGAGTGAGGAGCCAAGTCCTACATTTTGGAGCTTTGATATGAGCATGGCTGGGATTATGGTGTTGAAGGCGGAGCTGTAGTCAATGAATAGGAGTCTGATGTAGAAGTCCTTGTTGTCGAAATGCTCCAGGGATGAGTGAAGGGGCCAGGGAGATGGCATCTGCTGTGGACTGGTTGTGGCGCTATGCGAATTGCAGTGGATCAAGGCAGTCAGGGAGTATGGAGTTGATATGTCCCATGACCAACCGCTCAAAGCACTTCATAATGATCGCTGTTAAAGTCACCGGATGGTAGTCATTGAGGCACGTTGCTTGGTTCTTCTTTGGCTCCAGTATGATGGTGGTCTTCTCGGAACCTACTCCTCGGAACGGAGTAAGGAGAGGTTGAAGATGTCCGTGAACACATCCACCAGTTAGTCCGCGCAGACTCTCAGTGCACGGCCAGGGATCCCATCAGGACCTGTTTGCTTTCCACAGGTTCATTTTCAAGAAGGCCGATCTGACTGTGGAAGCTGTGGGTATGGGTGTGCCCGAGGCTGCTGGGGCAGTTGACAATGGTTAGATGGTTTCCTGCTCGAACCAAGCATGGTATGCATTGAATTCATCGGGGAGGGGTGCGCTGCTACTGGAGATTCTGCTCGGCTTCTCTTTGTAGCCAGTTATGATGTTTAGACCTTGCCACAACCGACGAGAGTCTGTGACTTTAGCTTAGTCTGATATTGTCTCTTGCATCCCTGATGACTTTATGGAGGTTGTACCTGGATTTCTTGTATAGGTCAGGGCTGCCTGTCTGGAACGCCTCAGACTGGCCTCCAGTAAGGAGTGAATCTCCCCATTAAACCATGGTTTCCAGTTGGGGAACGTACGTACTACCTTTTTTGGCATGCAGTCTTCTACACATTTGGTGATGAAGTCTGTGATGGTAGGGGCATACTCGTTTAGGTTGGTCGCTGAGTCCTTGTATATGGAACAATCCACTGACACTGACAGGCAATACGAGTGAGAGGGTCTCCTGGTCAGCCATGCTTGAAGCAAAGTGCTGTTCCTCAGACAATGGTCTCTGGTGACAGGCTAGCAACCTGTTCCAGGAGAGATTAGCTGTGGAAACAGACATAAGAACATGCCTTGACTGCCTTATGTATAACTAGACACAGAACAGAATCCAAGTATGAAATGAGATGGGACAGATCTCTGATCTGTCACACAGACCTCAATAACAAAAGGATCCTCAATGAAAGGCTCTCAGAGCTGTGTTACCTTGTACATTGCCTGGTATGCTACAGAAGATTCGTGTTGCTCATGAACCTTTCTCTGCAATCGGGTTTGTTGCTGCTCTTGTTCAGCAAACATGCAATATTGTAATGGTGTGATGTATTTTCAGTTATTTTCATAGCTTTCAGTGCATTACTGCAAGATGCTTGCCAATAGTGTTCAAGGAAACCTCCTGCTCATTCCACCTACAACCCTCACACGATTGATAAATCAGTACTCCTGCATGTTGGGGCTGGTTTAGCACAGGACTAAATCGCTGGCTTTGAAAGCAGACCAAGGCAGGCCAGCAGCACGGTTCAATTCCTGTACCGACTAGAGGCTTTTCACAGTAACTTAATTTGAAGCCTACTTGTGACAATAAGCGATTTTCATTTCATTTGAGCACCATTTGGAAGAAACACTTGGTGGGTGAGATCTTCCGGCTGTTCATGCCGACGGGATCCTCTGTGGCTTTCCCAGCAGTGTGTGCTGGATTCAATGGGAAATCCCATTGCCAGTGGTGGGTCGGGAGGATCCTGCAGCCGGCCAATGGCGGGCCACCTCCCGCCACTGGGAAACACGACACAGGGAAGCCAGAGAATCTGGGCCCGAGTGGCAATTGGTAGCACCACTAGCAACTGAGTTGGACAAGTCCTGAAGGATGTATCTGAATCACTGGGCCTGCCAGAGGTGGTAAGGGAACCAACAAGAAGTAGGTTATAAGGTGGTTTTAAATTTAATACAGAGCATAAGTAGGTGAGTTTTGTCATTTATTTGGTTTTAGACTCATTAATAGTCTCATTACAGTAGCTGTTTGAAAAGTGTGAAAGGAGCATTATTATCATCATGTCCAGCTTTCTTATTAAATAAAATTGTCTTACATGTAAATCGCTCAAGGCAATAGCTGCTCACCTGGTATCATAATTGGCAGCCAAGGTATATATCCAGAGAATCAACTATTGCGTTTTATTTTTGCAAAGAGGTAAGCTCAACCTTTCGCCGTTTCCTCTTCTTGTATTTCTCTACTATTTTCTTTTGATCTTTTTGATAATTAATGCTTTCAATTTTATTTCTCAGTTTAGTTTCCTGCTCACTTCTCATTTCCTTGTTGCTTTTTGTTTTATCTGAATCTAGACATTGTTGTTTCCCCTTGCCTGTGCATGTTTGGTTTTCCTTTTAGCCCACAGGGGGTGAGAGGGGAATGAAATTGATTACCTAGGAAAGCCGACAAAGCACAGAATCACTGGAGTCAGGGAGGGTCCCAGAGGACGGGAGTGGCTAATGTAATACCCCTGTTTAAGAATGGAGGGAGGCAAAAGATGGAAAATTAAGGCCGGTTACCTTGACTTCAGTGATTGGTAAGATTTTCAAGTCCATTATTAAGGACGAGATTGCAGAGTACTTGGAAGTGCATTATAAAATAGGTCTGATCAGCATGGCTTAGTCAGGGGGGAGTCATGCCTGACAAATTTGTTAGAATTCTTTGAGGAGGTAACAAGGAAGTTAGACAAAAGAGAGTCAGTGGATTTGGATTTCCAGAAGGCCTTTGACAAGGTGTCGTATAGGAGGCTGTTAAATAAGATAAGAGCCCATGGTGTTAGGGGCAAGGTACTGGCATGGATAGAGGATTGGCTGACTGGCAGAAGGCAGAGAGTGGGGTTAAAGGGTTTTTTTTCAGGATGGCAGCCGTGACTAGTGGTGTTCCGTAGGGGTGAGTGTTGGGACCACAATGCTTCACGCTATACATTAACAATCTGGAAGAAGGAATTGAGGGCACTGTTGATAAGTTTGAAGATAATACAAGATATGTAGAGGGACAGGTAGTATTGAGGAAGCAGGGAGGCTGCAGAAAAACTTGGACAGGTTAAGAAGGTGGGCAAAGAATTAGCAGATGGAATATAATGTGGAAACGTGTGAGGTTATGCACTTTTGTAGGAAAAATAGAGGCATAGACTATTTTCTAAATGGGGAAAGGCTTCGGATATGTGAAGCACAAAGGCACTTGGGAGTCCTAGTTCTGGATTCTCTTAAGGTTAACGTGCAAGTTTAGTTGGCAGTTCGGAAGGCAAATGCAATGTTAGTACTCATTTCGAGAGAGCAAAAATATAACAGTAACGATGTACTTCTGAGGCTGTGTAAGGCTCTGATCTAACCCTATTTGGAATATTGTAAACAGTATTGGGCCCCACAACTAAGGAAGGATGTGCTGGGGCCTTGGAGGGGGTCCAGAGGAGGCTCACAAGAATGATCCCTGGAATGAGTGGTTTGTCATATGAAGAGCGGTTAAGGACTCTGGGTCTGTACTCGATGGAGTTTAGAAGGATGAGGGGGGTTCTCATTGAAACTTAGAGAATACTGAGAGGCCTGGATAGAGTGGACATGGAGAGGATGTTTCCATTAGTAGGAGAGACTAGAACCTGAGGGCACAGCCTCAGACTGAAGGGACATTCCTTTAAAACTGAGATGAGGGAGAATTTCTTCAACCAAAGGCTGGTGAATCTATGGAACTCATTGCCGCAGAAGGCTGTGGAGCCCAAGTCACTGAGTGTTTTAGATTTAGTGTCACGTGTAACGAGGTACAGTGAAAAGTATTGTCCTGTATACAGTCCAGGTAGATCGATCCATACATGAAAACATTGAACATTCGATAAATATATATTGTAAATATATAGACATAGACAGAGGGGTGGAACCCCGCCCCAAATCATTTTGATTTCCAGTTGGCAATGGATGTGTTGGCCAACTAATAGCTGGAGCATGGATGAAGTAATGCAGTGAACCCTCCAGGAATTTATTTAATCACAGTTGGCAAGCCTACTCATTGCTGGCTGGGAATCCCGGTCAGTGTAGAAATGAGGCCTTAATAATATCCCTGAATCAAATCAATTTCCGGTTAATTGGCGGATAGCTCATCCAACTCTGACCCCTCTTTGAAAATGGCTCGGGGTCGAGATTGTGATGGGGAACTGTCACCGTGGGACAGCTCCAAACCGTGGATCAGCCTGTCTCCAATCTCAACCCTGACCTCAATCGATCTTCCTGCCCACAAATCTAGTTCTGGTATCTTCAGGCATAGTTTTAAAACAAAACCGTTATCTGATAAAGGTACTGACTATAATTTAAAATTATACTTAATGATATCAACGCAAAGTGAACGGTTCAAAAGGAAAACACCTACAAATGAACTAGTAATTTATAAACTTGTGTTGCAAGCAAATTTTAAATGTTGTTTTGCTTAAAAGTCAACCTAATGGATTTGCTTTCCTCTCAAATTCTTGTAAAGACATGATTGAAGATGTCAAGCAAAGTCTCGTGTAAGATTCTCATAAATGGGTGCCACAGTTGTTTCCATGACAAACAATCTGTCCATGTTGCAAAGCAAAATGCTTTAAAGACAATTTAGTTTTGAATTGCGCACAATCAATAATCATGAGCCTTACAGGGATACAGATATGAATGCGGAATACAGGGTTAATGGTAGGGTTCTTGGCAATGTGGAGGAGCAGAGAGATCTTGGGGTCTATGTTCATAGATCTTTGAAAGTTGCCACTCAAGTGGATAGAGCTGTGAAGAAGGCCTATGGTGTGCTAGCGTTCATTAGCAGAGGGATTGAATTTAAGAGCCGTGAGGTGATGATGCAGCTGTACAAAACCTTGGTCAGGCCACATTTGGAGTACTGTGTGCAGTTCTGGTCGCCTCATTTTAGGAAGGATGTGGAAGCTTTGGAAAAAGTGCAAAGGAGATTTACCAGGATGTTGCCTGGAATGGAGAGTAGGTCATACGAGGAAAGGTTGAGGGTGCTAGGCCTTTTCTCATTAGAACGGAGAAGGATGAGGGGCGACTTGATAGAGGTTTATAAGATGATTAGGGGAATAGATAGAGAAGACAGTCAGAGACTTTTTCCCCGGGTGGAACACACCATTACAAGGGGACATAAATTTAAGATAAATGGTGGAAGATATAGAGGGGATGCCAGAGAGTAGTGGGGAATGGAATGCACTGCCTGTGGAAGTAGTTGAGTCGGAAACATTAGGGACCTTCAAGCGGCTATTGGATAGGTACATGGATTAGGGTAGAATAATGGAGTGTAGGTTAACTTCTTAAGGGCAGCACGGTAGCATTGTGGATAGCACAATTGCTTCACAGCTCCAGGGTCCCAAGTTCGATTTCGACTTGGGTCACTGTCTGTGTGGAGTCTGCACATCCTCCACGTGTGTGCGTGGGTTTCCTCCGGCCGGGTACTCCGGGTTCCTCCCACAGTCAAAAGATGTGCAGGTTGGGTGGATTGGCCGTGATAAATTGTCCAAAATTCTATGATTAACCTAGGACAAAAGTTCGGCGCAATATCGTGGGCCGAAGGGCCTGTTCTGTGCTGTATTTCTCTATCTATCTCTATCTATCTCTATCTTACAGGGATGCTTCACTGTCACATTGCGTTCATTTTGCTACTTGAGGGTCATATATTGAAGTAGTTAACATTATGAGTTGTCCATTGTAGAAGTGGGACACTGCACATGGAGGACTAATCACAACTAGATAAGACTGAGCTGTGACCATGGGCACAATTTTAATCAGATGTCCAAATGTGAAGTGGCTGATATATCCACTAAGCCTGCACAGAGGCCCAAGTCATTTTCAATCATTTGCTCAGCACACAATGCGGCAAACCTGCTAATCCAGACAGTTCAAAGCTGTCGGTTCCTTGAGGTCTGGGCCTGGACCGACAGTAAAACATGCTGATTGATGGGTTGCGGTGCCCACCCTGTGGCTTTCCTGCTCCTCTTGGCCCTACAATAATTCCCCAAAATGAGTTCCGATGCCACTTTTGGAATGGTTTCAGAGGCCCTATGGGCTGCTGGTTTACTGGTTATCTGTGATTAGGCCACGCACGGCTGCTACAAATGAATCTGCAGTTTACAAGCTGCTGATTTGCTGTTGTAAATTGTAAATGGGGTTCTACAACTTGAGGTGCAATTTGAATGTGCATGTGCAGCCTCCCCTTGCATTGCTGGTGTGGTGAATGTATAAGCTCTATTAATTCACCAGTATTCACCATGCCATTAACCCTGTGGGCTCCATCTATGGGCCACTGTGTGGCTTCACCCACAGGGGGAAATGTGGAGCATTTACGGGCTCTGCCCATGGCTCCGCCCCTTATAGGAAGTATAAGAGCAGCTGACCTGCAGGACCGCCTTCAGTAATGTACCAGTCGCAGGCAGGCAAAGTTGTAAGCTGATTAAAACCACTGTTTACTTCAACTCGAATCTCCGAGTGAATTGATGGTCGCATCAGCTGGGTTCCCATTTACAAGGGAAAATTGCATCAGGTGGGCCTTGGACATCCAAGGGACAGACAAATTAAGTAACCTCACCTTTTTCAACTTCCAAACACCTCTTAACAGGGGCAGACAGCAGTTGAAATTGTTCCGAAATAACTTGGGTGCAGTTTAGGTACCATGTAGGTTTGAATACACTTACAACATTCAGACCCTGAACCATTAACTTCATTGAACCATTGACCCTGAACCATTAACTTAATTGAAGCCTACTCGTGACAATAAGCGATTTTCATTTTCATATTCTTTCAACAAGGTTATTGTCAAATCTCCTCCAATGAACATTTTTGTACTAAAAAGGTCAGGTAATTTGAAAGAATCATTTAATGCTGTTAACGTTTTGATAAGAACTGATTTCTTCACAAATATGTTTATTTTCTATAATGGTCTCAAGTGCAGTTTTGCATGATATAAAACAATGTGATCTTATCAGGTTTCTGATGGTGATAACACTCAAGTTTGAATTGTTGCAACAATATATTAAAATTCCTGAGAAGAGAATAAACATCTGTGGCTACAGTTAATTCACATTCCATCAATAGATCATCTAGTTTTACAGTTAGTGTCACAATTGAACAAGTTAAAATAGAAATTAGGAATAGGTTGGTAAACATAACATTATAGGGCCTTGAAACTTATGTACCAAGTTAGCGTTTCAATCAACTGAAGCATTTTCCATTTGGACCAGCTTAAATAAAACTGATAAGATTTGACAAAACTTCTGATTAGCAACATTGGGTTTTAAAAGCTGCTGAAGTCAATGGCTGTTTCAGCTCATGTTGCAAAATTAATGGCGCAGTACATAGAGTCAAAGTATTTAAAGAGAGGTCGGAGCCACATTATGCAAGGTTGTACATACTAATTAGCTTGATAACATAAAACCCTGTCTGGGAATGGAATGTGAAATATGAGAGTATTTCCATCATATGTCTTTCTTAAATTTTGGCTAGCAGTAATTTATATATCTTTATTGGCATAATTTATTTGGTAATAAATATCATGGAAAAGTACATTACTGAGAAAAACACCCCTTTTATGTTTCAGTGTTTATGCTTCAGTCAAGTACTTAATAGTCATTATTTCTTTATAAATTGTTCTATATGTTGTCTTGAAATCACAATTATGCCCGAAAGCACTTACCACTTGTAAAACAATGCTGCGCAAGTTTTAAATATGAATTACTATAAACTAGAATTGTGTTCCATTGTGTTGCAATCTATAGTGTTATCTGTCACAGGACTGCAGGTAGTCCCATTTACTTGCAGGACGAGATTAGCTGGTCAGGCCAGGCTCAGTGGCTGCATATCAAATACACATTCAGTGCTCTGCTGCTCGGCACTCCCCAATTTCCGAGGACAATCAGAATGGCTGAAAAGAAAGGACAAGATATTCAACCGCTTCCAATCATCTAATATGGAAAAGTGACTGAGCGGAACACCTGAAGCTGATGTTTTAAGAAATATTGCTGTTCACCAGCTGTGATTAACTGTTGGTCATTGAGCCTCACTGGAGACACAGCGACTTTGCCCTATGCTGTTTTGACGAGAACTTCATTCCCAGACAGTTGGCGAAATACAGTGAATTCCAAACTTTTTATCAGGCAAAACAAAAGTAAACAAAATAAAATCAGAATTCAGAGCTCCATGCGGTGAATGTGTAACTGGTAATTCACACTATACCTTACTGTTGTCCATGTGGGCCGCACCCCATCTGTGAGCCACTGTGCAGCTCTGCCCACAGGGGGAGACGAGGAGCATGTACAGGGCTCCGCCCTAGGCTTCGCCCCCTTTAGGAAGTATAAGTGCTGCGGTCCTGCGAGTTCGCCCTCAGTATCGTGCAGTCGCAGGCAGGCTCAGTTGTAAGCCGATTAAAGCCACAGTTTACTCCAACTCGTGTCTCAGAGTGAATCGATGGTCGCATCACTCCATTAATTAACTAATCAGTAAAAACACTCTTCACTATAATCGGTGAACTTCAATTAGATCATTTTGTTCCCACACTTGTTTCTTATTGTGCAGGAAGTTGGGGGTGAGGCAGGAGGTCAGCATCTTGGAGTATGGCAGAGCAGAGTCTGGATCCTCCGCTTCCCCGGCTGTTTCTTGGCGGCGCGCCGTTCGCTGGCGACGGGATTCTCTAACCCGCTCCCTGTCTGTGAGATTTCCCATTGAAGCCACCGCACACCTCCGGGAAACCCACGGGGAGGGGTACACTGTTGGTGGGATCAGGGAATCCTAACGGTCGGAAAATTCTGGCCCAGGCTCGCAGTACCAAATGGCTAACTCCACCTCCCAATTCTTCTGTTCTGATATTCTAATCTGCACAGACCAGAAAGTCCCAGCTTCGGTCTTGTTGTGATCAGTGAGCTTATTTCAGTTGGGACAGTACTTTAGAGATGTGACCTCAATGGAAAGTGTGTCAAAGGAGGTTTGATGCCATTCGCAGTAAGACCGGCAATCAGCATTTGTTATAATCCAAAAGAATTTCTGTCAGACGTATACCTTCCAATCTGCAAATTTGAAATTCAGGTGATTTTAAAACTGAGGAACAAATGGTTCAAAGCACGGATTATATTTTATGATGCATTGTGCCGTGTGTACTAATTAAAATTATGTAATTTTTTGATTAGTTTAATCGAAAGTTATGGGCTGCAAAATTCATGGGGCGCGATTCTCCGCTGCCCACGACGGGTTGGAGAATAGCGGGAGGGCCTTCCCGACATTTTTTCCACCCTCTCGCTATTCCCCCCCCCCCCCCCCCCCCCCACGGCCGCCCCACGACACGAATCGCTGCTCCCCGTTTTTTTACGGCGAACAGCGATTCTCCCCAGGCCGATGGGCCGAGTTCCCAGGCCTTTACGGCCGTTTTCACGAACGCAAACACACCCGCTGCAAAGTGCAGTCCCGGACAACCATGGCACCGATTGGCACGGCCGCAGCACGGCCGTGCCAAGGGTGGCATGGGCCTGCGATCGGTGGGCACCGATCGCGGGCAGCGGGTCCGATACCCGTGCACTATTTGTTCCTCCGCAGGATCAGTCCGCGGGGCGGCTGAGGGGTATGACGGCCCGCGCATGCGCAGGTTTGATGCATATGCGTGATGACGTCATCCGCGCATGAGCGGGTTGGAGCCGTCCAACCCGCGCATGCGCGGCTGACATCATCGTGCGCGTCAGCCGCCGTGACGCTTGGCGCGCGGGCTTAGCGACGGTCGCTAAGCCCGCGATGCCATGCTTCATGGGGCCGCGCTGCTAGCCCTGCCCGGGGGGGAGAATCGGGTCCCGGGAGGGGGCGCGGAGGCTGCCGTGAAACACGGCCAGTTTCACGGCAGCCTTTACGACTCGCCGCATTTGCGGAGAATCGCGCCCTTTTTGGCACTGTGGGTGCCATTGCAGTTCAAAACTGGCATCCTAGGTGTACTCTCTTACTTCTGGTACTGGTCAAACTGGACGCCATTTGACCAGGAGATGTGTGTAGGTGCAGGGAGTGTGCATGAGTAGAATGCAGAGTAGGCAGGTCAGGACACTATTGACGCTGATTTGATGCCATCTGTGCCATTTTCAACCTCGATTCTCCAGCTAACACCCTCTACTTCGCACAGCTTTCAGCAGCAGGAAGGACCCCCTCCGCCAGTACTATTTAGAGCGATTTGAGGGGAGCCTAATTTGGCCAGGCCTTCCCCAAACAAAGTAGTGAGGGGATCACTCCGGCTCTCCAGCTGGCAAGTGAGACTCCCATTGCCCTTGTGAAATACCACCCATACTGTGGTGCAATCGATCTGTATGATGCGCCTGTCACAACTAACAGTGTGTGTAAGCTTTGAGACCTGAGTCGGAGGCCTGCAGCACCGTCAACTGCGGTGAGGGTGAAGTGAAGATTGTAAAGTATGAGTTCTGATTGATAAAGATTGTTGGAGTGAATGTGAGGTGGTGAATTGAAGTTTTTGAGGTGAATCATTCGGCTGTAAGAATATAGCAATTGAAGATTAATTTACAAACAGCAATGAGATAATGGCAAGATGTTAATTGAGAGATCTTTGGCCAGGACCAGAGTCGTCCCATGCTCTTCTTCAAAAGAATACCATGGTATGTTTTATTTCCACCTGTGCAGGCAGGTGGGATCTTGTTTAACATTTCATCTGAAAAACTCCAACAGTGCAGCACTCCCTCAGTACTGCACTGAAGTGGCAGCCCTGATTTGTGTGCTCCAACCAAGAGCAGGACTTAAATCCAGGACCTTGTGATTCAGAGGTCAGAGTGCTACTCTCATCACTGAGCCAGGGAATGACATTTGATTACGATGGTTACCCATTTCATATCACTGGGGGTAAAGGAGCTCTCTCCTCCTGTCCATCTCCTGCATCAAGGCCTCCAGTATTGTGTCCGGGAACCTTGCAGCATGCTCTCTACCCTGTTGTTCAATTTATCACTGTTCTTCTCGTATGAACGTAATCCCCCTGCTGGGATGAGCAGCCACCCAATGGTGCATTTTGTGCTCGGCTGCCGTCACTATTATTTGCATTGCAAAACTTGCATCTGAAGGTACGGGCACAGATTAATCATCCATCATAATCCCTGCATTGTTTGCAAATGCTCTCCCAACACAGATTAAAGGAGTTGAGCTATTGCGTTTTAATTTGTTTTCACCCAAACGTATCAGAATGACGAGCGCCTAATTATATTTTGATGGAACAACATGTTTTTGTTTCTGTAGCAGTCTTGTGGAGTCCATTGCAACATCGTAAATTTACTAGAGATGGGTGAAAAAATAGATTACACTTTAAAACTTGTTTTATTGCACAACACCTTTCACTCCAAAACAAAATATCTCTCACTAACTGAAAGCTTTGTCATTCCAGACAGCTCGGTCTGAAATCAGGATGGTGGGGCCAGAATACAATTCATGGCAAAAGTGAGATGTTCCAGCCCACTCAGGACAGTTGAGAAGCCTGCCTGTGGTCACAGAACCATAAACTGCCCATTATGTAGAAAGACATAGGTTTAAATGTCAAACTAGATTTACTCATCATTGAAGCTCAGATAGAATTGGCTGCAACAAAGTTTCAGCAGTCTTCAGTTACAGCATTGATTTTTTTTTTGCTATTGTTTTCATCCTAAATGAGTAGACGGGACAGCAAGGCATTTTCTTTCCTCCGCTTTCTATTCCCGCAGCATCAAAACTTCAGTGCAATCTCAATAAATCATTAGCAGAATCAGTGCTGGCAACAATTGGATCATTGGGTGAATTGTAGAGTTTGAATCGATCCTGATGGAAACACCATTGATGATTGCAGTCTCAGTACGGTCTGAACTCCAACTCATTGTAGCCTTGGCTGAAAAAATCCCTTTGAAGGGGGCACATATCTGGGCTTAATAGCACCTGTTTCTGGGTGAGGAGTTCCCTTGCTGTCCCAAAATAGCATCCACGATGTGTGTGCACTGTTTTGCTGGGTTGGCATGAGCTCACTTAATGCACAGCATAAATATGTAGAGCAGGTAGATCAGCATGTCAGTGCTGGTTTGACACGAGCTCCCATGCTCCAGCTAACAGTCTCTCTTAATCTTGCACAGCTGAACATGTGTCAAGCAGAATGAAGGAACTAACTCCCACTGACCTCCCCCATCCCCATCCCCATTGCTATGCCATCAAATACTTGCAAGTTGGGTACTGGTTTATTTCTTCTGGTTTTGCTATAATTCTTCACATGTTCGGTCCTTTCTGTCACATTATGATGATAAGATGTAATACGTTGGACTTATTTACTGCACAAGCCACAAGGCACCAATTGCTCATTTGCGATTGGGTATTCACTTTGAGGGTTCATTTATTAAGACTAGGCCCATGAGAACATTTACACATAGATATAAAACTTGAGGGCATCAGAGCCGTGCGTGTGTGCTCTGCTCAAAGAAAAAGTGAAACTAAGACTGGATCACATGATACATTCCCCTTCTCGTGATGTCATGGTGATATCTCTTGGTGGTATATACCGTAGTAAATTTCAAAGGCCAGAATGCATCCCCACCGTTTTCAGCAAGCCTGATGCCATTTCACACTGTAACGAGCTTCGATTGGCAGAAGACAGAACTTTCAGCTGTCACCAGGAGAAATTCCTGCCTTGGAGAGCTGTCAGCCAATCAGATTCCAGGAACAGTGTGGTGAGGGCAGAAGTGGCAATGCAGCAAGGTGCCTGGATCTAGGTGCCGGGAACCAAGGAAAGGTAAGAGGCAGGGTTCAAGGGGGAGGGTGGGGGAAGCGGAGGTGTGCAGGGAAGGCTGGGGGTGGGTCGCGAGGGGGGGGGAGGGGAGATCAAGATTTTGCGGACAAGGTTGTGGTAGGAAGGGAGATCACCAGGCCCTTAGGGGAGGGTTCCCCCAGTCAGAAGGGGGCTCCTGATGGCAGCAACCCCCAATCTGAGATTAAATTGTGTTCAATTTTGGGTCCCCCCCCCCCCCCCCATCATCTGTCCACCAGCCCAAAATCCAAGCCTGGGCAGTGAAATGCCGTTAAGTGGCCATTAAAGGCCTTAATTAAGACAAGGGCAGTATTCCCATCCGAGGTCCTTCGTGATCTGGCAGAAAATCACAACAGGTAGGGGCGGGTAGAATCGCGACGGGATTTCCCCTGCATGCAACCTTAAACTCCCCATGCCTTACAACCTGAGGGTGGGATCGGGTGGGAGGGGCGAAAGGTAGCAGAATTTTTTCGTGTTTTTGGGATCCTTAAGGGGGAGGGGGAGCAGCCCCAAGTCGTGGTCCACATAGGTACCAACAACATAGGTAGGAAGAGAGATGGGGATTTGAGACAGAAATTCAGGGAGCTAGGGTGGAAGCTGAGAGCTAGAACAAACAGAGTTGTTATCTCTGGGTTGTTACCCGTGCCACGTGCTAGCGAAGTGAGAAATAAGAAGAGAGAGGAGTTGAACACGTGGGTACAGGGATGGTGCAGGAGGGAGGGTTTTGGTTTTCTGGATAATTGGGGCTCATTCTGGGGTAGGTGGGACCTCTACAAACAGGATGGTCTTCACCTGAACCAGGGGGGTACCAATATCCTGGGGGGGAGATTTGATAGTGCTCTTCGGGGGGGGGGGGGGGTTAAACTAATTCAGCAGGGGGATGGGAACCTAAATTGTAGTCCCAGTGTACAGGATGTTGAGAGTAGTGAGGTCAGGGATAGGGTTAAAAGTTTGAAAGAGGGCACCGGCAAGCAAGACGCTGGTTTGAAGTGTGTCTACTTCAACGCCAGGAGCATCCGGAATAAGGTGGGTGAGCTTGCAGCATGGGTTGGTACCTGGGATTTCAATGTTGTGGCGATTTCGGAGACATGGGTAGAGCAGGGACAGGAATGGTTGTTGCAGGTTCCAGGATTTAGATGTTTCTGTAAGAACAGAGAAGATGGTAAAAGAGAGGGGGGTGTGGCATTGTTAATCAAGGAAAGTATTATGGCGGCAGAAAGGACGTTTGAGGACTCGTCTACTGAGGTAGTATGGGCCGAGGTTAGGAACAGTAGAGGAGAGGTCACCCTGTTAGGAGTTGTCAATAGACCTCTGAATAGTTCCAGAGATGTAGAGGAAAGGATAGCAAAGATGATTCTCGACAGGAGCGAGAGTAACAGGGTAGTTGTTATGGGGGACTTTAACTTTCCAAGTATTGACTGGAAATACTATAGTTCGAGTACTATAGATGGGTCAGTTTTTGTGCAGTGTGTGCAGGAGGGTTTTCTGACACAGTATGTAGACAGGCCAACAAGGGGCGAGGCCACATTGGATTTGGTACTGGGTAATGGACCCGGCCAGGTGTTAGGTTTAGATGTAGGTGAGTACTTTGGTGATAGTGATCACAATTCGGTTATGTTTACTTTAGCGATGGGCAGGGATAGGTATGTACCACAAGGCAAGAATTATAGCTGGAGGAAAGGCAATTATGATGCTATTCGGCAAGATTTAGGATGTATAGGATGGGGAAGGAAACTGCAGGGGATGGGTACAATCGAAATGTGGAGCTTATTCAAGGAACAGCTACTGCGTGTCCTTGATAAGTATGTACCTGTCAGGCAGGGAGGAAGTGGTCGAGCAAGGGAACCGTGGTTTACTAAGGAAGTTGAAGCACTTGTCAAGAGGAAGAAGAAGGCTTATGTTAGGATGAGACATGGAGGCTCAGTTAGGGCACTTGAGAGTTACAAGTTAGCCAGGAAGGACCTGAAGGGAGAGTTAAGAAGAACGAGGAGAGGACACGAAAAGCCGTAGGCGGATAGGATCAAGGAAAACCCTAAGGCTTTCTATAGGTATATCAGGAACAAAAGAATGACTAGAGTAAGATTAGGGCCAATCAAGGATAGTAGTGGAAAGTTGTGTGTGGAATCAGAGGAGATAGGGGAAGCGTTAAATGGATATTTTTCATCAGTGTTTACACTGGAGAAAGACAATGTTGTCGAGGAGAATACTCAGGTACAGTCGACCAGGCTATATGGGATTGAGGTTCACAAAGAGGAGGTGTTAGCAATTTTGGAAAGTGTAAAAATAGATAAGTCCCCTGGGCCAGATGGGATTTATCCTAGGATTCTCTGGGAAGCCAGGGAGGAGATTGCAGAGCCTTTGTCCTTGATCTTTATGTCGTCTTTGTCGACAGGAATAGTGCCGGAAGACTGGAGGATAGCAAATGCTGTCCCCTTGTTCAAGAAGGGGAGTAGAGACAACCCTGGTAATTATAGACCTGTGAGCCTTACTTTGGTTGTGGGTAAAATGTTGGAAAAGGTTATAAGAGATAGGGTTTATAATCATCTTGAAAAGAACAAGTTGACTAGCGATAGTCAACACGGTTTTGTGAAGGGTAGGTCATGCCTCACAAACCTTATTGAGTTTTTTGAGAAGGTGACCAAACAGGTGGATCAGGGTAAAGTGGTGTATATGGATTTCAGTAAGGCGTTTGATAAGGTTCCCCACGGTAGGCTATTGCAGAAAATACGGAAGTATGGGATTGAAGGTGATTTAGCCGTTTGGATCAGTAATTGGCTAGCTGAAAGAAAACAGAGGGTGGTGGTTGATGGCAAATAATCATCCTGGAGTTCAGTTACTAGTGGTGTACCGCAAGGATCTGTTTTGGGGCCACTGCTGTTTGTCATTTTTATAAATGACCTGGAAGAGGGTGTAGAAGGATGGGTTAGTAAATTTGCAGATGACACGAAGGTCGGTGGAGTTGCGGATAGTGCTGAATGATGTTATAGGTTACAGAGGGACATAGATAACCTGCAGAGCTGGGCTGAGAGGTGGCAGATGGAGTTTAATGTGGAGAAGTGTGAGGTGGTTCACTTTGGAAGGAGTAACAGGAATGCAGAGTACTGGGCCAATGGCAAGATTCTTGGTAATGTAGATGAACAGAGAGATCTCGGAATCCAGGTACATAAATCCCTGAAAGTTGCCACCCAGGTTAATAGGGCTGTTAAGAAGGCTTATGGTGTGCTGGCCTTTATCAGTAGGGGGATTGAGTTTCAGAGCCACGAGGTCATGCTGCAGCTGTACATAACTCTGGTGCGGCCGCTCCTGGAGTACTGCATGCAGTTCTGGTCACCACATTATAGGAAGGATGTGGAAGCTTTGGAAAGGGTTCAGAGGAGATTTACTAGGATGTTGCCTGGTATGGAGGGAAGGTCTTACGAGGAAAGGCTCAGGGACTTGAAGTTGTTTTCGTTAGAGAGAAGAAGGCTGAGAGGTGACTTAATAGAGACATATAAGATAGTCAGAGGGTTAGATACGGTGGACAGTGAGAGTCTTTTTCCTCGGATGGTGATGACCAACACGAGGGGACATAGCTTTAAATTGAGGGGTGGTAGATATAGGACAGATGTCAGAGGCAGTTTCTTTACTCAGAGAGTAGTAGGGGTGTGGAACGCCCTGCCTGCAACAGTAGTAGACTCGCCAACTTTAAGGGCATTTAAGTGGTCACTGGATAGACATATGGATGAAAATGGAATAGTGTAGGTCAGATAGGCTTCAGATGGTTTCACAGGTCGGCGCAACATCGAGGGCCGAAGGGCCCGTACTGCGCTGTAGTGTTCTATGCTCTAATTCTGACGAAGAAGTCTAAGTCGTGATTTTTGCTGACTTCAAGCCTAATCCTAGGTATGATTCCAATTATGGGTGCACTGATGGACATTGTTCAATTGGAATTGAGCCTGACTGGGTGAATGGACAGAGGCCACGCAGATTAGGGCAGGCTGCCAGAAGAGGATACGAAGAAGGAAGGCTCTCACCAGGGCGCCACATCCTCCCATGTATTCAGAGCAATTCTCCGACCTAACGCTCAGAGAGGACCAATGTTTGCGATGTCTGTACGTTAAGGAGGTTGACATTGAAGCCTGACAACTGCTGGAGCCACAACTCCAACCTCGGAGCAGGCCAAGGACAGCACTATCCATGGCTGTGATGGTGACAGTGGATATAAACGTCTATTTGTCTGGCTCCTTTCAGTCTGCTGCAAGAAATATTAGCAGCATCTCAACAGTAGCACACTGTTGCATAAGGAAGGTTACTGAGGATCTCTATTCAATGATAAATAATTATATTTAATTCCCTTTAGCCAGAGAGAACAAGTGGAGTGTGTACAAGCGTTCACAAGGCTAGCAGGCTTCCCTATTATGGACAGTGCCATTGACTGCAAGCACATTGCTTTGTATATGCCTCATGTCACTGTGTCATATTGGATGGGAAATCATTCCACTCGATCAACATTTTAGACAGTGCATCATGATGGTTAACTCCCAGTATTCTGGCAACAATCAAAATGTGTTCATTCTGGAAAAATTGCCATGACCCATTAGGTAGGAAGCTGGACAGAAGAAGATTGAGGAAGAAGAGGAGAAAAGGAGGAGGCAGAAGAGGAAGAAGAAGAAGAGAGGCTGTACTTTATGCTCAGGCTGTATATGAAGAACTAATTCAAGTGTTATTCCATTATCCTCAACCCTAGTCTCCGATTCAGTGACAGTGCAACACTCTTACCTTTTTGTCAATAGCTGTCACATCGTTCTCTTGGCCACAGTATAAAGCCAACTCTAAATACACATTCCAAACTAAATTTATACATTTACTCTTGCCATATAGCATGCAGACATGAGTTAATCACATTCGTGCATTCCCATAGTACCTGACTTCTGTGTGCCTTTTGCATCGCTTTGTTACCCTAATAATGGCAACATGATGAGTGGAAGGTCATTTCAACGGAGGAGATTGTAGATGGCCTTGGAAGATGACACAGAGTAGCTCAGACTGGTTCATGTCCCATGAAGCCACTGCCACTCCGCCAGACACTCAGCAATCCCGCTAATCTGTTTGAGGGCAGATTGCTGGCCTTGACACCTGGCAAACACTTTTGAACACTACTATCCAGAGCTGAGATGGCAGCTGTCTGAGCTTGCATGGCAGCTCATAGCTTTCCAAAAGAAGCCGTCTTGCTCCTCTCCAAGTGAATTTGCAGCAGTGGAACAAGATCAACTCAAAGAAAGTTCTGCACTCTTATTATCCACTCTGATTGGCACATTTTATTCTGTCACTTATTAAATCGTTAAATAACAGCTGTAGATTCTTTGGGCGGCACGGTAGCACTGTGGTTAGATATAGATATAGAATTTACAGTGCAGAAGGAGGGCATTCGGCCCATCAAGTCTGCACCAGCTCTTGGAAAGAGCACCCTACCCACGGTCAACACCCCCACTCTATCCCCATAACCCAGTAACCCCACCCAACACTAAGGGCAATTTTGGACACTAAGGGCAATTTATCATGGCCAATCCACCTAACCTGCACATCTTTGGACTGTGGGAGGAAACCGGAGCACCCGGAGGAAACCCACGCACACACGGGGAGGATGTGCAGACTCCGCACAGACAGTGACCCAAGCCGGAATCGAACCTGGGACCCTGGAGCTGTGAAGCGATTGTGCTATCCACAATGCTACCGTGCTGCCGCACTGCTACCTCACAGCACCAGGATCCCACGTTCGATTCCCAGCTTGGGTCACTGTCTATGCAGAGTCTGCACGTTCTACCCGTGTCTGTGTGGGTTTCCTCCGGGTGCTCCGATTTCCTCCCACAAGTCCTGAAAGACATGCTGTTAGGTGAATTGGACATTTTGAATTCTTTCTCTGTGTACCCGAACAGGCGCCAGAATGTGGCGACTAGGGTATTTTCACAATAACTTCATGCGGTGTTCATGTAAGCTTACTTGTGACAATAATAAAGATTATTATTAATATTCACAATAGCTGACTCCAGTTTTTCAAAGGAGATAAATATATGTGAACATTTTAGTGCATATACTATGTATATTTTAGAGGTGTGTTTACAGTACCCATGTAGTTTTGATGGTACAAATCGGTTCTGCTTCATGGTAACGCTGCACTAATTGTGTATTTAAGCCTGAATTCAGTCACAGGGCCGGACTTAACCAAAAACTAAGGGAGTCTCGCTCCACTTCCCCACTAAGCTACGCTGCAACATTAGCAGCACAGATAAGTGGCTTTGGCTTTGGACTGGTAGAAACTTATGAACTGTGAACAAATGGTACGTATGATGGCCTGTTTGGCTTACGGAATCGACTGCCTTTTCCACCAGAGAGAAAACCACCACCAATTTGGCTCAACGAACACTTAATTGAGGTGCGTCTGTTTCTGTGCCACTGTCACATAATTGGCTACTTTAAGCCCTTTGTCTTCAACTGTGCTTTTGCTCATTGCAGAATCTTCCCTTCCTCCATTCTGCCAAGTGTGCTCTGTTTATCCTCAATATCCTAAGACATTTCCTCTAGATAATGAGCGCTATAAAAATATATATATTTAAAGAGGTTTATATATTATTCTACCTTTGGGATTTGCCTAGCTGAGTGTAGGTCCAGCAACACTCAAGAAGCTCTGAACCATCCTGGGCAAAGCAGCCCGCTTGATTGGCACCCCTTCCACAAACATGCACTCCCTCCACCACAGTGGCAGCCATGCGTACCATCTACAAGATGCACTGCAGGAACCCACCATGGTCCTTAGACAGCATTTTCCAAACTCATAAACATAAGAACTAGGAGCAGGAGTAGGCCATCTGGCCCCTCGAGCCTGCTCCGTCATTCAATGAGATCATGGCTGATCTTTTGTGGACTCAGCTCCACTTTCCGGCCCGAACACCATAACTCTTAATCCCTTTATTCTTCAAAAAACTATCTATCTTTACCTTAAAAACATTTAATGAAGGAGCCTCAACTGCTTCACTGGGCAAGGAATTCCATAGATTCACCACCCTTTGGGTGAAGAAGTTCCTCCTAAACTCAGTCCTAAATCTACTTCCCATTATTTTGTGGCTATGCCCCCTAGTTCTCCTTTCACCTGCCAGTGGAAACATAATTTTAAATGTTTCTATAAGATCCCCCCTCATCCTTCTAAATTCCAATGAGTACAGTGCCAGTCTACTCAACCTCTCCTCATACTCCAACCCCTTCAGCTCTGGGATTAACCTAGTGAATCTCCTCTGCACACCCTCCAGTGCCAGTATGTCCTTTCTCAAGTAAGGAGACCAAAACTGAACACAATACTCCAGGTGTGGCCTCACGAACACCTTATACAATTTCAGCATAACCTCTCTAGTCTTAAACTCCATCCCTCTAGCAATGAAGGACAAAATTCCATTTGCCTTCTTAATCACCTGTTGCACCTGTAAACCAACTTTCTGTGACTCATGCACTAGCACACCCAGGTCTCTCTGCACAGCAGCATGCTTTAATATTTTATCGTTTAAATAATAATCCCGTTTGCTGTTATTCCTACCAAAATGGATAACTTCACATTTGTCAACATTGTATTCCATCTGCCAGACCCTAGCCCATTCACTTAACCTATCCAAATCCCTCTGCAGACTTCCAGTATCCTCTACACTTTTTGCTTTACCACTCATCTTAGTGTCATCTGCAAACTTGGACACATTGCCCTTGGTCCCCAACTCCAAATCATCTATGTAAATTGTGAACAATTGTGGGCCCAACACGGATCCCTGAGGGACACCACTAGCTACTGATTGCCAACCAGAGAAACACCCATTAATCCCCAATCCTCTATCCATGCTACTACTTTACCCTTAATGCCATGCATCTTTATCTTATGCAGCAACCTTTTGTGTGGCACCTTGTCAAAGGCTTTCTGGAAATCTAGATATACCACATCCATTGGCTCCCCGTTATCTACTGCACTGGTAATGTCCTCAAAAAATTCCACTAAATTAGTTAGGCACGACCTGCCCTTTATGAACCCATGCTGCGTCTGCCCAATGGGACAATTTCTATCCAGATGCCTCGCTATTTCTTCCTTGATGATAGATTCCAGCATCTTCCCTACTACCGAAGTTAAGCTCACTGGCCTATAATTACCTGCTCTCTGCCTACCTCCTTTTTTAAACAGTGGTGTCACGTTTGCTAATTTCCAATCCACCGGGAACACCCCAGAGTCTGGTGAATTTTGGTAAATTATCACTAGTGCATCTTCAATTTCCCTAGCCATCTCTTTTAGCACTCTGGGATGCATTCCATCAGGGCCATTTGACCTTTACCATCTAGAAGGACAAGGACAGCAGCTACAGAGCAACACCACCACTTGGAAGTTCCCCTCCAAGTCACTCACCATCCAGTTATTTATGTATTTCAGAGGCAGAATTTGCTTTGGGTCTGCTGGGGATTAAATTGTGGAGTTTATGCTTCTTTTATGTTTCGATGTATACGTCTTCTATGATTTTGCTATTTGATATCTCTGCGATGTACAAGGTGGTTGCCACAATATTCTTTTCCTTGCAGAACCTGCGTTTTGAGTGTGTCCCATGTTTTATGAGAAAACAAACCGGAAGAAATATGTAACATAAATTCTTGATAAGCAAGGGGTGAAAGGTCCTGAAATGGCCCTGTGGGGCTGAGGTCAATATCAGATCAGCCATGATTTTACTGCAAGGTGGCACAGGCTCAAAGGGCCGAATGGCCTCCCCTTGCTCCTCATTTGTATGCTTGTAATTCTTTGTTCTGGAATTTCTTCATTTTGCTTCTCAATCTAAGCCCAACAGTTCCCTGGTCATTTATATGCTAATTTAATGCTGCAAGATAATTAACTAAATCAGCAGTGACCTGCTGAAATGCTAGTCCCGATAATGAAAACTTTTAATTGGAAATACTGTGAAGATTTCAAGTGGCTATTTCCTTTGGCAGCCCATTCTGTTGTGGCATTATCTTCGAGAAGGAAGATTGTTGATACTGACAGTGTATTTGTAGTTTGCCTGGATGGCTGCCTCGCAATTTGTTATTATCATAGGCTTGTTTCTGTCAATTCCCGCCAGTCCATCCCATGTTTTACAGAACATGTCGTTTCCTCCCTTGATCCTTTGCTGTAGTGATTCCCATTTCTAATCTTTGATCAAGGATGTGACACTGGTGGGTTTCCCACATTGATTTGTGCAGAATCACAGGCAGGATTCTCTGTCGGCAGGATTCTCTGTCGGCGGGATTCTCCGTCCTCGGGATTCTCCGTCGGCGGGATTCTCTGTCGGCGGGATTCTCCGTCGGCGGGATTCTCTGTCGGCGGGATTCTCTGTCGGCGGGATTCTCCGTTCTGTCGGTCGCGCCCCTACGCGGTATGAGATGGCCACAATGGGAAATCCCATTATCAAGTGGCCAGACGGAGAATCCCACGCTCTCAGCACCGGGAAACACCATGCTATCTATCCGGACCCTCTCAGCACCGGGAAACACCATGCTATCTATCCGGACCCTCTCAGCACCGGGAAACACCATGCTATCTATCCGGACACTCAGCACCGGGAAACACCATGCTATCTATCCGGACGCTCAGCATGGGGAAACACCATGCTATCTATCCGGACCCTCTCAGCACCGGGAAACACCATGCTATCTATCCGGACACTCAGCACCGGGAAACACCATGCTATCTATCCGGACACTCAGCACCGGGAAACACCATGCTATCTATCCGGACCCTCTCAGCACCGGGAAACACCATGCTATCTATCCGGACCCTCTCAGCACCGGGAAACACCATGCTATCTATCCGGACCCTCTCAGCACTGGGAAACACCATGCTATCTATCCGGACCCTCTCAGCACCGGGAAACACCATGCTATCTATCCGGACCCTCTCAGCACCGGGAAACACCATGCTATCTATCCGGACGCTCTCAGCACCGGGAAACACCATGCTATCTATCCGGACGCTCTCAGCACCGGGAAACACCATGCTATCTATCCGGACGCTCTCAGCACCGGGAAACACCATGCTATCTATCCGGACGCTCTCAGCACCGGGAAACACCATGCTATCTATCCGGACACTCTCAGCACCGGGAAACACCATGCTATCTATCCGGACCCTCTCAGCACCGGGAAACACCATGCTATCTATCCGGACGCTCTCAGCACCGGGAAACACCATGCTATCTATCCGGACACTCAGCACCGGGAAACACCATGCTATCTATCCGGATGCTCTCAGCACCGGGAAACACCATGCTATCTATCCGGACGCTCTCAGCATCGGGAAACACCATGCTATCTATCCGGATGCTCTCAGCACCGGGAAACACCATGCTATCTATCCGGACACTCTCAGCACCGGGAAACACCATGCTATCTATCCGGACCCTCTCAGCACCGGGAAACACCATGCTATCTATCCGGACGCTCTCAGCACCGGGAAACACCATGCTATCTATCCGGACACTCAGCACCGGGAAACACCATGCTATCTATCCGGATGCTCTCAGCACCGGGAAACACCATGCTATCTATCCGGACGCTCTCAGCACCGGGAAACACCATGCTATCTATCCGGACCCTCTCAGCTCCGGGAAACACCATGCTATCTATCCGGACGCTCTCAGCACCGGGAAACACCATGCTATCTATCCGGACACTCAGCACCGGGAAACACCATGCTATCTATCCGGACGCTCTCAGCACCGGGAAACACCATGCTATCTATCCGGATGCTCTCCGCACCGGGAAACACCATGCTATCTATCCGGACACTCAGCACCGGGAAACACCATGCTATCTATCCGGACACTCAGCTCCGGGAAACACCATGCTATCTATCCGGACGCTCTCAGCATCGGGAAACACCATGCTATCTATCCGGACACTCAGCACCGGGAAACACCATGCTATCTATCCGGACCCTCTCAGCACCGGGAAACACCATGCTATCTATCCGGACACTCAGCACCGGGAAACACCATGCTATCTATCCGGACGCTCAGCACCGGGAAACACCATGCTATCTATCCGGACCCTCTCAGCACCGGGAAACACCATGCTATCTATCCGGACACTCAGCACCGGGAAACACCATGCTATCTATCCGGACGCTCTCAGCTCCGGGAAACACCATGCTATCTATCCGGACACTCAGCACCGGGAAACACCATGCTATCTATCCGGATGCTCTCAGCACCGGGAAACACCATGCTATCTATCCGGATGCTCTCAGCACCGGGAAACACCATGCTATCTATCCGGACACTGAGCACCGGGAAACACCATGCTATCTATCCGGACACTCAGCACCGGGAAACACCATGCTATCTATCCGGACGCTCTCAGCACCGGGAAACACCATGCTATCTATCCGGACACTCAGCACCGGGAAACACCATGCTATCTATCCGGATGCTCTCAGCTCCGGGAAACACCATGCTATCTATCCGGATGCTCTCAGCACCGGGAAACACCATGCTATCTATCCGGACACTCAGCTCCGGGAAACACCATGCTATCTATCCGGACCGTCTCAGCACCGGGAAACACCATGCTATCTATCCGGATGCTCTCAGCACCGGGAAACACCATGCTATCTATCCGGACACTCAGCACCGGGAAACACCATGCTATCTATCCGGACACTCTCAGCACCGGGAAACACCATGCTATCTATCCGGACCCTCTCCGCACCGGGAAACACCATGCTATCTATCCGGATGCTCTCAGCACCGGGAAACACCATGCTATCTATCCGGATGCTCTCAGCACCGGGAAACACCATGCTATCTATCCGGACCCTCTCAGCACCGGGAAACACCATGCTATCTATCCGGACGCTCAGCACCGGGAAACACCATGCTATCTATCCGGACGCTCTCAGCACCGGGAAACACCATGCTATCTATCCGGACACTCAGCACCGGGAAACACCATGCTATCTATCCGGACCCTCTCAGCACCGGGAAACACCATGCTATCTATCCGGACACTCAGCACCGGGAAACACCATGCTATCTATCCGGACGCTCTCAGCACCGGGAAACACCATGCTATCTATCCGGACCCTTTCAGCATCGGGAAACACCATGCTATCTATCCGGACGCTCAGCACCGGGAAACACCGTGCTATCTATCCGGACGCTCTCAGCACCGGGAAACACCATGCTATCTATCCGGACCCTCTCAGCACCAGGAAACACCATGCTATCTATCCGGACACTCTCAGCACCGGGAAACACCATGCTATCTATCCGGACTTTGTTGCAATTCTTCCTATTTCCTTCTTGAATGCAGCCCACTGTTGTGTCAGCGATTCTTCTAAAAGTATCCGCTCAGAGGCCCAATCACATCTGATCTTATGAAAACTGGCCTTTCCAAATTAGAACTTTGATCTCAGGCCCATCTTTGTCCTTTTCCATAACAATCTTGAATCTAACAGAGTTTAAAAAAAAAATAATTTAGAGTACCCAATTATTTTTTTTCCAATTAAGGGACAATTTAGCATGGCCAATCCATCTAACCAGCACATCTTTGTGGGGGTGAAATCCACGCAGACACGGGGAGAATGTGCAAACTCCACACAGACAGTGACCCAGGGTGAAGATTCGAGCCCCAGTCCTCAGTGCCGTCGGCAGCAATGCTAACCACTGTGCCACATGCCGCCCTTGAATCTAACGGAATTATGATCACTGTCTGTAAAACGCTCCCCACTGATTCTTCAACCACTCACCCTAATGTATCCCATTTCCTTCTGTCTTCCCTTCTGATTCTGTTCTCCTAAATACATTGACTTTTTCTGGGGTACAGGTGCCACCGGCCCTCTGGTACTTACCCAACTGGCTACTCTCTGTAAGTCAGCCCAGAGTGTGATCACTGGCACCCTATCTGTCCTCATAGGGGGAAATATTCTCTGACTGCAGAGCGCACATACAATGCAAAATGGAGGTAGAGGAGGAGAAATCGGTTGTCCTTCTGCCCATTTTCCTGACAGAAAGTAGAAATAAAAGTGATCAATTATAACTTTGCATTTCAAGAATTTCCAAAAGGCTCATCGCCATATTGGTCTCAGATTATTTTCAGGCATTTGCGGTGGCCACCAAAATAAACAAGCATTAGGACCCGTTGGCGCTTTACAGGTTGGATCTGGCTGGCAAACAGTCGACATGAGAAAGGTAAGTACTGATTTTTAATGTTGACTCAAAGACAGAAGGAGCTGGAGTGCTCTTTGTTAATTGGTTGATTATGTTGTTGAAGATTCACAGGCATTGTTTTAATGAAGGACCGAGAGCACATATAAAGAGATTCTATGGCCACTGGCACTTTTCAGCCCTTCCATTACTGATGGGCACCGTAGGGGCTGGGGTGCGTCATCGACGACTCCGCTCCTTTAATCACATTTTGTTTTGATGTTTCCTTTGAAATTCTGTTTACTTTGATGCAGTATCCCTTTGAGGAACTGCATTTTTAATTTATCGCACAGTCTGTTAATTTAGTTAACAGGACTAGCGAAAAGAAGCACACAGCTCTACTGGAAGCTGATCCAGTTTCTCTCCTGGTTTAGTTGGAAGGAGGCGGGAGTTACTATTCTGCTTTGCTTAACACCTGCCTTGGGAGTTAGGCCAGAATAAAGCCTGCTAGCTGCTGCCTAACCAAGAACTTGCTACTGCTGCCTAATTATGGGCCTGCTACTGTTGCTGGGCTTGCAGCCTGCAAGGCCCCTCTGTTTGTTTTATTTAATTCAGTCAAAATAGTTGCAGCCTGCAAGGCATGAGGCCTAAAGGCCTGAGGAGTTGGGTAGGGAGAGAGAAGCTGGAAAACTGAGAAACTGTGAGGGCAAAAAAGGTTGTGGGCGTGATCTACCGGCCACGCTGCACCTAAAAAGCAGCAACATGGCTGGTAAATGACGGGAGACCTGGCTTGCGGGATCTACCTAGCTTATCAGGCCACGCAAGATGTAACGCGATCTCGTGAGACGTTGCAATGTGGAGCTCTCCCAATGGGGACGGGATCACATTTTGACAAATCTGCATATTAGAACGAGACAGTTAATCGCACTTTAATATGCAGTTTCCTGAGGAAACCGAGGCATTGAATCTATCCACTTCACCTTGGAGATATCAGGTAAGTGCCGTTCAGTATTGGTCCCCAGAAACTAGGACCAGACAAAATGGCACTCGTGGGTGTCTCCCAGGGGATTGGAGGGCTCCAGGTGCATGCTTTATGGGCAGGGTGGCACCCTGGCACAGCTGGTGTCAGCCTGGCACCCTGGTAGAGCCACCTGGATGCCAGCCTGGCACTATCAAGGTGCCCAGATGGCACTGGCAGGGGCACTGTCAGGGTGCTGGACTGGCATTGCCAAAGTACCAAGCTGGCATCTTTTGCAGGGTGGGTAATCGGGCCAGAGGATGCCCTGTGCACGTTGGTTGGGGTTGGGGGGGGGGGGGGGCAAGGATTTAGTCCAAGGGTCGAGAGGTCTGTTCCTGTACTGAGGGATTGCGCCGAGTGCAGCTGCTCAGTGCAGGAAACGGGACTAAATGCGGCCTCGTCTGCTCGTTCCCCACTGAGGCCCTGTATCTAACCGGGGTTACGTTAGATCCTGTTATGTTTCTCAGCTTTGCGAGCGCGTGGGAAACACGTGGCTAAACGCACTCGCTACGGGACATACTTCCCGTGTACTTCGATTGCGCCCTGTAAGAGAGTCTATGCCCACCGACATTCCTCAATTAATGGTGTCTGCTGCTGGGGCATCATCAACCCCAGGAATGAAATTTTAATTTAATTAGCTTTCCTTTTGATGTTTTATTTTAGTTACAGTGCCCCACTGGGGCTGAAACCCCTGGAATTTTTAATTTATTGATCATTGTTTTTCTGAAACGAGTGTAAAGAGAGTTCATATCCCTTTAGAGGATTGATAATTTATTCATCTGTATCTTGATGACTCAAAAAGTCTAAAGAGAGGTTTCTGGGACATTGAGCGTTAAGGTAAATTGTAACATTTCACTCTCTCTAGATCTATATTCATGTATAAAGAATATACTGGGACACTGGGTTAGTTGTTAGGAGGTAATGGTCTGTAATGCCGCATCCTGTGAATAAATGTACTGTCAAGGAAAGGATCTTTGTCTTGTTTTATACTTGGCTATTTGGCTTGGATACATTCAACATGCCAGCCTAAACGTGAAGACTGGAAATCATGAAAAAGACATTTCAGGCAGAAGATTGTATCTGAGTTACTTTTGAGAAGAATGGATGCAACCATGTGTAAAGTGACAGGGTTTGATTCCCCACCGACGTTCTGAATCTGAACCATTTGAACAATAAAGTGAAGCCACTGGTTACATCCTGACTGAAAGGAAAACCAGAACGGCCTTGACAGTCTCTTCTCAGCAGAAAGCAGTATGAATTGCAAAGTACTTTTGAAGCCAGAGGCTCATTGGTTTTATGGATACAATTTATAAGAAAGATTAAACTCGTACAAGGCATGGTTTTGAAATTATTTGAACTTAAATTCCAATTGTGTTAATTTGATTGGTTAATTGTGTTAATTTAACCATAGAGGCAACAGCAGTTTGGTGAAGTAACTCAGGAAATTTTAATAAGTTGTTCTTATCAAAACAGGCAGGACTTGACTAGCACTATGACTCTTGATTTCCCATTCAGCCGAGGCTGCAGTTTGACTCGGTCTCTGGTCTCTCCCTCTAACCTCTGCTTCCCTGTGGATAAACAGTTTCAAACTTGCTGCACAACATTGTCAGTGGAAGCTGTCCTCCTTCCAAGACATAACCCACAGCATGAACAATATGCTATTGCATCTGATTGGCCTAAATGAGGCAAGGCTATTTCTCAATTGGCCTAAGGGGGTGCATGATCAATCCGCGATTGGTTTCCTGAGGGTGATGGTCATCTATTGATTTCATTTCCCGATGCCCCCGACCGGCCCTTGATGGAATCAATTACTGATGGGACCATTCTGCTTTTTAAATTTGTTTACTTCTTGCCAAGGTAAAAGACTGTTTCGAGACATCTTCCTTGTCCGTTTGTTCACGATAAGGGAAATATAGGGCGGGATTCTTCCATTCGGCAGCAGAGTGCCCGCGCTGTCGGAAACGCCGTCGCGTAGACCGGCGTCGCACCAAACACGCCGGCGCCAATGGCTGCGCGGAGAATCGCGTGCCGGCATCGGGGCGGCATGGCGTGGTTGCGGGGATTGCCCGGCGCGGGGGCTGGGAGAATCCCACCCATACTGTTCTGTCCCCATAATTGATACCCACTCTTTCAGACTTGCCTAATTGGTGCAAGATCCTCATTAAATCAGGTCCTTATCAGTGACTCTGTTTGATACAGGCCATTTTATGGTTGATATTATTTTTCTGTAGTTACTGGGAATGAGTTACATCACTTTGAAAAAGAAGTGGTAAAGTTGTCATCATTTTTTAAAAAATTTAGAGTACCCAATTGATTTTTTTTTCCAATTAAGGGGCAATTTAGCGGCCAATCCACTGACCCTGCACATCTTTGGGTTGTGGGGGTGAAACCCACGCAAACACGGGGAGAATGTGCAAACTCCACACGGACAGTGACCCAGAGCCGGGATCGAACCTGGGACCTCGGCGCCGTGAGGCAGCAGGGCTAACCCCCTGCGCCACCGTGCTGCCCTTGGGTTGTCATCATTGAAACTAATAAAGATTACAAATTACTAATATAAAACATTACAAAAGAGATAGTACTTAAAAATTATACAGCGTGTGCATCAAATAGAGGGTGTGCAGCAGTAATCGGTACTGAACCATCTGGTAGTAAAGTCTCCTTATACATTTAGTTAATTCATTATACACTTATATATCTAGTCACAACCTATTACAAAAAATTAACTCTAATATTATTGAGGCAAATGCTTTCTTTAAAAAATACCTATAAATTAAAAGTAACTGAAGTAATGAAGAATACAACTGTTGTTATTCTCTCCTCCTTTGCACCTGATAAATTCCTTCTAACTTTCCTTTGCTGGTAACACCCAGTTCTGATAAAGTTTTACTTTTACAATGTACCAAGATGTAAGCTTGCCTCATCAACGTTGAAGACTGCAAGTTCTCGCAATGTGTCTCTGTGATATGGAAATAAGTACAACAGGGACCTCCTCAGTAGATTTTCTGTAATTAATTCAAGGGTATGCTATCTCTGTACTTGTCTAAAACTCCTTGGTGCCTTTCACTGCCAAATGAAGCTAAGCGGAGTCACATGATATCAAATGGTAAAGTGCTCTATTGGTAACAATGTAAAAAGGATAATATACAAGTCGATCGATTCATATACTTTGATTGTGTGTAAACTAAAACTAATCATTAAACATCAATAACCCTACAATGGTCAGCCTTCTATACATCTAGAAAGACGGACAGTTATTCCATAGGAGAATATATCACTGAATTTAACAGACTATGCACAAGATTACAGAAAGTCCTTTGAAAATTTTTGGTTTTGTGCTTACTTTCAAATTGTTGGATTGTGCTAAAGTGTTGCATGTGATAGAAAGCGGGCCTTAACAATAGTTACATTCTGAGGAAGGGACATATTTTTGGATCAAATGCTTAAAACTTAATAGTTTAAAACTATTCCTAGGAAAGCATTAGTTTCCAGTGGCCTTCATGGCATGAATGGGATATTTGGCAGTGCCACAAAAGATGAAGGATTCAGTGCTCGTGGCATTTGGTAACCGTCCAGATAGGGGGCGCCAGGCGTCAATACAACAGAGGAATCATAGCCAAAAGAAATGAGGAAGGAGACCTTCTCGGCAGATTTGGTAAAGAAGAGGAGGTGGTGGCAATGTTGTATTGTCACTGGGCTGGTGAACCAGAGGCCCCGGGTAATACTCTGGGAACCTGGGTTCCACGCCGCCTAGGCAGATGGTGGAAATTTAATCCAATAAATATCTAGAATTAATAGTCTAATGATGACTATGACACCATTGTCTGTTGCCATTAAAAATCCAGCTGGTTGCCCTTAAGGGAAGAAAATCTGCTGTCCTCACCTCTTCTGGTCGACATGTAACCCTAGATCGATCCACATGTGGTTGACTCTGAAATGGCTCAGCAAGTCATCAGCATTGGCTGAGGCTGAGGCACTGACAACGGCAAACCCAGCCCTGCCGACCCTGCAAAGTCCTCCTTAGTAACACTTGTTGTGCCAAAGTTGGGAGAGCTGTCTCACAGACCAGTCAACAGCCTGATATAGTCATACTCACAGATCATACCTTCCAGATAATGTCCCAGAGACCACTCACAACATCGGAGGCGGCAGCACTGTGATATACAGTCGGGAGGGAGTTGCCCGGTGAGTCCTCAGCAGCAATTGCAGACCCAATGAAATCTCATGGCTTTAGGTCAAACCACATCCCAGCCACCAGCAGCTTATGAATCAGTCGTCTTCCATGTTGGACACCACTTGAGGGTGACAAGGGTACAGACGATATTCTGGGTGAAGAACTTCAATGTCCATCACCAAGAGTGAGGATTTCCCAGTAAGTACGTCAGAAGCTCACATTGAGTCCCTGCTCTTAATTCGGGGGAAGGGATGTACAGTTTGCTGCTCTCAGGCCTTTATGGGCCTTCATTACCAATTTGCTCTAAGTCTCCTAGGGGTCTGCTGCATCTTGGGTCCCCCTTTCTGGGGTCTAAGTGATGGTTCCACAGAGGGATAGCCTTTCTGAAGTGACAGCTGGAAGTAGGTGGCAAGGGGGTAAATGCAAAGGGGCAGCACATGGGCTGACTGTGAGGTCCCAAGGTGGGGTTAGATGAAACGGCAGTTGGTGAGGTCCCAAGGTGGGGTTAGATGAAACGGCAGTTGGTGAGGTCCCAAGGTGGGGTTAGATGAAACGCCAGTTGGATGGGCAATGTGGGGGACCCTGACATGGGACAGTGATTAGCTCCATGATGACACTGACACAGAGGGAACAAAGAGGCCAGTCACATTTATTCCCCCCACCCTCAGGCTGCAAGGGACAACTGTACAGCGCGAGCAGTATGGAAGGCCACTGTCAATGGTCCTGGACTCCAGACTCTCGGGATGTTATCATGGGTGGCTAACTGTTCAATAGGCGGCAGCACGGTGGTGCAGTGGTTAGCACAGCTGCCTCATGGCGTGAGATCCCAGGTTCGATCCCGGCCCTGGGTCACTGTCCGTGTGGAGTTTGCATATTCTCCCCGTGTTTGCGTGGGTTTCACCCCCACAACCCAAAGATTTGCAGGGTAGGTGGATTGGCCATGCTAAATTGCCCCTTAATTGGAAAAAATGAATTGGGTATTCCATTGTCCCATGTCATGACAGGGCAATGGGTCAGGGCATTGACAGGGCTCCTTATTGCACACAGATGTGTTTCCTCCCTTCCAGTTTTTGATGTGTGAGGATAATGGAGCCATTGGAGTTGGCCGTGCTTCTGATGGTAGTGGATCAGGAGAGAGGACGTCAATGTGCAGCTGCTACATGTGGACAGGGCCAGTGACCTTCAGAGGGAGGGGGTGGCAGTGCTTGCTGACTCACTGGGGGCAGGGTCACCCCCTCACCCACTCCCATTGAGGTGGCTGGGAGGGCGTGACACTACTGGGCACAGGTGTACCTGAGGAGAACAACAGACCTCCAGATGCCAGAGAGAACTGCATCTATTCTGAGGGACAGTGGACCACCTGTGTCAGGTCATGCAAGGGCTAGCAGGTCACCCGTGGCCCTGAAGGTCACAGCCATGCGGCTAATTTCAGGGATGCATGGTGATATCTGTGGCATCTCTCAATCCACCGCACATAAATGGATAAGGGAGGTGACCGATGCGCTATTTGTGAGGGCTGACAACTACATCAAAATAACCGGGATCAGGTTAACCAGGACGCTCGGGTCATGAGCTTTGCCCACTTGGCTGGCCTGCCCCAAGTGCCCATCAATTCTGGCAAGAATTTCCAGTTGTATCGCTGAAACCAACACTGAAAAAAATATCAGAATTTTCCACCCAGTGTATTCCTGCCAATTTAAAATCATCTCTGCACTGGAAAAAATGGAATTATCCAACATTCTGAATTATGTTAATGATCTGGTAATTCTAATTAAATTTTGAATGAAAAGGGGTGGCCTGGGTATCATTGGGGGAGAATGTCTGCCTCAATATGATGTCGTTGTTTTGAACTTATTCTGCTTCCTCTGGTACACATGAATCTGATAGGAAATGACATTTCATCAATCTCAAGGAGCTGGCAGCATGCTGACATCACAGGGCATTAACCGTGTATTCTCATCTGCCACAGCGACTATCTGCATTATCAAAATAGCCTTAATGCTGTTCACTTCTGACATGATGTTCACTCAGAATTATTTGACTTTCAAGTTGATGCATTTGGCCCCTTTGATCTCACTCTATATCCTCAAGCTAAGTCAGAAGTCTATTAAAAAGAAACTGGATGAAGAGTTGAAAAAAATAAGCTGCAACAGCAAGTGAATGAAATCCAGAGAACCTTGGGGCAATCCAAAGCATTGTCTCCTTCAGTGCACAGTGCCTCTCGCAATCTAGAACAAAGTAAAATACGATCTGAATTAAATGTGCTTCCATGAATTTGCTTGCCTTCAAGCAGGAAGTTGCACGGGCGTGAAAAGTTATTCTTTTACAAATGCAAGTGAAATATTTGTAACATGAGGAAGAGAGGAACTTGAACCGGATGGAGCAGGTTAAAAATTGGAGGATTAAAAATCTCCAGTGCCGTCTCAACGTGAACGTTTGTGCCAGAGTCCATTAGAGGAGGAATTCCTGGACCTAGGAACTTTGCTCCCCCACTCAGAATTCTTCAGTTTCCCAATTTTCAAGGGATCTCAACCACCCAAACATGGTAACTCATATCAGGAAGGTGGGGAGGGTGGGTGTGTGTCTGTGGGGAGTGGGGGGGGGGGGGGGGGGGGGTTGTGTTTGGTGTGGTGGAGGCAGGTCTGAGTAAAGGAATATTTCACTTCTGAAATAACTGTGACCCCAGCCTCCCTATCACCCTGTGACCTGGAAGCTGGGTTGAATCTGGTGCACAGATAGGCTCATTGATGGAAGTGGCAGCCATGGGCAGCACGGTAGCATTGCGAATACCACAATGGCTTCACAGCTCCAGGGTCCCAGGTTCGATTCCGGCTTGGGTCACTGTCTGTGCGGAGTCTGCACATCCTCCCTGTGTGTGCGTGGGTTTCCTCCAGGTGCTCCGGTTTCCTCCCACGGTCCAAAGATGTGCAGGTTAGGTGGATTGGCCATGCTAAATTGCCCTTAGTGTCCAAAATTTCCCTTAGTGTTGGGTGGGGTTGCTGGGTTATTGGGATAGGGTGGAGGTGTTGGACTTGGGTAGGGTGCTCTTTCCAAGAGCTGGTGCAGACTCGATGGGCTGAATGGCCTCCTTCTGCACTGTAAATTCTATGATCTATAAAGGGATTGAGTCTGAAAGCCCTGCTCCAAGCAGAATGCCAGCAGCATTAGTCATATCTGCCCCTCATAAAATGGTATACTAGTTGTATTACTAAGGTTACGGATACACAAGTGGTGAGATCCATTGACTGATCAAATCATAGAATCATAGAATTTACAGTGCAGAAGGAGGCCATTCAGCCCATCGAGTCTGCAACAGCCCCTGGAGAAGTCTCTTCTTCCCCGAAGACAGTCAGGAATTTTCGGTGCTAGCTTTGATCCTGTGAAGCTGGATCCCCAAAGTACCTTCAATGCATTTCCTAAGAAAAATGAAGGTGAGAATCTCTCAAAATTCTGCGGATTTTTAGGGTCCACCACTTTAACACAGACTCACTCTCTTTAGAATAAAGGTGTGAGGGTCAGGCCTCCAAACATATAAGGGCAATTGTTTACCCGATCATGCCATTCTCTGTGCAGATGTTTGTCGACAATAACATATTGTAATTATTAAGATGGTACAGTCACTGAACAAACACAGTTGCAATACTCGATTAGTGATGTGGTGGGGAGAGAAAGGTGTCAAATGCTGCATGAGATAGGAGAAGAGTTGAGTCAGCCAGCGTGAGGACTGACTGCAGCATTGCTGCAGAATTGGGTAGCAGTGGAGGCTGACACTGACTGCATAATCAGACCAGTGCGAAATACTGCAGACTGTGCTTCAGGTTTTCCAATTTCTGTTCATGGACCAGTTCAGGCAGCTTTACTGATAGTTGCCTGAGGCAATGGGGTTTAACCCTGATAAATTCGAGGTGATTGATTTCGGTAGAAAAAATTTGAATGCGGATTACAGGGTCAATGGCAGGGTTCTGATGAATGTGGAGGAACAGAGAGATCTTGGGGTTCATGTCCACAGATTTCTGAAGGTTGCCACTCAAGTGGATAGAGCCGTGAAGAAGGCCTATAGTGTGTTAGCGTTTATTAAGAGGGGGCTTGAGTTTCAGAGCCGCTGGGTTATGCTGCAACTGTACATGACCCTTGTGAGACCACATTTGGAGTATTGTGTGCAGTTCTGGTCACCTCATTGTAGGAAGGATGTGGAAGCATTGGGAAGGGTGCAAAGGAGATTTACCAGGCTGCTGCCTGGTTTGCAGGATAGGTCTTATGAGGGAAGGTTGAGGGAGCTAGGGCTTTTCTCTTTGGAGCGGAGGAGGATTAGAGGCGATTTAATAGAGGTTTATAAGGTGATGAGGGGGATAGATAGAGTGGACGTTCAGAGACTATTTCCTCGGGTGAATGTAGCTGTTACAAGGGGGCATAACTATAAGATTCAGGGTGGGAGATATAGGAGGGATGTCCGAGGTAGGTTCTTTACTCAGAGAGTGGTTAGGATGTGGAATGGACTGCCTGCTGTGATAGTGGAGTTGGACACTTTAGGAACTTTCAAGCGGTTATTGGATAGGCACATGGAGCACACCAGAATGACAGGGAGTGGGATAGCTTGATCTTGGTTTCGGACAATACTCGGCACAACATCGAGGGCCGAAGGGCCTGTTCTGTGCTGTACTGTTCTATGTTCTATATTCTAAGATACAGCTTGGGCATGTGACTCTTATCAATATATTATCGATTAATATCATGAGGAATCTTTCACCCGGGTTCAATCCCGGCCCCGGGTCACTGTCCGTGTGGAGTTTGCACATTCTCCCCGTGTCTGTGTGGGTCTCACCCCCACAACCCAAAGATGTGCAGGTTAGGTGGTTTGGCCACACTCAATTGCCCCTTTATTGGAAAGAAATAATTGGGTACTCTAAATTTTTTTTTAAATTAATTGTCTTCACTAAAGTCCTTTCCGGAAAGAGTTCTCTCATCCATCACCCTTAGCTGGTCTGGCCTACATGTGACTCCAGACCCACAGCAGCATGGTTGACTTTTAAATGCCCTCTCGTAAACCACTCATTCAAGGGCCATTAGGAATGGTCAATAAATGCTGGCCCAGCCAGCGACGACCGCATCCCTTGAATGAATTGAAAAAAAATTGAAGTCTTGGTACAGTCTTGTTATGCTCTTGGTGTAGCATAAACTGCTTCCTTGATGTTCACTCTGACAAAGGAAGGTTCAGACGTGGAGATAACTTCAACACGTTTATTAAACTATTTACAATTCTCCTACTCTGATTCGCCACTACTATTAATCCTTCTATAGCTACTCAGACTGACAAACCAGTCTGCTACAATCCACATGGTGGGTGTGATGTTGAATTACCCCTGTGTCTGTACTCACTGAGTGTCTCCACTGGAAAGAGGAAGATCATGTGTGCTGTGTCCTTTATATATGGGTTGGTGTAATGCCCTCCTGTGGTAGTGTCACCTCTGTGTGTATCGTGAATGCCCATTGGTCGTGTCCTATCTTACTGACCCATTGGCTGAGTGTCTGTGTGTCATGTCTCTGGTGCTCCCTCTAGTGTCTAGCTAGTCTCCGTGTACTTACATTAACCCCTTGTGTATCTACAGTGATGCATATCGCCACAGGTACCTTTGTAAAAAGACACATTTTTCTTCACGACGTGATGACATCCTCTGTGACTCATATTTCTGTTCATAAACTCATTGACAATCTCTCAACATTTAGTGCACGGAGAAAATCCCCCCTCATGTATTAAAAATAGCAATGATGCATCCTTGGAAATTCCCACCCAGAGAAACGTTGAGCAGGAATTTCCAGGCCTGGCAGCAGCGGTTATCCTTGCGAGCGGGACAAGAAAATTTGTAGAAGTATTAAACGTCAACGGCTCTCCAAATTTCCCCCTCCCACCCCCGACAATGCCCATTGCTGTCAGGGTCAGAAATTCCCGACCTTTGGGAAGGGAAATCAATTACATAAGCAAAGAATTAAAAACAACCTGAATGACGTGGACTGTGTACATACTTGATGCGACAAGTCAATTGTATTGAACTGAGTTGGAGATCAAGGGGAAAGTAGTGTACAGGCTTCTTATTGGCTCACATATGTTTTGTTGGGGGTTCTGTAAAACTGAGTGCATTTGTTTTATTTTGGAAAGTGGATTTAATGGTTTTGATTCTGATCTCTATTGCTCGCAGTGACATCTCAGAGTAAAATAGTACAACAGGGCATGCACCGTGTTGGCAGCACACACCGACGTCAGAGTCAGCACACACAGCCGTCTGTGTCAGCACTCACAGCCGTCAGAGTCAGCACACACAGCGGTCTGTGTCAGCACACACGGCCGTCTGTGTCAGCACTCACAGCCGTCAGAGTCAGCACACACAGCCATCAGAGTCAGCACACACAGCCGTCTGTGTCAGCACACACGGCCGTCTGTGTCAGCACTCACAGCCATCAGAGTCAGCACACACAGCCATCAGAGTCAGCACACACAGCCGTCTGTGTCAGCACACACGGCCGTCTGTGTCAGCACTCACAGCCATCAGAGTCAGCACACACAGCCGTCAGTGTCAGCACACACAGCTGTCAGTGTCAGCACACACAGCCATCAGAATCAGCACTCACAGCCGTCAGTGTCAGCACACACAGCTTTCAGTGTCAGCACACACAGCTGTCAGTGTCAGCACTCACAGCCGTCAGTGTCAGCACACACAGCCGTCAGAGTCAGCACACACAGCTGTCAGTGTCAGCACACACAGCTGTCAGTGTCAGCACACACAGCTGTCAGTGTCAGCACACACAGCCGTCAGTGTCAGCACACACAGCCGTCAGTGTCAGCACTCACAGCCGTCAGTGTCAGCACACACAGCCGTCAGTGTCAGCACACACAGCCGTCAGAGTCAGCACTCACAGCCGTCAGAGTCAGCACACAGCCGTCAGTGTCAGCACTCACAGCCGTCAGTGTCAGCACTCACAGCCGTCAGTGTGAGCGCACACAGCCGTCAGTGTCAGCACACACAGCCGTCAGTGTCAGCACACACAGCCGTCAGTGTCAGCACACACAGCCATCAGTGTGAGCACACACAGCCATCAGAATCAGCGCACAGCCGTCAGAGTCAGCGCACAGCCGTCAGTGTCAGCACACACAGCCGTCAGTGTCAGCACTCACAGCCGTCAGTGTCAGCACACACTGCCATCAGTGTCAGCACACACTGCCGTCAGTGTCAGCACACACAGTTGTCAGTGTCAGCACACACAGCCATGGGTAGCACAGCTATCAGTTCTTCAGCTCAGTAAGATGTTACCCATCCTGCCAAGCTATGTGAATGGCTTTCCATAAAATGTGGCCTTTTTGTTTTGTCCTAGTTTATTGGACTTTATAAAGAATGAAAGAACTTTCATGTATATAGCACTCGTTATAACTACAGAACATCACAAGATAACAAGATAAGGAAAATGCTACAATCACCAATTAACACAGCAATAAGATAATGCCCAGATAATCTATTTTAATGATGTGGCTTCAGTCATAAATAATGCCCAGAACATGGGGGGAACTTCCCTCATCGCCTTTGAATAATACTACGGGATCTTTGAGAGGACAGATGGGTCCTCAGTTTAACATCTGATGAAAAAGATAACACATTCAATAATCGTACATTAGAAACGTAAATGGTCACAGGATAGGTTTGATCCCCTTCCGTTAACATAGAATCTCTACTGTGCAGAAGGAGGCCATTCGGCCCATCGAGTCTGCACTGACCCTCGGAAAGAGGACCCTACCCAGGCCCACTCCCCCTTCCACCTCACCCTATCCCAGTAACCTAACCTGCATATCCCTGGATGCTAAGGGGCAATTTAGCATGCCTAATCCACCCAACCTGCACATCTTTGGACTGTGGGAGGAAACCGGAGCACCCGGAGGAAACCCACGGAGACACGGGGAGACAGTGCCAATTCCACACAGACTGTCACCCCAGGCCGGAATTAAACCCGGGTCCCTGCCGCTGGGAGACAGCAGTGCTAACCACTGCGCCACCCCATTCCATCTCAAATTTATTAAAACTGATGGGCGAAATTTAATGGGAAAATTTCTAAGTTCATTTTCCAGGAAGTTTCCCGTTGGCTCTGATGGTGAGAAAACACACTTCGGGCTGGATTTGCCAGCCACATCCACCGCAAGATCGCCACAGACGGAATGGGAACCATGTGAAGGTCTGTGTGGAGTTTGCACATTCTCCCCGTGTCTGCGTGGGTTTCACCCCCACAACCCAAAGATGTGCAGGTTTGGTCGGATGACCACGCTAAATTGCCCCTCAACTGGAAAAAACAATTGGGTACTCTAAATTTAAAAAGAAAAAAAAAAGGGGGAGACTGTGAAAGCCCGTTGACCTGGTGCGGGATTTTCCTGTCGCCGGGCGGGCAAGGACGAAATATCCCACCCTGGGGAGTTTCTCACCGGTTTAGCCCCCACTTAGAATGATTTTCAGCACTGGGGCACTGAACTCCAAGATCAGACTGCAATTGCTCGTCAGGATATAGAAATAGGCAAGGATTTTCTGAGATTGTTCACGTACAAGATTTAGTCCATTTAATTTTGAAAATGACAGTTGAGATTCTCAGAGAACGGCATAAAATAATTACTCATTTCATTGCAGAATTGCAGAGTATGTATGGATGTATATTCGTTGCTTATTTTAGAGTCCAAGGCAAGATAGTGAAGGAGTCAGTGTGAACAGCAAGTAAACACTGGAAGTGAAAGAACAAACAAAATAGCAGAGTAAGAACTAAGCAGGAGAAAAAAAATCTGTTCAGAGAACTAAAGGTAAGAATAAATTATACAGAAAAAGAACAGCAACCCATGATTCAACTGTAGGCTCTATCCTGATATAACTTCAGACCCTTTTGAACTTTGGCAACCTGTTCCCTCATTTGATTTTCTGCCTTTTATCCATCTTCCCTCAAAGATCTAATAGTTTCTGGGATAGATATTCTTGAAGGCCATCAGCCCAATGGCCCCTAATAGTTATTGATCTTGGACAGTTAGTGTTGGTGGCCTTTTCAGTCATGAACATTTTCACCTCGGATCATCGAACAGTGGTTCGACCCAAGACGGTTTTTCTCTTTTAACCTAAGATTGCTGATATCAACGGTTAGATCCCAATTCGAAGAGTTTCGATAACTCTAAGAAAACAGTGAAATTGAACCTGTGATCCTCTGGTGTTCATTCCACCTTGAACAGTTTCTTTACCTTCTTCGTTTTAGGAATAGTTGCAGGGTGTGCAGAGGAGATTCACTAGGTTAATCCCAGAGCTGAAGGGGTTGGATTATGAGGAGAGGTTGAGTAGACTGGGACTGTACTCGTTGGAATTTAGAAGGATGAGGGGGGATCTTATAGAAACATTTAAAATTATGAAGGGAATAGATAGGATAGATGCGGGCAGGTTGTTTCCACTGGCGGGTGACAGCAGAACTAGGGGGCATAGCCTCAAAATAAGGAGAAGTAGATTTAGGACTGAGTTTAGGAGGAACTTCTTCACCCAAAGGGTTGTGAATCTATGGAATTCCTTGCCTAGTGAAGCAGTTGAGGCTCCTTCATTAAATGTTTTTAAGATAAAGATAGATAGTTTTTTGAAGAATAAAGGGATTAAGGGTTATGGTGTTTGGGCCGGAAAGTGGAGCTGAGTCCACAAAAGATAAGCCATGATCTCATTGAATGGCGGAGCAGGCTCGAGGGGCCAGATGGCCTACTCCTGCTCCTAGTTCTTATGTTTCTTATGTTCTTATAACCTAGGCGAGAGAGAAAGTGTGTTATGTGCTTTGGAGGAAAGTATGCAAACATGCCTGCTGTTCCTATTTTTGGTGCATTTCGAACTCGTGGGGAAATTAAGAGGAAAGAAAGTATTGAGAAAACATAACAATGCAATTGACCAGACTATCAATGCCATTCAATTGCAGCTAATCTGTGGTGAACCCTATGGGTTAGGCTCTGTTCTCTCTGCTGTCTTTGTGTCTCTACCCTTACATGAGACTAATCTGCAGGCTCAAATTGTTCCACTTTATGTTGCAGCTCAGAGGTCGTCAATTCCTCTCTTCAGAGAGGCCATCAATTCCTCTCTTCGGAAAAACAATGTTCAGATGAGGCTGGAAATCAAACTAGGACCTCGAAGTGCCTCGCATTCCAGCATTGTATCATTAAACTTTCTATCCAGTCTCATCTGGACGTCTATATTGCACTGGGTCTGGATGGTACATGTATACTGCACTGGGTCTGGATGGTACATGTGGACTGCACTGGGTCTGGATGGTACATGTGGACTGCACTGGGTCTGGATGGTACATGTATGTTGCACTGGATCTGGATGGTACATGTATACCGCACTGGGTCTGGATGGTACATGTATACTGCACTGGGTCTGGATGGTACATGTATATTGCACTGGGTCTGGATGGTACATGTATATTGCACTGGGTCTGGATGGTACATGTATATTGCACTGGGTCTGGATGGTACATGTATATTGCACTGGGTCTGGATGGTACATGTGGACTGCACTGGGTCTGGATGGTACATGTGGACTGCACTGGGTCTGGATGGTACATGTATACTGCACTGGGTCTGGATGGTACATGTATACTGCACTGGGTCTGGATGGTACATGTATACTGCACTGGGTCTGGATGGTACATGCTGGGTCAATCAGTGGAGCTTTTGTCTGTCTTTTTACCATTTTTTTACCTTCCTTTGTCCATTTTAACCAACCCCAAAAGTACATCATATTGTAAACAGTATTCTCCAGGCTTCTGTCTCTCGATCAATCTGGCACCAAACGCATCTTGACCTATTCCCGGAATGGTTTTATAAGCCTTTATGAATCAGAGAAAGTAAAGTTTCTCCCAAATATTGCTAGTATTTCATAATAATAATCACTTATTGCCACATGAAGTTACTGTGAAAAGCCCCTAGTCGTCACATCCCGGCGCCTGTTCGGGGAGTCTGGAACAGGAATTGAACGCGCGCTGCTAGCATTGTTCTGCATTACAAGCCAGCTGTCTTAGCCCACTGTGCTAAACCAGCCCCATACGCATATTTGCGTGCTCATCTAAGTATACCACTAAATGTCCTATTTAACAAGGCAGGCGGTTGAGTTTTTGCATGGGTTTTCACGAAGAGCTGCATCAATCCAGGACAAACAACATTTAATGCTTTGTTTCTTGTATTCCCATGACTTCTACTAACGTTGCAGCTGTCAAATGTGGAAACCTCCACGGACGCTCATCTCCAAAGTTCTTCGAAATGGTGCTAATCAGATGTGGAATGTAATTCACCATTCCGAGAAGTTGTTGTGATTCTCTTCTTGTGATGGGTCTGTCCATAATTGCTGCCTCCCACGTTGTTGGCAAATTTCATGCCATGTTCTCTGGTGAGAACCCTGATGAATCATTTCACACTGATCACACACTGGCCTTTGCTTAGCTCCCAATTGTTCGTCCAGTTTTTTTTTTGTTCTTTAAACTTGTTGAGTTTGGTATCATGTTTCTGCTGATTGGATTGGAAAACAATGACGCTTGCGTCAATGCCACCCTTTGTGGTCAAAAAACAAAAGACTGATCCAGTAAATGCAATGGTCATTCCAGAAGGCACCTGGTGACATGCTGACTTCGCTGCCTCCGATGGGGGGTGCATTCGAAGGTCAACAGTCGTGAACTCCTGCCCGGGTGCCAAACTCCACTGAGTGCGTCAGATGTGGAAAACATTTCTGACCAGTAAACTGTGATTTCATTCCTTTTCACGGACACTCTTGTAGGTTTGTTTTATTGCTACGCCCTGTTCACGTTACGCGCATCAAGGCACAAACATTTTATGCTCATTTGATTTGTCCACTGCCTTCACTGGGGAGTTAACCCATTAGCAAGCTGATCAATCTTTGCAATCACACCCCAGAGCTGGCGCGTCTTTCAGTTTCACTTTCTGAGCAAATGATACATTTCTGTAGGGCCGTGCATTGCTTAACAACTGGGTATTGCATTGTCTAATCACTGTTGCAGAGCCTCCCCCATTTCCCACCGGTGTAGGCTTTGCAATAATATTTCCAGCTTTCTCCCTCCACATTCCCTCTCCTATTACAGAAAAGGCAATAATAAAAATGTATTACCATGTTTTCTTTTTTGTATTTTTGCAATTCACTGTTTTTTTGCACTAACGCATAAGAATACGCTTTCCTTGTTTAACCAATATAAGTTACAGTTTGTTTTGCAGACGATTATAGTCCATACAGAATCATACAGTACAGAAGAGGCTGTTCCACCCATCAAATCTGCATCAACATAAAAACTACTCCAAATCTACACTAATGCCACCTGCCAGCACTTGGCCCATAGCCTTGAACGTCATTGCACTTTTAAAAGATTCTGAGGTTTCCTGCCTCAACTACCATCCCAAGCCGTACAATCCAGATTCCCGCCACCCTCTGGGTAAAATTTATTTTCCTCAAATCCCCTCTGAACCTCCAGCTTTTCATCTTAAAATTATGCCCCCTCGTTATTGACTCTTCTACTGCGGGGAACAGCTGCTTCCTCTCCACCCTGTCCATATCTCTCATAATCTTACACACCTCAATCAGGTCTCCCCTCAGCCTTCTCTGCTCTAATGAAAACAGCCTGAATTTGTCCAGCCTCTTCATAGCTAAAATGCTCCATCCCAGGCTACATCCTGGTGAATCTCCTCTGCACCCTCTCCTTCCTATACTTCAGTGACCAGAGCTGAGCACAGTACTCCAGATGTGGCCTAACCAAAGTCCCGTACATCTCCAACATCACCTCCCTGCTCTTATAACTTGTGCTATGACTGATAAGGCAAGTGTCCCGTATGCCTCCTTAACTACCCTCTTCGCCCATCCTATAATGCTGACACTAGAGTTTTTGAATAATTGCACCGCACTTGCTTTCAGACTCATGTGTAATATACTGTCAATATATTGGAGTAAAAGAAAGATTCAAGAATCAAATAAAATAAAGATTTAAAAATAAAATTTGATTAAAATGAAGACTGGGATTGATAGGACTGCATCTGTTTGAAAGGGATTTTTGATATGCGAATTAGCATAGCAGCAGGAAAACAAGTGTTTACCTAAGTGACGAGGGGATGAACAATGGTAAATAGAAATAGGTATTAAAACAATGGAAGAAGTGAGTTCAAAGTGGATAGAGAAGAATACAATATGCAGCTATGTGCTAAAAGCCTGATCCACAGGGTTATCTTGATAGGGTGATATCAAAGGAAGGAAACAGTATATCTTTAGCAGGATAACTGTGTACAGCAGGAGGAAGAGAAGTACAGCTCATACACAGTTGCAGCTCTAACCACCCCCAGCTGGACAGGCACTATGTCTCCCGAAAGCAAGTTGGTGCCAAAAGTTGATGTTTTTAAAAACTCTCAGGGAATAAACGCTTTGTGTTGATTAGGTTTGAAATAGGGCAGCACGGTGACGCAGTGGGTTAGCCCTGCAGCCTCACGGCGCTGAGGTCCCAGGTTCGAATCCCGGCTCTGGGTCACTGTCCGTGTGGAGTTTGCACATTCTCCCCGTGTTTGCGTGGGTTTCACCCCCACAACCCAAAGATGTGCAGGTTAGGTGGATTGGCCACGCTAAATTGCCCCTTAATTGGAAAAAATTAATTGGATACTCTAAATTTTTAAAAAAAGTTTGAAATATTTTGGTCAATAGTTCCCCTTAATTCTGGTACTGTAGTGTTAAATCTATGTCACACCTGGGTCATATTGCAAAATCTTCAACAGATCTGTAGAATATGTTATACCTTCTGGGAAGGAGAGAGAGAAACTGAGCCTCTTTATTCTCTTGTCATTTGTCCGTAAGCGGAGATGCTTTTGAATTATCCTTCAAGTAGGCCCTGATACATTTAGCCAAACCCTCAGTTTGTCTGATCCAATTTAACAATAACTCACAACAAACTTGTGTTATGACTACCTCAGACGATTAGTTTATTCACATTCAAATCCACGTGGCGAGGGGGGTGGTGGGGGGGGAGGATAGCACTGACAGCCTCACACACACACAGCGCAGTGAGGGGGGGGGGGGGATAGCACTGACAGCCTCACACACACACGGCGCAGTGAGGGGGGGGGGGGGGGATAGCACTCACAGCCTCACACACACACAGCGCAGTGAGGGGGGGGCACTGACAGCCTCACACACACACAGCGCAGTGAGGGGAGGGGGGACTCACAGCCTCACACACACACAGCGCAGTGAGGGGGGGGGGGCTCACAGCCTCACACACACAGCGCAGTGAGGGGGGGGGGCACTGACAGCCTCACACACACACAGCGCAGTGAGGGGGGGGGGACTCACAGCCTCACACACACACAGCGCAGTGAGGGGGGGGGGGGACTCACAGCCTCACACACACACAGCGCAGTGAGGGGGGGGGGCACTGACAGCCTCACACACACACAGCGCAGTGAGGGGGGGGGGACTCACAGCCTCACACACACAGCGCAGTGAGGGGGGGGGGACTCACAGCCTCACACACACACAGCGCAGTGAGGGGGGGGGACTCACAGCCTCACACACACACAGCGCAGGGAGGGGGGGGGATAGCACTGACAGCCTCACACACACACAGCGCAGTGAGGGGGGGGGACTCACAGCCTCACACACACACAGCGCAGTGAGGGGGGGGGGACTCACAGCCTCACACACACACAGCGCAGTGAGGGGGGGGGGATAGCACTGACAGCCTCACACACACACAGCGCAGTGAGGGGGGGGGGGGACTCACAGCCTCACACACACACAGCGCAGTGAGGGGGGGGGGACTCACAGCCTCACACACACACAGCGCAGTGAGGGGGGGGGGATAGCACTGACAGCCTCACACACACACAGCGCAGTGAGGGGGGGGGGGGGGGGGGACTCACAGCCTCACACACACACAGCGCAGTGAGGGGGGGGGAACTCACAGCCTCACACACACACAGCGCAGTGAGGGGGGGGGATAGCACTGACAGCCTCACACACACACAGCGCAGTGAGGGGGGGGGATAGCACTGACAGCCTCACACACACACAGCGCAGTGAGGGGGGGGGGGACTCACAGCCTCACACACACACAGCGCAGTGAGGGGGGGGGGGACTCACAGCCTCACACACACACAGCGCAGTGAGGGGGGGGGGCGAGGGGGGGGACTCACAGCCTCACACACACACAGCGCAGTGAGGGGGGGGGGACTCACAGCCTCACACACACACAGCGCAGTGAGGGGGGGGGGGAGGGGATAGCACTGACAGCCTCACACACACACAGCGCAGTGAGGGGGGGGGACTCACAGCCTCACACACACACAGCGCAGTGAGGGGGGGGGATAGCACAGCCTCACACACACACAGCGCAGTGAGGGGGGGGGATAGCACAGCCTCACACACACACAGCGCAGTGAGGGGGGGGGGGACTCACAGCCTCACACACACACAGCGCAGTGAGGGAGGAGGGGGACTCACAGCCTCACACACACACAGCGCAGTGAGGGGGGGGGGATAGCACTCACAGCCTCACACACACACAGCGCAGTGAGGGGGGGGATAGCACTGACAGCCTCACACACACACAGCGCAGTGAGGGGAGGGGGGACTCACAGCCTCACACACACACAGCGCAGTGAGGGGGGGGGGATAGCACAGCCTCACACACACACAGCGCAGTGAGGGGGGGGGGGGACTCACAGCCTCACACACACACAGCGCAGTGAGGGAGGAGGGGGACTCACAGCCTCACACACACACAGCGCAGTGAGGGGGGGGGATAGCACTCACAGCCTCACACACACACAGCGCAGTGAGGGGGGGGGATAGCACTGACAGCCTCACACACACACAGCGCAGTGAGGGGGGGGGGGGGACTCACAGCCTCACACACACACAGCGCAGTGAGGGGGGGGGCACTGACAGCCTCACACACACACAGCGCAGTGAGGGGGGGGACTCACAGCCTCACACACACACAGCGCAGTGAGGGGGGGGGCAGTGACAGCCTCACACACACACAGCGCAGTGAGGGGGGGGACTCACAGCCTCACACACACACAGCGCAGTGAGGGGGGGGGCACTGACAGCCTCACACACACACAGCGCAGTGAGGGGGGGGGGGGGGGAGGGATAGAAATGAAGATCAACAACAGTAAAAGAACCAAAGAAATTAATATTAGTTCATGTGATTTCCACAGTCCAATAAGTCAAAGCCCAAAGGTTGTTTCCTTTATGGCGAAGTTTATTCCAGATGGGTTATGGAAAAAGCAACACAAAAATGCTTGAAACACATGGGGCGCAATTCTCCGCACTCACGACGGTGCGGAGAATAGCGGGGGTCGTAAATCTTTACGGCCACGCTAGTCTGACGCCCTCCCGCTATTCTCCCCCCCCCCCAACGCCCGACTTCCGACACGAATCGTGCCGCCGTTTTTTTACGGCGAGCAGCGATTCTCAGCTGGCTGATGGGCCGAAGTCCAAGCCCTTTACGACCGTTTTTAGAAACGTCAAACACACCTGGTCTGACCGTTCGTAAAAACGGCCGTAAAGTTGGGATCTTGGCAACCATGGCACCGATTGGCACGGCAGTACCACGGCCGTGCCAAGGGTGCCATGGGCCCGCGATCGGTGCCCACCGATCGCGGGCAGCGGGTACTTACCCCGCGCACTCTTTGTCCTTCCGCCGCCCCGCTGTATCCATTCGCGGGGCGGCTGAGGGGCATCCCGGCCCGCGCATGCGCGGATTTCGCGCAAATGCGCGATGACATCATCCGCGCATGCGCGGGTTGGAGCCTTCCAATCCGCGCATGCGCGGCTGACGTCATGTGACGCATCAGCCGTCGCAAACTCTGGCAAGCGGGCTTAACGAAATTCGTTAAGCCCGCGATGCCGGAGTTCACGGCCGCGGCATGCTAGCCCCGACCGGGGACCAGAACCGGTTCCCGGTCGGGGGGGGGGGAGGCTGGCGTCAAACCCGCCCGTTTTTGACGCCAGCCTTACGATTTCTCCCGGTTTGGGAGAATCGCGCCCATGATACTGCAGCACGGTAAGGTTTCTGTGTTTAGGCCGCTTGGCAGGCACTGATCAGAGACTTTGAGGAATTGAGAGATTGTACCCAGCTGTTTGGTCAGCCGGTAGCTATTGGAATTCTTTCTGGTTAGCATTAACCCAGGAGTCTGAGCAGTGAGGCTGGAAATGTAATTGTGAAATGATTCCGAAGGCTAGAACCATAGAATGGGCCCATTAATGAGATAATTTCAGCCTTGCAAGCAATTTGGCTAAAATCCATTGTTTCCGTGAGGAGCAAAATGGCTGTTGACAATTCTTCAGGTATAACGGGGGCGATTCTCCGTTCGCGGGACTAAGTGTCCGTGCTGTCGTGAACGCCGTCACGTTTCATAACGGCGCGAAACGTGCGCGGGGATGACCGATTCTGTCCCCCACAGGGAGCTAGCAAAGCGCTGGAGCGGTTCACGGCACTCCAGCCTCCCTTCCTGGCGCCAAATGGGCGCTGTGCCAACCCGCGCATGCGCAGTTGGGCCACGCTAACCCGCGCATGCGCGGGGGACATCTTCAGTGCTCCGGCCCCTATGTAACATGGCGTGGGGGTTCAGGGGCCGCGCAACAAAGTAGGCCCGGGGGGGGGGGAGAGGTCGGCCCGCCAATCGGTGGGCTCCGATCGCGGGCCAGACCCCATCGGAGGCCCCCCCCGGTGAAGGAGCGCTTTTCCCCGCCCCACAGGCCGCCTCCCGACCCTTCGCGCAGAGTTCCCGACGGCAGCGACCAGGAGTGAACGGCGCCGGGTGGGACTCTGCTTTTCCCCGTGGCCGCTCGGTCCATCCAGGGCAGAGAATCGGCGGCTCCGATGACTCCAGCGGCGGCGCGAAACGGGCACGGTGACAACCGATTCTGTCCCCCACAGGGGGCCAGCACGGCGCTGGAGTGGTTCACGGCACTCCAGCCTCCCTTCCCAGCGCCAAATGGGCGCCGCCCCAACCCGCGAATGTGCAGGGGCTTCTTCAGCGCGCCAGCCCCTATGCAACTTGGCGTGGGGGTTCAGGGGCCGGCCGCGCAACAAAGTAGGCCAGGGGGGGGGGGGGGAGCCATTTTTAGCATGATATGCCATCAATGAACACACAACGACTGGTGAACATAACTGAGGCTTTAATAAACTAAACAGAAGCCTCCTGGCCTCAGATCCTGAACTGGATCAGAGGCGGAGACCAGCCACCTTTATACTGGCCCGAGGGGAGGCGGAGCCATCGGGCAGTGGTTTACCACATTACCTATAATACAGTGGCCATTTACCACAATACACATATTATACATTACAGTGGTTTACCACATTCACCCCCTGTTAAAAAAAAAGAGTCCAGTGGGGGTGAAGTGGACTTAAAGATCAAGTCTGTCAGGGGCCTTGACCTTCCGTCGTGATCACCTCAGTCCCGGCTGTGGTGTGGGCACCTGGAGCGCATCCAGGAGCGTGTTGTCCTCTTCTTCACCCACTGCATCCAATGTACCACAGTCATCTGCATTTGTGTTAGAAACAGCCACTTATTTAATCCGACAGCGAGGAGCCTAACCAGCAATGTTGAGACAGACAACTGGAAGCTGGTCCGAAAAAATGGATCCAAACCTTTCTTCTATTTTTTGTGGAGTTCCTCCGAGCTGCACAAAAACATTTCAATCCGCTGCCAACCCACACATCCCTCTCCTTGCCCGTTCCAGGCAGGAGCACAGGACCAGCTCTCCCAGTTCACTTTCTCCTTCCCACTCCCACAATAAACAAGCTGGACCGTTTGACACATGCTTGTTGGCTACATTCAAATTCAAATGAAAGTAGGTCATACCTCCTATAAGGAAGGCAGCATGGCTACACCCACTTTATCTCACTCGTATTGGGCACAAGTTGGAAATAAAATTGAAAACTCTCCAGCTGTAAGTTCCTTACACATTTATTGGTGCAAAGCCCACCAACTTTAGCACCTGGAGCAGGTCCTAGAGAACTACTTTATAAAAATGACAACTTTAGACCCACAGAATTCTTACAGTGCAGAAGGAGGCCATTCGGCCCATGTAGTCTGCACCACCCCTTTGAAAGAGCACTCTACCTAAGCCCACACCCCCACCCTATCCCCATAGCCCCACCTAAGCTGCACATCTTTGGACACAAAGGGACAATTTATCATGGCCAATCCACCTAACCTGAACATCTTTGGACTGTGGGAGGAAACCGGAGCACCCGGAGGAAACGCACCTGGGGGAAAAGGCGATCTGCATCTATAGAGCTGGAACCTGCAAGGCTATGGGTCAGGTGCTGGAAAGTGGAATGAAAATGAGCGGCAAGGTTTTTTATCCCCTTTTCTGGCCGGAGCAGACACGATGGCTGACTTCCCCCTTTCTGCACCATAACCGTTCTATGGTTCAAACGTATTACAGAATGGGTAGAAAACGTGGGCATACAGAGTTAGGCTGCAGATTAGCCACAATATCCCTGAATGGCAGAATAGGCTCCAAGGGCTGAATGGCCTCCTCCTGTCCTATGGTGAGCCCACAAAGAATGCATCAAAACTGGGGCTAATAAAGGACACTGGATGCAAGAAGGAATATGGACAAACTCCTTCTTTGGGGAATAGTATCTTGGTGGAGTTTCTAAGGTGAAATTCCATCTGTCTAGCGCCCCCTCCAGTAATCACCTGTACAGGTGCAGAATGCAAAACAATCCTGGTGTATCTGAACCATTATTGGCTGTGCAAAATATTTGTTTGAAGTGTCTGGAAAATGTATTCAGTGATGGCTGGGAAGGAATACAGCAGGAATGATTCATCCTGTAGTAACCTGAGCTTCCTGAGTACCTGCAGGCTAACCTGGAGGAGGCAGCATAACTCTGAACAGCTTGTTTAGGAAATTGGAGGTAGCAAAGGTTGTTCCCCTTCAATATGTCCAAACACAATGCAAAAATACACTTCCCTGAGGACTGGCAGATATGTATCTAACACCCTTGGTATCATTACACGTGCACTTGTTGTTCTTTAATGACCTTCCACGTGAAAATTGTGAAGTGTGACTGACTCTCCCTCCCCCTGTAGACACCCCTCCCCCCCCCCCCACAAATAAATGTCCATGCTTCCCGTTTTTTCCATAATAACTTCAAATGCAGTAGTTGTAATGATGTACAGTACAAAGGGTTAACATCAGAAACTATATGTAAATCAAACACTAGATGGCGTTACTAATTCATTTTATAGAAGGCAGCATCTCTCGGAATTCTGGGAGAACATGATGAGATGCTGATGAGAGCAGAATGAGAATTAATTGCAGAGACATAGCACGAGGTTTAGTTAGAGTGAAGTTTAATAGTTAGAGAGAATATTGATTACTGTATTACAGATTCAGTATTATTAGTTTCAAATGTGTTGCTCAGTAAAGTGTGCGAACCTAACCAAGTTAAGTAGTGTATAATAAATTATTTTTGATTTAAACATCTTAGTTTTATATTCTTCATCAACACTACATATCTGGCTATCTTGGAGAACAAGGCAAGGAATATAACAGCAGTCAGAAACAGAACTGGGAGAAGTGATGAGTCTGGTCAAAACACAGCTCAGAAACTAACACAAGAGCAAAATGCATTTAAACATTTAATGCTTCAACTTCCAGAATAAAAGCCTACAAATTTGGAATCAGCACTATCAAAAGGAACCAAGCTTTAAGAATCAATTCCTTTCAACAGATATTGGGTTGTAGCATTGTGTATGTTGTGAATATGTTTTTTTAAACTCATATTGACAGCTTTAAAAAATGGTCGGGAGGCAAACCTGCAGTGAACAGAATAATCAATCATTTTACAATATTTCTAGTGATACTCCTGCCAGGGAACAGCATCTGAAATAAAGAGGAAAGTATAAAGATTTTGCATTTAAATGCTATTTTTTTTCAAAGTAGTCCAGGGCCCTGTGTGAAAGCACCAGCAAAGGCTGAGTACTCTTAAACCTAGTAAAACTTTTATACAGGAGGAATGCAATCACTGACATGTCCCTGGGGAAATTATTTAGCTGCCTGCTAACCACCGCGCATTAGATTCTAATTTTATCATTTGCCATTGCTCAATCGGAGCTGCGGCAATTTCTTGATCCTTATAATTCCTGTGACTCCGTTCTTTTTATCCTATCCACAGTCCATTACCTTCCACTGCACGCTACCAGGCGATGAATAGACTTTTTGATTTAATATTAAATTACGGAAGGAACGATTAACTACAGTGATTCAATTTAATTACTTGCACAAGCAGATGCACGCAAGAGCCGACGAACGAGAATTATACTGACGTCGGTACAATTGACATTCCGAAGTCAGCAGAATTTGATCATTTCCGTGACAATCTTTCACCGGCACGGTTGATTTAGATTTTCCCTTGGCTCTCCTGTGTAGAAATAAAAGTCACGATTGTTATGGCAAACAACTGTATTCTGAAAAGTAAACATTCTTATTCAAATATGAACCCCCTCTTTGTTGACCCTATGTGTAGGGTCATCCTATTTCAGGCATAGCTCTTCCTACTCTGCTTCACCCAGGGCCAATCAGAGAGGGGCCCACGAGGGCCATTTGGCCTGGGCCTCAAGCTCAAAGGGGCCATCAATCTTAGACACTTGATCATTTTTTGACATTTGATAAGTTTTGCAACTTGTTTTTATGCGTATTTAGGAAAAGAAAGTAAGTTTTGCCGTTCCATATTGTACATCAGGCAACATCTGTGCAGCCTGACTGACTGGTGGGTGAAGGAGGATGCGGTTACTTATACTTAAGGCAGCAGAGCTAGTGCACGGTCAAAGTTTCCGACCTACTCATTAGCTGTAACTCATTATGATGGTGGCACACTGGTTAGCACTGCTGGCTCACAGCTCCAGGGATTCGGGTTCGATTCCTGCCTCGGGTGACTGTCTGTGCGGAGTTTGCACGTTTTCCCCGTGTGTGCGTGGGTTTCCTCCGGGTGCTCCGGTTTCCTCCCACAGTCCAAAGATGTGCACGTTAGGTGATTGGCCATGCTAAATTGCCTCTTAGAGTCTAAAAGTTAGGTGAGGTTACTGGGATAGGGTGGAGGCGTGGGCTTATGCAGGGTGCTCTCGATGTGCTGAATGGCCTCCTTATGCATTGTAGGGATTCTATGATAATGGATAGTTTTTCAACATAAAGTCCTGAGAATGAAAACAGTCTTCTCTGGATTGAAAACCAAAGTTATTGCTTCAAGAAATACTCAATCTTTGACTGCCTGGGCTGTTTGCTAATATCACAATTACATGGTGTATTTTGTCAGTTTACCTGTATCAGTGGCTTCAGGTGAACGCAGTTGCAATGTGTTGAAGCAGGTAAAGAATTATCACCATTCAGCAATGGGACAGGAGCGTTTCAAAGGTCTTGCCTTGCTTCATATCAACTGCGGCATTGCACTAAAGCTAGATTTTTGTTCAATAGTCAGTGGATTTGCACAGAAAAAGACTAAAGAAGCATTTGTTCAATAAAGAAAAAAATCATGTCTCACTTTTTTTGGTATTCTATTTTGTTTTTATGTATCTTAATTTTTTTATTATGGCCGGGGGCCTCAAAGGTTGAAAGTGACCGGGGCCTTTCCGAATCTCTGAGAGGGCACGGCCTCAACATTGGATTAGCAGGTTGGCTCACCACTTCGAGCAAGCTCTCCATTCTCAGGAAAGATAAACCTGAACTTCCAGTTGCCAGTTTTATGTTCTCAATCTTGCTCACCTGCTGACCTCTCACCTGCTGACCTCTCACCTGCTGACCTCTCTCCTGCTGACCTCTCTCCTGCTGACCTCTCTCCTGCTGACCTCTCTCCTGCTGACCTCTCTCCTGCTGACCTCTCTCCTGCTGACCTCACCTGCTGACCTCTCTCCTGCTGACCTCTCTCCTGCTGACCTCTCTCCTGCTGACCTCTCTCCTGCTGACCTCACCTGCTGACCTCTCTCCTGCTGACCTCTCTCCTGCTGACCTCTCTCAGCCTCCCGCAGGGTCGCAATGAAGCTTAATATATGCTTGAGAAACATCACCTCATCTTCTGAATACGCACCCAACAGCCTTCTGGCCTCAACAGTGAGTTCAACTTTTTCAGACTGCATTCTCTACCTCCATTGTGTTTCTTTTTCTTTGCAAGTTTTGGTTTTAATGTTTTTGCTAGCAAGCCGCTAGTCATCATACTGCTATGAGCACCACCTCGAGACACATCTTTGGTTTCTTTACTTGTCCCAGTATCACTCCCCTTGGCTCTTCACCATCTTCTCGTTTAATCTCCCTCGTGTCCCAGCTTATTACAGAACTTCCCTTTCGTGTTGTCTCTCACCCTACCCCCCCCCCCCCCCCCCCCCCCCCCCCCCCATTCCGATGCAAGTCCATTGTCCTGAAACACTGGCTGGAATTTTCCAGTCTCGTCTGTGATAGGTTCCCTTCAGCACTGGTGAACCACTGAAATCTCCGTGCATGTTGCCGGGACCAACAGATCCCACTTGTCCCGCTGCTAAATTCCAGCCATTAACCCTGTTTTTCTTTTCACAGACCTATTGAGTATTTACTACATTTTCTGTTTTATTTCAGTTTTCCAACATCCGCAGTATTTTTTGTTTTTGTATATTGCATTAGAAAAGCCAACTGTGCCATATGTTTCCAATTCCCACCTCCTCAGACCACTCTGGGCCCCCTTGTTAACTGCAGTCTGTTTCCACGGCCATTAAACTTTGGGTTGAGCTATTTGAACATTGCTGCCAAAGCTTTTCATCCTGTACTCATCAGGGCAATCGCAGAAATTCCAATGCTAGCAGAAACAACAACTTTATACTGAATGAGAAGAGAGTCCTGATTGGTTGGACTCTGATTGGGAGAGGCGTTTCTGTGGAAAATGTACGAGTTTATGGCGACTGACTTTACTGTCAAGTATAGTTTGCAATTTAAACCAGACAGATTGACTCTGATTTGTCAAAGCATTGACCTGAGGAATGAATCAGCAAATGGCTATAATTTATTTTGTTTAGCTGAAATAGGCGCAATGTGTGTACATGTTCTTTCTGTCTGCAAAGAATAGGGTCCTGTATATTCATATCTATAGTTTCTGGTACACACAAATGCACCACACTGCGAACCCAACTGGCAATATTAAATTGATTGTCAGGGTCATTTTTAGCACACTGAGGATTATTTAGCAAATGTTGTCCAATTGCGGATTCACATCAAATGTTGGACACTGTGGCTGGTTTGGAATGAGAGTGAGGCAAAGTTTAAAGAGGATTGCCCAGGCCAGATGTTACCTCACTTCCATAGATTATATGAGAACCTTAATGAGAAGAGTTGTTCAAGTAAAACAAGTTTTATCAAAGAGGCAATAGGGTAATTCTGACACCCATTTCTTTAGGATTTAGAGTCACAGTCACCTGTTCACCCTCCTCTCTCTGTAGCTATGAGGAGGTGACCACACTCAATTCAACCAATCGCTGGGGAAATTGCTGTAATATCAGAAAGGCAGCAGTTCAGGCATGTACCCATCAGGGTAATGATGTGGTTCATGGGAAGCCGGGAATTTCATAATCTTTGGCATTAATGCAAGATGCAGGGACGTGGGGTCAATCCGTTTTATGGAGTTGAGGGCATTCCCAAGGGCCAGGCTGCAACACGTGATACCCACATTGCTGTACAAGCTCCCACAGAAAAAACCCTCAACTACCTCAACAGAGAGGATATACTTTGCCGATGTGTACAGATTAAACATGACAATGTGCAAAGGATCCTACATGTCATTGTGAGATCTGCTGGAAGTTATCATGATGCAGTCATCCTTCAAAACTGTCCGTGATTTCTCATCAGGCAAGACATCCATGTCAACGATTGGCTTCCAGGCGTCCCAATGAGGAACCAACACAGCAGCAGTAAAACTGTTAAAATGGGACAAATCCACCCCCTCACTTTGTACTCGAGGGTTAACGAAGCTGTCCTGGGTGCATTGGCATCATTTTAATACAACAGTGTTTTTGTTTTGTTGAAGCTGGTGTTAAATTAGTACTGACTGAAAAACCTCGATCAGCAAACTGAAGTACACATGCTCATCTAATGGACAAGCCTCATTGAGGGTCAGATTCAATATAAACGTATTTAAATGCACACCGAGCATTTTGTCTTAAGTTGCTGTTGTTTCTTTGTGTGTCCATTTGTAATGAGATCAAAGGAAACTCCATGGCTGAAGGAGCCCTTATATTGCTTTTGAATGCTACACCTTGCAATATTGATAATACCTTTTGAGAGCAGTGTTTTTTTATTGCGCTTTTTCCCATCTTTCTAATAGCCTTATTAATATTGAATTTCTGGAAAGAAATGCAAGCTACATTGGGGTAAGCAAACTCATCTACACTAATTGTAAGTATTTATATGTTGTACCCATAAGTGGCATGGCACATTTGTAGATGTGCCAAAGAGTATTTCAAATGAAGAAACCCAAAGGCAAACCAGATAGTGTTGTTTTGGCTTTTGAGTGCATTTAATTATTTAGAGAATGCAATCAATGAATATATTACAGATTGACAACAGTATTGCTATTGTATAGAAACACCAAAATATTGTACCTGTGCTCTCAAAAATATCTCTGATATCTCGACATAATGACAGTCAGTAATTAGAGTGAAGAATATTGTGAAAAACTATTTTGGAAAGGGAACTAGAAGCTATAATTATCTCAGAATGGTTGGTTCGATCGACCAGACAGAGAATACAGGGAGATCTTGTTAGTCTAATAGAACCTTTAATTTCCCCTATGGCACACCCCAAATTGTTAGACCCTGAAGGATCCATGCTACAGGAAGAGACTGGTTCGCCAAGGGTTAAGTTGTGTCCAACACAAATGACAATTTTATTTGTTGCGCACTGAATACACATTTTTTGTGAACCTTTGAAATATGGGAACAGGTCTTAATTTTCCCATGCCTGGGATTTAGACCTCACCCAGGCAGAACGCAGCAGGAAATGGAATGGGGAAAGTCACAAGTCCTTAATGAAGCCAAATAAATTCTTCTTCTCCTGACGTAAATGTAAGAAATATGGAACAAGCTGCTGAACGGGTTTGTGCTGTGACACACCCCAATTTCTAATCTTTGCCATGTCCAGTTGAACCGAGGAACGGACGCAAGGAAAATAAATCTCTTCTGTATCAATTGCAAAGATAGAAATTTTAAGTTGCATTTTGGTTGACATGAAACTTTAATTTGCATTGTGCAAACCTTGTTTTTAAGGCTGTGAAATTTAATCATTATTTAAGGAAGGATGGTACTTCTCCAGTGATTCACTGCCAGAGGCCGTTGAACTCACACGATTCTGAAACACTGTTGCCCTGCTTCCTCTGCAGTGGGCAACGCTTCTGAGGAGTGGCAGCACCTGGCGGGACACTGATTGAGCTTGGCCACGCCCATCCCCTTGATGAACCAGTTAGGGAAGGAGGGTATGCAGAGGGGCAGCCTGAGTAGGTATCAGATGGCTGGAGACCTTTCTGAGCATGCAAATTACACAGTGAGCAGTCAGCAGTGGGAGCAACCAGGGGCCTGGAGGCAGCACCAAAGGGGGTGTGTTTAAATCACAGACTGTAGCAATGGCGGTCTGAGCCAGGCCCCCCGATCCCAAGGGGGGCACCGCCATCCCGAAGGGGGCACCCCGAGTCCACGGATGTGACAGCAGGTCTCTCCCTGCTACTGCCCCCGGCCCAGGCGCAGCCACACCCTATCCCCCCCCCCCCCCCCCCCCCAAGCAAGCCCGACAAATTTTGAGGCTTTTTCAGTTGATTTTAGCCCCTCCCTCCACTACCATGGCGCCCAGACCCCCGCTTGGAAATATTTGCCCTGATTAGCACCCGTGAGACTTCTGCCTAAGGGGGGGCGGAGCATCACGGAAGGGTGATAAATGAAGTTTCCAACCCGCTAATGACATTAAAATCCATGCAAAAGACGGTTTTGTGTGGACCTGGCAGCGCAGGGCGCAAACCTCGATAACGCCACCGACGAGGGACTGGAGGATGACATCGGAATCGGCGCTGGGCACAAACTTCCATTTTTCAATTTTGTGGGATCGTCCACCTGATCACCATTCACGTTTCTGGCACCGCGAGGCAGAGAATTCAGCCCATGATGTCAAATCTTTTTGTCTTGCACTCAACAGGACAGATACAGGAGTACCAAATTTCAAAAAGAGTAACAATTTATATTTTTGTTTTAGAGAAGAATGCTGAATGGTTGGCAAGTCGACTCTGATTGGTGAAGCTTTGCCTTTTTAAGAATCCATCAGAAGCATGTAGATCAATAGTTCCAGGCTCCATGCCAACTCCTCAACCAATCAGCACCCATTTCCCCTGTTGTTTCTTTTTTTTAAATATAATTTTTATTGGAATTTTTTACAGAAAATATAAAACATAACGACAAACAATGAAATGCAACAAAATAACCCATAATAACCGTACCACCCCCAGACCGTATCGACGCATGTATCCCATCCCCCACCCCCCAACCCCAATGAACAACAAAAGAACTTCAAAATAAATTTAAATTAAATAAACAAACATAGTCATCGTCTGCCCCCCCCCCCACCTTTTCCCTCCCCCACCTTTTCCCTCCCCCTTCCCCCCCCTCCCCCCCCCCCCCCCCCCCCGGGTTGCTACTGTCCCCGTATCCCCTGTTGTTTCAACTGTTGTGATGTGAAATTTGGCATTCTTATCTTTATTATGATGAAAAGGCCAAAACCTTTGTCGACATGTCTCTCTCTTCAGTAGCATTCAAGTTCTGTAATACCAAACAATAACTCAGATTGTTGCACATTCAAATTCTACTTTCCAACAAACCAATTATTTTAAATGGTGTAATAGCACACAAGGATATTCTCCAAGAAATCTACATTCGATTGCTGGACCTTTGATTTTTACCTTTTCTTTCTGTATAAAACCTTCTTTGGTAAAATTTTCCCTGTCTGAAAATTAATTTCCAGCCTTTTTTCATGATATTTGCACAGAAATTGACAGTCATGCTTTTCTTTCTGATCTTTTGTCAGATTTGTGAATGGGGGCTCATGAATAGTCAGAGCATAAAGGACTGCCCCTTGTTTCTGTCCTTCAAAACAGGACATGGTAGCAGTTGGTTCAAAGTGTGATAGTAACAGCGTCTGTCATAGAATGTTCCCTGCCAATCGGGGAACACTTCAGCAGTCAAGGGCATTCAGCCACTGATCTCCGGGTAAGCGTTCTCCAAGGCGGCCTTCAGGACGCGCGACAACGCAGAATCGCCGAGCAGAAACTTATAGCCTGGTACTGCACGCGTGAGTACGGCCTCAACCAGGACCTTGGATTCATGTTAAGGGCAGCACGGTAGCATGGTGGTTAGCATAAATGCTTCACAGCTCCAGGGTCCCAGGTTCGATTCCCGGCTGGGTCTCTGTCTGTGCAGAGTCTGCACATCCTCCCCGTGTGTGCGTGGGTTTCCTCCGGGTGCTCCGGTTTCCTCCCACAGTCCAAAGATGTGCGGGTTAGGTGGATTGGCCATGCTAAATTTCCCTTCGTGTCCTAAAAAATAAGGTTAATGGGGGGGGGGGGGTTGTTGGGTTACTGGTATAGGGTGGATATGTGGGTTTGAGTAGGGTGATCATTGCTCGGCACAACATCGAGGGCCGAAGGGCCTGTTCTGTGCTGTACTGTTCTATGTTCTATGTTCTATGCTGCATTACATTCACCCCCCACCATCTGGCCTGGGCTTGCGAAACCCTATCAACCATCCTGGCTTGAGACAAATTCACACATCTTTAACCGGGAATTACCCCTCTCTCTGGATCTGTAAAGACTTAAGTACCTGCAAATGCTCGCATTCAAAGTATCGTCTGGCATCTTTGACTTTGTCTGTATATATTTTTCTGGAACCTACCTCTTCATTCACCTGAGGAAGGAGCAGTGCTCCGAAAGCTAGTGATTTGAAACAAACCTGTTGACTTTAACCTGGTATTGTAAGACTTCATAGACTTAAGAGACACAGACATGACCCATACTTTTGTTCTTGAAATGTTTTAATGCTCTTTGTCAATTCCTCCCCCCCCCCCCCCCCCCCCCCCCCCCCCCCAACCCCTTCCCCCCACTTTAAAAGTTGTTGACTCCTTGTTTGGTTGTTAGGTATGTGCAGTAGGGTTGGTAATGAGAGAACAAAGATAATTTCCAAAAGAACCAGAGGCAACATTGGAAAAATAGTTTTCAACTTAACAAGTTGTTGTGATCTGGAATGTAAAGCCTGATTCAGTCATAGCTTTCAAAAGGGAATTTGTACATATGGAAGGGGAACATTGTGCAAGATTGGGAATAGAGCAGGACAAGGGCTCATTGGATAGTTGTTTCAAAGAAGCAGCATAGAATTGGTAGGCCAAATGGCCTCCTTCCACTCTGTAGGGATTCTATGATTCTATGAGCCACTGAAGTGCACATTGACTCTTACCAACTTTTACAGATGCACCATAGAAAGCATCCTATCGGGCTGCATCACAGCCTGGTATGGCAACTGCTCGGCCCAGGACCGCAAGGAACTTCAGAGAGTCGTAAACACCGCCCATCCATCAAGTGAACCCACCTCCCATCCATTGACTCCATCTGTACCTACTGCTGCCTGGGGAAAGTGGGCAGCATAATCAAAGACCCCTCCCACTCGGCTTACTCATTCTTCCAACTTCTTCCATCGGGCAGGAGATACAGAAGTCTGAGAACACGCATGAACAGATTTAAAAACAGCTTCTTCCCACTGTTACCAGACTCCTAAACAACCCCCTTATGGACTGATCTGATTAATACTACACTCCTGTATGCTTCACCCGATGCTGGTGTCTATATATTTACATTGTGTACCTTGTGTTGCCCTATTGCGTATTTTCATTTCATGTACTAAACGATCTGTTTGAGCTGCTCACAGAAAAATACTTTTCACTGTACCTTGGTACACGTGACAATAAACAAATCCAATCCAGTGGTAAATCATTTATAGCTTTCATGAATGTTTGTAACATTTTTCAACATGGATTAACTTGGTGCATTGACCTATAAAAGGGTGATGTCAAAACGTTTTAGCAGTGAGGTCTCCTCTAAAAACCATGGTGCCATCATTCTAGAATTTATAATTTCACCAGATTAACATAAGTGCTTTCAAACACAAGAGAACCTCTGTCATTGGCACTCATCTTTGATTAAAGAACATTTAATCTATTCTCTATTGACCTTTCCTCTGTATTTTTCTTTATTTCTGTTTGCAAACGCTTTTATGATTGTACTAAAAGTCTTGTTCAGAGGAACATGGAAGCATTATTTTCTCTTTAAAATATTCAGAAGTCAGAACAATAAATCTATGCATGCAATTGCACCCAGCAATGAGGCAAAGTGTCTCTCCACAGTGTCTGCTCTCAGGAAGGAGGTGAAAGATTGTTTGAAAAATGTGTGAGGGTCAATGAAGAGTGCACACCAAGTTGTAGAGAAAAACAACATGTATTTTATTTAACACGTTAACCATTATGTACAGTTCCAGTAGTTCCCGACTGGGTCTTCTCCATCGGTGCCTGATTGGCCCACTCTATTTATACAAAGACACATGAACATTGTTAAGTGTCCCCCCGCCTCATTATCGGGGGAATTTGTATTCTGCAAGCTCCTTGGGGCAGTGGATCATTCCTACCCAGTAAGACCCGTGTGGGATATAATAGTTAGGCAAATGTATCAATAGATATGGAGCCAAACTGGGTAAATGCAGTGAAGTTTCAGACCAACCATGATATCATTAAATGGTGGAGCACCTTGAGAGGCTGAATGACCAAACCCTGTTGTGGTTTGGTTTGCCAAGAATTGGGGAATGCGAAGATCGGTTTATATCCTCAGGTTTATTGACAAATTGTTCAACACTACAAAACTCTGCTGCTTGTATCTTTAATTCCAAATATTGTTCACCCTTCACCCCTCTGCTTGCTCAACCTCACTGGCTTCCAGTTTGAAAATGGCCCAATAATAACAATAATAAATTTTAAAATTCTAAAAATAATAAACTCCTCATTCTTCTTTGCAAATCCCTCCATGTCTTTGTCCCTCCCTATCTCTGTAACCTCGTCCAACCCCATAAGCTCGAGATGTCTGCGCACTTCTAATTCAGGCCTTTTGTGCACTCCTGCTGTGAATTCTGCCACTGTGTTTTCAACCTGGGAGATCAGTACTAAGCTCTGGAAATCTCTCTATTAACCCCTCTGCTCTCCATTTATTTCTCTTGTAAAATGCTCCATTTTTGGCCATTTCTCCTGATATCTCCTGTGACTCTTGATAAGAACCATGGGACATTTTGTTCTCATAAATATGATGTATAAATCTAAGCTGTTGCAGTCAACAGAGCATTTTTTACACGGGAATTGATTGCTTTCACCATTTCTTCTTAGTCAACAAAACAGATAGTTAGTTACCTTAGCGTAAATAGATTCATAGAATTTATAATGCAGAAGGAGGCCATTTGGCCCATCGAGTCTGCACTGGCTCTTGGAAAGAACACCCTACCCAAGCCCACACCTCCACCCTATCCCCATAACCCAGTAACCCCACCCAACACTGAGGGCAATTTTGGACACTAAGGGCAATTTATCATGGCCAATCCACCCAACCTGCACATCTTTAGACTGTGGGAGGAAACCGGAGCACCCGGAGTAAACCCACACAGACACGGGGAGAACGTGAAGACTCCGCACAGACAGTGACCCAAGCCAGGATTCGAACCTGGGACCCTGGAGCTGTGAAGCTATTGTGCTAACCACTTATGCTCCCATGCTGCCACAGATTGAATGTGAGAAAAATATTTGAACATCTGTACATCTTACATTTTACTAAATTAGCTGTGCAAGATATTTATTGAGTATTGCTGTTAAAAAGAGACATATTGTCAAAGTTTTTTGGCTTGGACTCATCAGGATAAACTTAAGAATATAAAATTTCAAAGGGAACACCAGGTGCATTCACTATGACAAATCCTTGACCAATCAGTTCTTTCAGCCAATCAAACAGCACGCATAAATTGTTGTTCCCTTTGAAATTTGGTGCACTTGTCTTTGTCCTGATGAGCGAGACAAATAGCATCACAGCTTGCCCCTTGTTTCGACAAACCACAGCTCCTGTCCAAGTGGCAAGTATTTATATTTGGAAGATCCACAGATGAGAACAACCGTTTACTTTTGGCTAATCCACATGTTATTGATATTTAATATATTTCCATGTTCAGTCTCTTCATGTCACAATAAACATTCAAAATGATCATGAGAGAATTAGATTCAGACAGTTGGGGAATGTTCTTGGTGTCAATGTTTCAGTAGATTGCACCAAGGAATTGGTCCACTCGGATATGTTGATTTTATAAAAAGCAATCATTTCTGATAACATTTGCATTTAGTTTAACACAGTTGCTATTAAGCTCCAGGAACAAAGGTGCTGATTAACAAGTTAATGACTGTGACATTGTGGAAACAATTTATGAAAAGCTAAAAAAAGGGTTCTCTTTCGGGCTTAATTAGTAGGCAAGAAAGACACATTACATTCAGCGCCCTGCTTCAATGCTGCTCTAATCAGACAATAATGAATGAGAAAGACTGGTCTCCCACACAACAGCTGTGTACACGGATGATACAAAAGCAGCACAGCGCCTGAGCTGATTCATCATTATTGCCAGTATACATGTAGCAATTAAAAATTCCATGCTGGGGTGTGGTCATTATAATGATAGATTCTGGGTGTTTGAAATCATCTTGTGTGGGTTCTCTACATGTGTTTGACTGGCACGGTTAATAACAGAGCAGCAGATGGATTGACTTGCATTTACACCAGCTAAAATAATTGCAAGTTGTTGATCATCTTCAGCTTTTAGCTTTGTAATTACTGCCCATATTTATACTTCGGGATTTAGACGGTTAATTTCTGCCCTTTCTCGGCATTTCATAAAGTATATGAAACTGTGCTTCCACAAACATTCAAGAAAATGGTTATAGCTAACTGCAGAGGGTCGCAAGATATCTCTTCCCTGTTTCTACTCCTCCTCCACAACCTTCAAATGCCTTTGGTTTGTTGTATGAGGAGTGATTGAACAGTTTAGGCTGATACTCTCTTGAGTTTTGAAGAATGAGGGGAGATCTAATTAAGTACACAAGATGCTAATAGGTGTGGATAAAGTAGACGTGGAGCTCATGCTTCCTCTTCTGGGGCATTTTAAAATGTGAGGTCATAATCTTAGAATAAGAGGTAGCAAATTTAAAACAGATTTGAGGAGAAACTACGGGCGGAATTCTCCGCTCCCCACGCTAGGTGGGAGAATTGCGGGAGGGCCGGGCGACACACGACACGCCGCCCTGGCACCCCCCCGTGATTCTCCCACCCTCCGCTCGGATGAATCGCCGCTCGCCGTTTTTCACGCCGACCGGCAATTCTCCGGCCTGGATGGGCCGAGCGGCCTGACGTTCCCGACCGGTTCACGACGGCGGCAACCACACCTGGTCGCTGCCGTCGTGAACATGGCGCCAAATCTTCGTTTGTGGCTTGTGGAGGGTGGAGAGGGGAGTGAGCACCACGGCCGTGCTCGGGAGGGGACTGGCCCGCGATCGGTGCCCACCGATCGTCGGGCCGGCGTCTCCAAGAGACGCACTCTTTCACCTCCGCCACCCCGCAAGATCAAGCCGCCACGTCTTGCGGGGCAGCGGCGGGGAAGACGGCAACCGCGCATGCGCGGGTTGGAGCCGGCCAACCTGCGCATGCGCGGCTGACGTCACTTAGGCGCCGCCGTCGCGTCATTCCCGGCGGCCGAGATTTATGGTGCGCCGCTCCTAGCCCCCTGGGGGGGGGTGAATAGGGTGCGGGGAGCGGCCTCCGAGGCCGTCGTGAAACTCGGCTGAGTTCACAACGCCCTTCCCGATGCCGCGCGGGAGTGGAGAATTCCGCCCTACTTCTCCCAAAGGGTTCTGAATCAGTGGAATTTGCTACCCCAGAGTGCGGTGATGCTGGAACAGTGAATAAATGTAAGGACGAGTTGGACAGATTTTTTTTTTGATGGATAATTTCACTTTATTCAATAAGTAGTAATTGAAAAGTTCTCTTTAATGTGGAATATACAGTTCCAAAAGTATAATAAACTAAAACAGCAATTTTTACTTTACTTTCTCCATTTCTAGCAATTGCAGCTCCACAAGAAATATTTGGACTCATTTTATATAGTAGTCAGAAACAGAAGCGGAGTCGCACCTATTTTCATAGTATCAAAGTGAATCCTTTGGAGCTTTTAGCTTGTTTAAAAAAGATTATCTGCATAAATGAAGATTTGCTCATTATCTGGGCAGACCATCAGAAGACATTACACTACACTGACAGGACTTGCCATCCAGTTATTTAATTACTAAGCTCGTGGTATTATGTGACCAACAAACAGAAATCTTTAACAGGCATCTTTTGAGGAAAAAAAATAGCAAGTTGATATTCGAGCTTCGATTTGAAGGTTGAGCAGCAAGAAGGAAGTCTGGTACGTGGTGAATTTCCATGTAGTTGTGGGGCTTTAGGTCAACATATCCCAAAGGCAACAGCAGCAGAAGGCAGTCCAGCAAGCTGTCAAGCACGCATCTCCAGTGTCATCCCTTCTGCAATCTTCTACAACGTAAACTGTGTTTTTTGGAGCATCAGAGTAAACCATTCCTGGTTGAGGAGGTACATTCTGCCAGCCATACTGTTGTGGATAACCTTGATATATAGGCTGTCCTCCTGGAGGAGGTGGATAAGCTGCATAAGCAGCATTTGGACCTGGACCATACTGTTGTGGATAAGCTGGATATGGACCAGTTGGGCCTGGCCCAGGGTGCTTCTGTGACTGTCCGCTCCGCTTTGTCCCCGCTCCACCTGTCCTCCTACCACCGCCGCTTCGCTACATTCACAGCTTCCGAGTTGGACAGATTTTTGATTGGTAATGGGTTGAAAGGTTACAGAGAACGGCAGGATGGTGGAGTTGAGGCCAGGATGGGATCAGCCATGATAACATTGAGGGTGTTGGGCTCGGGAGGTTAAACTGCCGACTTCCACTCCGAGGTCATGTGTTCTAGGGAGGCGATGCTCTGGCTGATTTTGCAATCCAGCTCTTGGCCTGTAACATTGTAGGTAGCAGATGAGGAACATGTTAGCCATGATAGAATGGCCGAGCAGACTCAATGGGGCAATTGGCCCAATTCTGCTGCTATATTTTATGAGAAGGATGCCGGTAGCCACAGTACAGATGGAATGGGATGAAATGGAGTTAGGGTAGATAACAGACAAGGTCCAAATGAAGAACTCATAGGCCGGATATCACTACCAAGATGGAAAGCTCCTCGGGGAATTTCCCAACTCTGCAAGCCCAGCTCAGTTTAAAAAGCCTCATCACACCAATTTTCAGTCCAGTGAAGCAGGGTGGGAAGAGTCGGACCTGCTGCCCCGGGAGCTAATTGTAAGTAGTGATAGGTGTGGGGGAGTACCGAGCAGGCTGGTTAGAAGGCCTGCCTCAATTATCTGTGACTTTGTCCAGTTGTTTTAGTAGCTGTCAGGCCCTCTAGCCTACATCACTCACACTTCCTCGCCCATTCCCATTCCCCCTTGTGCTAACTCTATGCCCCCTCAAAGCTACTCAACCAGCATGAACTATGGGCAGTCCTCAGGAGCAGTATGGAGGTGAACAGATGTAAACTTCTGATAATCTAACAAATAACACTCATACACATTTGTTATTGAAAAAAAGTCCCATGTGTGAAACCCATTCAAAGGTTTTAAATCACCTCAAGTATTCAATCTGCTATAACAACAAAGTTCTATTCAATAACCATATCAAACACAGCTAATTCTTGGATGGCCTCTTGGAACCCAGGACTCCACCAATGCACTGGAGAAAGTGCTGTCACAGCTTTTGAAACTCATCCTAAGCATTTATGCTGACCTCGGCTTGAATAACAGACCTGGAAAAGCATTCTATTGAAACAGTGGGAATAGATAATCTGCACCAGATGGCTTGCCAGCCCAAGTAATCAAGCACAAGGTCTCTTTCCAACTCTAACTGATAGCTTCAGCTTGTTTTTCTTTTTAAAGGGCTGGGTATTTAAAAATCTCAGATAATGACACTTAAATAGACGTTACCCACCCTTCACAACCATTTACGCCTATTCCATAAATGTTTAATTCATATCTGGAGAGTTAAGGCCCCTGAAACAGCAGAAATGAGTTCTGTTTAAACTCAGAACTAATTTTAAATGGCTCTGTTGAGTTCAGGGTTCCCGTCTGTGTGTGATTCCGACGTTGTCTCTTTGCCCCACCGGCAAAAATGGAACCTAGAGTTTTAGGAGGGGATTCTCCAACCCACCCGCTGGGTCGGAGAATCGTCGGGGGGGCGGCGTGAATCCCGGCCCCGCCGGCTGCCGTATTCTCCGGCGCTGGGGTTTTGGCGGGAGCGGGAATCGCGCCGCGCCGGTCAGCGGGCGCTGGAAGCGTCCCTCCCCCCGGCAATTATCGGGCCCACGATGGGCCGAGTGGCTGCCTGTTTACGGCGGGTGCCTCCGGCGTAAATCACAACAGGTCCTTACCAGCAGCACTTGGCTCCACAGGCGGCCTGCAGAGTCCTCGGGGGTGGGGGGGCGCGGGGGGATCTGGCCCTAGGGGGTGCCCCATGGTGGCCTGGCCCGAGATTGGGGCCCACCGATCCGAGGGTGGGCCTGTGCTGTGGGGGCACTCTTCCCTCCGCACTCGGCCGCTGTCAACCTCCGCCATGGCTGGTGTGGAGAGGAACCCCCCTGAGCTGGGATAACGCCAGCACCCGCTGGTGCTCCCGCACATGCGCCAACTCGCACTGGCCGATGGAGGCCCTTCCACGCCGGCTGGCACGGCGCCAAACGCTCTAGTGCCAGCCTAGCCCCTGAAGGTACGGGGCGGTCCGATGCTGGAGTGGTTCCTGCCACTCCTTGGCGCCGGAGTAGCCCGCCCTGCGGTTCGTGGAGAAACCCGCCTTTAGGGTTTATACTGCACAGGAAAAGGCCCTTCGGTCCATCATGTCTACACTGACCATCAAACACCACATTATCCAAATTCCATTTTCCAGTACTTGACCCATAGCCTTGTATGCCATGGCATTTCAAGTGCCCATCTAAATACTTTTTTTTAACGCATTTTACTCAAACTTGTATCAAAGTAGGTTACAACAAATAAACACCCCAGGAAACATTCCTCCCAACAATCAACTACACAGTTTGTACAGATTTTTCTCCTTTTTCACGTTCCCCCCACCCCCCACCCTCCCCATCACCCACCACCTCACTCCCCCACCCCCCACTGCGATGAACAGCTCCTCAAACACGGTCACAAACATCCCCCACCTTTTCTCAAATTGCCCAGTTATGTCCTATCCACAAAAGGTTCTATCAAAGAGCACTTACTCAACAAAATCCTGCTCAATGATGCTCAATTTGGGTTCCACCAGGGTCACTCAGCTCCTGACCTCATTATAACCTCAGTTCAAACATGGACAAAAGAGCTGACTGCCAGAGGTGAGGTGAGAGTGACTGCTCTTGATACCAATACAGCATTTGATCGATCATGGTATCAAGGAGCCCTAGCTAAACTGCAGTCAAAGGGAATTGGGGGGAAACTCTCCGCTGGTTGGAGTCATACCCGGCACAAAGGAAGATGGTTGTGGTGGTTGGAGGTCAATCATCTCAGCTCCAGGACATCACTGCAGGAGTTCCTCAGGGTAGTGTCCACGGCCCAACCATCTTCAGCTGCTTCATTAATGACCTTCTTTCCATCATAAGGTCAGAAGTGGAGATGTTCGCTGACAATTGCATAATGTTCAGCACCATTCGCAACTCCTCAGATACTGAAGCAGTCCATGTCCAAATGCAGCAAGACCTGGACAATATCCAGGCTTGGGCTGACAAGTGGCAAGTACAATATGTGCCCCAAAAGTGCTAGGCATTTCCAACGAGAGAGAATCAAACCATCACCCCTTACATGACTATCTGTGTGGAGTTTGCACATTCTCCCCCTGTCTGCGTGGGTTTCCCCCGGGTGCTCTGGTTTCCTCCCACAGTCCAAAGATGTGCAGGTCAGGTGGATTGGGCGTGATAAATTGCCCCATAAGGGAAGCACGGTAGCACAGAGGTTAGCACAGTTGCTTCACAGCTCCAGGGTCCCATGTTCGATTTCCGGCTTGGGTCACTGTCTGTGTGGAGTCTGCACGTTCTCCCTGTGTCTGCGTGGGTTTCCCCTGGGTGCTCCGGTTTCCTCCCACAGTCCAAAGATGTGCAGGTTAGGTGGATTGGCCAGGATAAATTGCCCGTAGTGTCCAAAAAAGGTTAGGTGGGGTTACGGGGATAGGGTGGAAGTGTGAGCTTGGGTAGGGTGCCCTTTCCAGGCGCAGGTGCAGACTCGATGGGCCAAATGGCCTCCTTCTGCACTGTAGGGATTCTATGACCCTATAACTGGGGTTCAAACAAAGGCAGATGGTGAAATTTCACTTCCATTAAAAAAAAGTCTGGAATTAAAAGTTTAATGATGACCATGAAACAATTGTCAGTCGTCGTAAAAACCCATCTGGTTCACGAATGCCTTTTAGGGAAGGAAATCTGCCGTCCTTACCACCTTTCCATGAACCAGAGACTGAACTGGACTAGCCATACACGGTGCTGTGGTGATCAGAGCTGGGAATTCTGCTGGGAGCAACTCACTTCCCGACTCCCCAAATCCTGTCCACCATCTACAAGTCAGGAGTGTGATGGGATACTGTCCACTTGCCTGGAGCTGCAACAACACTCCAGCACCGTGGGTGTAGCTACACCAGATGGACTTCAATGGCAATTAGGGAATAAATGCTGGCCTGCTCAGTGACCCTCACACCCTGTGAAAGGATTCTGTCATACCGCACTTCCAAAATCGAGCCTGCATCCTCGGCATTCAATATACGCTCACACAGACTAATCCTCACAACTCTGCAAAGCCACGCTCATACAGTCAAAAGTCAATTCTCACAAGTAGCTAGCATTTCTGTTGTCCTAGATACATATCATTTCCCAATATTTCAGCAGATACCAAATCATTAATAACTTGATTGACCATATAATCACCAGGAAATTCAGCACCAACACGATCAATCTCGGCTAATATACAACAGGTATAAGATTCTGTAATTTGTTAAAATTGTGAAGCACAGAGTAACTTAAATTATAATATCATGCCAGATTTATCCCTTTACTGCTGCAAAACTTCATTACTTTGAAATGCCCTCGAGATAACCTTCTGAGCCCAGCTTCTCGCCTTCACTAAAACTGGTTATCTCCACCTTCAGAGCACTGTCTGACTTTCTCCAAAGCAGCTCATCTGCCACCAAAACACTTTCTCAAGAATTTGTTACTTTGAGGCTCAGCTATTCCCATGTGTTCCTGGCTGCTGTCCCATATTCTACCCTGAGTAAACTTGGTATCATCCAAAACTCTGCTGCCCATGCCCTAAGTCGTATAAAGTCCGTTTAGTCAAACACCGTGTACTCATTAACCTTCACTGGCTCCTAGTCAGGCAACGTCTTCATTTCAAATCCCTTCCTGGTCTCGCCCTCCCTTATCTTTGTGATCTCCTCCAGCTCCGCATAATTGCCTCCGAGAAATTTGTGTTCCTCCAATTTTGACCTCTTGCTTTTCCCCAATTGTAATCTCATTGGTAGACCCTCTCTCTCCTTCAGCGCCTCTCTACCTCCTTAAACATTCCTTAAAACCTCTCTGACCAAATGTTTGATCATCTGACCTAATATCGCCGTGCCTGTGCCTTGGTGAAATATTTTGTTTCAAAATACCTTGGGACATTTTATTATGTTAAAGGTCCCAAAAATATCTAAGTTGTTGTTGATGAATAGGAGTCAAAGGTGAGATCTTCAATTACTCATGGAGTTTAGTCAGTGGATAACTAACCTGTACAGTCCAGGAATGTTCTATTGATGCTCGTTATATTGAGCTGACTGATTGCAGCTACAGTGACAGGCAACAAATACAGAATCATAGAATGGTTACAGAACAGAAGGAGACCAGTCAGCTGCATCTGGAATCACGTGTATAACAATCGTTTCATGGTCACCGTTAGACTTTTAACTCAAGGTTGAATTAAAATTTGACCATGGTGATTTAAACCCAGGTCCCCAGGGTCTCTGCATTACTAGTACAGTGACAATGCCACCGTGTCCCCATATCCAATTCCTTTTCAAAGGCCACAATTGAATCTACCTCCACCACCCTTTCATTTCATAGAATTTACAGTGCAGAAGGAGGCCATTTGGCCCATCGAGTCTGCACTGGCTCTTTGAAAGAGCACCCCACCCACACCTCCATCTCCACCCTATCCCCATAACCCAGTAACCCCACCCAACACTAAGGGCAATTTTGGACACCAAGGGCAATTTATCACGGCCAATCCCCCTAACCTGCACATCTTTGGACTGTGGGAGGAAACCGGAGCACCCGGAGGAAACCCACGCACACACGGGGAGAAGGTGCAGACTCCGCACAGACAGTAACCCAAGCTGGGAATCAAACTTGGGACCCTGGAGCTGTGAAGCAATTGGCTATCCACAATGCTACCGTGCTGCCCCTTTCAGGAGGTATTTTACGACTTGTTACCATTTTTCTGGCAGAGAGAAAATCCTCATTGCTGTTGCTTCTTCTGTCAAACACTTTGAAGCAGTGACATTTGCTTCTTAGCCCCTTGATCAATGGGAGTTATTCATCTTTATCTACTCTGCCGAGACATCTCATGATTTTGAACATCTCTATCAAATCTACTCTTAACCTTTTATTCTCCAGGAAAAACAACCCGGTCCAAATAATAATCTTTATTCGTGTCACAAGTAGGCTTACATTAACACTGCAATGAAGTTACTGTGAAACTCCCCTAGTCGCCACATTTCAGCGCCTGTTCGGGTACACGGAGAGAGAATTCAGAATGTCCAAATTACCTAACAGCACGTCTTTCGGGACTAGTGACAGGAAACCGGAGCACCCGGAGGAAACCCACACAGACACGGGAAGAGCGTGCAGACTCCACACAGACAGTGGCCCAAGCCGGGAATCGAACCTGGGACCCTGGCGCTGTGAAGCAGCAGTGCTAACCACTGTGCTACCATGCCAAAGATGTGCAGATTAGGTGGATCGGCCATGATCAATGCGTGGGGTTGCAGGAGAGTGGGCCTAGGTAAAGTGCTCTTTCAGAGGGACGGTGCAGACTTGATGGACCAAATGGCCTCCCCTGTACTGTAGGGATTCTGTGGATTCTATACTACAATCTATCCACGTAACTAGAGTCTCTCATCCTGGATTAATGTCAGTGCCTCTGGATTAAGGATGGCAGAGTCAGCCAGGAATCGTACTTTTAATTACTGCCCATTGATCTCTGTTGGAATTGAGATTCAATGAACATGGAGTATGGTCAAGGTTGAACTCAGTTACACTGAGCAAATTAGCTGTAATGTCCAGACGGAGAACTGAATTTGGGTTTGATACAGGCATTCACAGGACACAGGTTTAGCTCACAGGGGCTGGTTTAGCTCACAAGGCTAAATCGCTGGCTTATAAAGCAGACCAAGCAGGCCAGCAGCACGGTTCGATTCCCGTACCAGCCTCCCCGGACAGGCGCCGGAATGTGGCGACTAGGGGCTTTTCACAGTAACTTCATTGAAGCTTACTCGTGACAATAAGCGATTTTCATTTCATTTCATTTCCTATCTGAGAACAACATTGCAACAAGGAGTTGATGCTTTCAGGAGAGAGTGAGAATGGCAGAAAATGGTAGAGGAAAAGAAAAACAAGTATATGGCAGAGGCCCATAAATGTCAGCAATGTACCTGCTCTATAGTCTGTGAAGAAAACGTAGCAGAGTGGTCGATGAATGGGATAGTTATACATTCTCTTCCAATGTAAGGGCCTGTTATTGTAAGGTGCCCCATCTAGTGGCTCATCTTCAAAGTGATGGATCCCAAGAGATGCGTAGCCTGTGACCATCTGTTGAGGATTCCAGTGTTCTACCCCTTTGGGCTGCAAATCTTTTTCCAAGTGATGCTGAAGTTCATCACAATTGACATTGATTGTCTTACAGCCCATGGAGCCAACTGCAAAGTATTAACCTTGCAGCCTGTAAGAAAGGCAGGACAGTGTGACAGCTACATATCTCGGAGGGAGATCAGTTCACAAAGGCCGTGTACAACAGCAAGCTGCTGGAGCAGAGCCCAGCAATTTCTCCATACATTGTGCTGCATGCTGGTGGCATAAAACCATCACAGAAGTTAGTTTGCTTAGCCATAGCTTCGGCACTAAATTTAACAGCCATGAACCCTCAGGAATGTTGGGAAGAAGCTTCAGTTACAGAATCTCAGCTGTGCTCTGCCAAGGTTGATTCCAACTCTATCAGTTTAACCCTCTGAAAGTGAGGACATGCGACTGATAGAAAATGGTCTTCATGGATTTTGAATGTCAACGCTCAAAATAATTTGGTAAAGTCGGGGCAAACTATTAAATGACAGGAATCCAAGCAAACACCTGCTTATTTTAAGCATTATCGCCTGCATTTCTTTCGGTTATAACAAAGCGTGTCACCTCTTGAAAATATTTGCTGTCAGAAATAATAAGAATAAATACTTTTTTCCCCCTGTTCCCTCCTCTCCTGAATGTGTTAAATCTGGGACTGGACCCCAATGGCATTTTACCCTGGTGGCTACCTTCTTTGAGCCAAGAGATGATTCAGAGTAAAACAGGTATCATTTCTCCCTGCTGACGTGAAACATTTTCTTTCTGCCAATAATTTTGCAGGCTTGCTTGAAGGATTGCTTTCGATCACATATACACCACACGCGAAAGCTGATTTATGGAGCTAGTTATGAGAGGGGTGCAGACAAACATGGGGGGTCCAGAGAGCTCTGTAAACACTGCTCCACCGTAAACCAAGTTGGCTGGCCCTGAGACAAATTTGGTTGAAGCAGCATCAGCGCTAAAGTTAATGCTGAAGTGCGGTGTCACGTGGTACAGTTATGTATTGGGTACAAGGAAATTGTTCAAAGTTAAGGTTTCATCAGTTGAGCCAACAGCAATCACTTCACAGATTGAAACACAGATTTAGAAATTGCAAAGAGTGGCAGAGAATGTGTCGGCTGCTCACGAAAGTAATGGAAGAAAATATAAACTGCAAGAAAGCGAATGTATATATGTTAAAATTTCCATCAGGCTATTTATATGACATCATCTGTCTGAATAGTTACATGGCATCACGTTTGCGCTTGTTAGCACGGCATCATTTGTTTGTGTGACATCCTCTAACAGGCTGTTCAAATTACATCTGCTAAGCTATTTACATAGCCGCCTCTATAAAGTTATCTCCAATAGGAACCAACCAACGCATTTGTAATTCATTATTGCCATTTCATTCTAATCTTTATGGAGCACAAATCTGAACTGAGATATTGAGATTTTTGAAGCATGTTCATACCATGTGAACATTACAGATCTTATCAATCTAAAAACTCTGGCAAAGTATGTACAACTTAATCTGGTGTCTGATCTTATTGGGGGAGGAAAGGCTAGGGAAGCACAGTGGCTCCATAGCTCAGGGGTTAGAGTACTGGTCTTGTAAACCAGGGGTCGTGAGTTCAAATATTTTTGGGCAGCACAGTAGCATCATGGTTAGCACTGTCACTTCACTGCTCCAGGGTCCCAGGTTCGATTCCCGGCTTGGGTCACTGTCTGTGCGCAGTCTGCATGTTCTCCCCGTGTCTGCGTGGGTTTCCTCCGGGTGCTCCGGTTTCCTCCCACAGTCCAAAGATGTGCAGGTTAGGTAGATTGGCCATGCTAAATTGCCCTAGTGTCCAAAATTGCCCTTAGTGTTGGGTGAGATTGCTGGGTTATGGGGATAGGGTGGGGGTGTGGACTTAGGTAGGGTGCTCTTTCCAAGGGCCGGTGCAAACTCGTTGTGCCGAATGGCCTCCTTCTGCACTGTAAATTCTATGATTCTATTCAATATACAATTATAATCTTACCTGATAATTCTTTGGTGTTTTTAAAAACCTTCAAAGACTTATTTTGCTCTTAAAATTGAAAATCACACTGCATTGTAATGTTTTTATAAATGTACATATAAATAATTAAGCATCTATGTGTCCGGCGTACTGTACTTTTATTCAAGGTAATATAACATAACTTGTTAAGATTGGAGTGTGCCCCTATCAATCCCCTATATGAACGTTAACAGGTGGTAACACTCTGAGAAATGCTACTTTCTATTAGAAAACCTCGTTATGAGGGGCTTGATTAAACAGGAATACCCTTTACAAAGTAATCTAATTTTAAAGGCCTGTGTTATTACTGTTTTGATGTGCCATTAATGAAACTTGATTGTAACTCCAAATAGCGATAAACCAGGGAGGCAACCCACGTTTGGGTTTAAATTTGGAATAATGATTGATTAGACCGAATTAAAAAACATCCATTGCGACCAGTCTGATGAATGTGCACGGAATGCTGAATTACAAAATCACAGTCAGACACAAACTGTTAAAATCCAGAATGGTATTGCATACTTGGGATTACTAGTGGTAATTTCATTAACTAACCATCAGCATGATCATTCTTAAAATTATGCACAAATCAAACACTTAATAGTCACAATACAGTCTCGGCAAATATAATTCATCACACCTCTGCCCCCAGTAGATGCAGTGCCCAAAGAAATTATTTGCAGAATTCTAATTGAAGTAAATTGGAGCCCCCTTAACATTAATATGCTTCATCATACCATTGGCCATGATATATAATGAATCATTATCTGTCGAAGGCATTGTAAGCCTCAAGTAGTATTTTTTTATTTTAGGTATCATTTGGTTTTTGCTCCAAACAGGAAGTTTCAGTGATGTACTGAATTAAATCTGCAGCCTTTGTGACTTGCTTTATGGAGTAGACCAGCCCATTAATGATTTGTTGCTCAGCTACGAGATAACTCCGATTGAATTTTATGCAGATCCATTCCATGTTTGTGTGCCCACCTTTACATTTCAGCTTGCTTGTCAGCCATTGAACAATGTTTAGTGCGTGACTTGTGGACTGGTTTTGTCTTGGTGATGCACCCATTCAGCAGCTGATGATAACCTAAGTGAAAGTTAGTAAGATGAATTAATTTTGATCTTAACTGGGTTAAATATCAGACAGCTCCGGAGTCAAGTCCGGCATCAATCAGACTCATCACTCAAACCCTGGTGAGAATTTGAAGAAGAGAATTATCCTCTTGCTCATCAGTCCTACAGTTACCTTTTGCTAATTTATCTTTACATCCCTTTGACCTACTTCCACTGTTTAGTGTAAAACAGTATTGCCGGTAGCACAATGGTTAGCACTGTTGCTTCAGAGTGTCAGGGACCCGGGTTCGATTCCCGGCTTGGGTCACTGTCTGCGTGGAGTCTGTACATTCTTCCCGTGTCTGCGTGGGTTTCCTCCGGGTGCTCTGGTTTCCTGTCACTAGTTCCGAAAGACGTGCTGTTAGGTGAGTTGGACATTCTGAATTCTCCCTCTGTGTACCCAAACAGGTGCCGGAATGTGGTGACTAGGGGATTTTCACAGTAACTTCATTGCAGTTTTCATGTAAGCCTACTTGTGTGGGAGCTGAGGATACGCAGACCGAGGACCTGAACCTGAAGTGGGAAGAGGAGCTCGGGGGGGGGGGGAGATGGAACCCGGTATCTGGGCAAAAGCCCTGAGCAGAGTGAACACGACCGCAACATGCGCCAGGCTCAGCCTGATCCAGTTTAAGGTCGTGCACCGGGCCCACATGATGGGGGCCCGGATGAGCAGATTCTTCGGGCTGGAGGACAAGTGTGCGAGATGCGCCTGAGGACGGGCTAACCATGTACACATGTTCTGATCGTGCCCTAAACTCAGGGGGTATTGGCAGGGATTCGCAGAAGTCATGTCCCGGGTATTGAAAACTGGGGTGGTAATGAGCCCGGAGGTGGCAATCTTTGGGGTTTCAGAGGACCCAGGAGTCCAGGAAGAGAGAAAAGCCATCGTTCTGGCCTTTGCTTCCCTGGTAGCCCGGCGACGCATACTGTTAGCATGGAGGGGCTCGAAGTCTCCGAGGGCTGAGGTATGGCTATCGGACATGGCGAGCTTTCTTGGCCTGGAGAAAGTCAAGTTCGCCTTGAGAGGTTCGCTGTTAGGGTTCACCCGAAGGTGGCAGCCATTTATTGACTTCTTCGCAGAGGAGTAAGTGTCAGCGGGGCGGGGGGGAGGGGGCTAGGATAGTGTAGAGTAGGGGGATATTGAGGCAGGTCCGTGCGTGAACAGAGCCGTGGTTTGCACTATGTTTAATTTGTGTCTTGATTTTTTTTTGTACTGTACAATGTCCCTTTTTCTATATGCGTAAAATACCTCAATAAAATTGTTTGTTCAAAAAAAATGTAAGCCTACTTGTGACGCTAATAAAGATGATTATTATTATTATTACACTCTCCATACCTCTATAAGATACTTCCTTTGCAGCTCAAGCCGTCAGTCTCTCTGTCACTCAGATCGCTGACCCTGGGAGTGGTGTTCTATTGTTTTGTGTGAATCTGTTCAGTTTTGATGGTTGCTGTGCTTCATTAGTTAAGCTTGGGTTTGGATGCAGAGAAAAATAAGTAAAGTTTGAAGCGAGCTTCTAGAAGCTTCAGAGTGCAGACATTTTGTGATTACAGTATTGTTTCCAATCACTGTAAATAAACATGTTTCACACTTAAAAACTTGTGTCATCTCTGCTCTGAGACGTATAAACTATACAACAAACTGGCGAATATACAACACGAGTCATTGACCTGGTGACTGTTATAATAATAATAATCTTTATTGTCACAAGTAGGCTTACATTCATGACAGATAACGAAGCAGTCCATGTCCAAATGCAGCAAGACCTGGACAATATCCAGGCTTGGGCTGACAAATGGCAAGTTACATTCATGCCAGACAAGTGCCAGGCAATGACCATCTCCTACAAGAGACGATCTAACCATCTCACCTTGACATTCTTTTTTTTATGTAATCTTTATTGTCACAAGTAGGCTTACATTAACATTGCAATGAAGTTACTGTGAAAATTCCCCAGTTGCCACACTCCGGCGCCTGTTCGGGTACACAGAGGGAGAATTCAAAATGTCCAAATTGCCCAACAGCATGTCTTTTAGGACTTGTGGGAGGAAAGCGGAGCACCCGGAGGAAACCCACACAGAGGTAGGTTTGCATGAATCCCCCACTATCAACATCCAGGTCAGAGGCTGGGAATCCTGCGGAGAGTAACTCACCTCCTGACTCCCCAAAGCCTGTCCACCATCTACAAGGCATGATTCAGGAATGTGAGGGAATACTTTCCACTTGCCCGGATGAGTGCAGTTCCAACAATACTGAAAACTTCCTCCACCTCTGTTGCAGATATTGGGACTGCACCCAAGTGTAGTGGTAGTGTTAGGAAAGTTACAAACTTTTGTAGTAACATTTGGTTCATGGTTGTGATGTCACTGTTAGGAAATTGCACTTCGATGAATACATTTGATGGTCTGTGAATGTTTTGGTCAACAGATGACATTGTGAATTTGAAAGTTGGAATAATCTTATGTCAAGGTTCAGCCAACCTCCCTCTCGGGGGTGGTATCCACTGTGAGATTAACATTCATGTTGTGTCAACCTCAGTTAAACTAGTCTCTACAGCCTTGTGTGATGTTAGGGAGATGTGTTTAAATCTTTATTTTCAGTGTGTGTGTGTGATGAAGTATTTCTAACCCTTCTTCCTCAAGGAACACCTTGTTCCTCCGGATCATCATTCTCCGATGAGTTCTCATCCTGCTCCAGTTCACCCTCTGGAAAGGGATCACCTCTTTGCTTTGCCAGATTGTGAAGGGTGTAACACATTGCGATGATGCGGGAAACCTATGCATACCGAGGGCAGCACGGTAGCATAGTGGTTAGCACAATCGCTTCACAGCTCCAGGGTCCCAGGTTCGATTCCGGCTTGGGTCACTGTCTGTGCGGAGTCTGCACCATCCTCCCCGTGTGTGCGTGGGTTTCCTCCGGGTGCTCCGGTTTCCTCCCACAGTCCAAAGATGTGCAGGTTAGGTGGATTGGCCATGATAAATTACCCTTAGTGTCCAAAATTGCCCTTAGTGTTGGGTGGGGTTACTGGATTATGGGGATAGGGTGAAGGTGTTAACCTTGGGTAGGGTGCTCTTTCCAGGAGCCAGTGCAGACTCGATGGGCTGAATGGCCTCCTTCTGCACTGTAAATTCTATGATCTCTATTGGGTGCATTGCAATGAGCCACCTGAGTGGTCCAGGCATCTGGAGCTCACCTTCGGAAGGTCTATGGTCTGCCCTGTAAGGGAGTGTGTGGAGCTGTTAACAGCGTTGCACCTCCCCTGGGAGTGACTCTGAGGGCAACGCACTCGTGTCATCAGCCAACATTCCAGTGGGTATCTGTAAGCAGCTTGACCCCTCAAATGTAGGAGCCATGGCAACATTTGGAGCAAAACTGAACAAGGGACAGTGACCCTGTGGGGAAGGGGTGGGGTTGTGCGCAAGCCAAGGAAATCAAATAATAGAATACAAAAGGGGGAATCAAGATAGAGAGTAAAGTTCACAGTTTAAAATTGCTGAGCTCAATATTGAGTCCGGAAGGCTGTAATTTGCCTAATTGGAAGACGAGGCGCTGTTCCTCCAGTTTGCATTGGGCTTCACTGGAACATTGCAGCAGGCCAAGAATGGACATGTGGGCCTGAGGGCAAGATGCTGAGTTGACATGGCAACTGGAAGCACAACACTTGACCTTCGATTCGCCCTAAACACAATCCGAGTGACAACACACCCTGCTCCTGCTCCTCCTGTTTCTGCTTTAGATGTGACAGCATCACAGACTAACCTCTGAACTCTGACAGCATTTACAATGTTAGGACCAGTTAATCAGATATGACCTACCAATTCCAGATAATGAAAACTTGTCAATGGGACTAATTTAGAAATGGATCGTGAATATTTGAAGTGCTGGGGCTGTGACGAGTCCGTTTGGCAGCTTGTTCCATTGAGCGACAAAGTCACATGGAAGTAAACTATGTCATGTAACTGGGCTTTTAATGCCCCTTTGCAAATTATGCTTGTTCCAAAACTCTTTCAACCCAATATTTCTTTGACCTTCTCTTTCAGTCAGTCCTGCACAATGTCGGAGTTTAAGGCATGGCTTCGGGGTTAACATATTTGATTTGATTTGACTGCAGCTGTGACTTGTGAACAAAATGACTGACAATCGGCTTGATTGTTTGAACCAAAGATGTTTTAAAAACATGCAAGCCCTTTCTTTCCCCTTGCTTTGCTGCAGTCAAACCCGTTCCAGAATTCGAAACAAAACAAATGCAGTTCTTTGTCCTTTCCTTAATTATGAAAATTAGGCCAGTGTCGAGTTTTTGCTTGAGCTGTACTCCAGGCCCCGGGCCTGAAAGTTGTGGCCGAGACACACTGAGCCCTCGAGTCCATTTCGGCCAAGGTTCAGTACTTCAGCACAGAGCTGAGGGTTGCAGCATTGTCACAAGTGCCAACCTGTTTGTTTAAGGCATTCAACTCAGAGACCACCAAACTGCTCCGGTGAATGTAAAAGATCACATGGTGCTGTTTGAAGAAGAGCAGAGAATTCTTCTGACAGCCTAACCAATGTCCTTCCTGTGGTATTATCATAACTACAGTATCAGCATTACAAGGGTTAATGTAGTATCATGAATAGCCACTAGAGGCAGTTGCAGCTACAACTATATAAGGCAGTGATGCTAGACCTTAGGGGAGGAGTGTAAGCAGGAGATAGCTAGAGAAGGTCAGAAGAGCAGTTAGTGTGACAATGTTAGACTATAGTTTATACCAGTGAGAGAGATTAGCAACAGATGAATGTACTTAGATATTATTGATCAATTGTGTATTTTAAAAGGACGAAACCCAGCTTAGTAGTATAAATACACTTGTAGCTTTGTTTAAGTAAAAGCTATACTGTTGACTTCGTGGAACACTACGCCAACAATCCTAAATAAGCAACACAAAGAACACTCCTTCAACAAACATCACTGAATAGTCCATTGTCTAGTTGGCCATTCTCCCGCCCATTCAGTCCTGTCGGATCTTGCTGTGCACAAACGGCAGACTGCTTTGCCGACATAATGAGTGGCTGTACATAGAAGCAAACTATTGCATAAAATACACTTGAAATATCTTGAGGACATGATATGGTGCTGCATGGATGTAATCTTTATTCTCTATGAGATTGAATGGTATGTCAGCAACACCATTCCTATAAATGCCAGATTGCTATTCCTATCCTTCCCTCATTGCTATCTAGTTTTTCTTTCAGTGTCTGGTGGGTAGAGAAGTAAAAATTAGCAGCTTAAATATTTGACCTTTGCAACTCATCTCATGTAAATTCATTTCTATGGAAGGAACTAAGCAAACAGAAAGTCTTTAAACTTTGCTAGACTTTAAGAAAATGGTCTGGAACAGTGGTTAAAAGCAAATTACTGCGGATGCTGGAATCTGAAACCAAAGGGAAAATGCTGGAAAATCTCAGCAAGTTTGGCAGCATCTGTAGGGAGAGAAAAGAGCTAACGCTTCGAGTCCGATGACTCTTTGTCAAAGCTTTGTCACCACTGGAATTGTGGTGTTCGCTTTGCATTTTCTTGCAAACAGTTGACCACAACTAGGCTGCACAAATGTGTCGATCAAAGCTGCCTCAGCTCACACGTGCAAAATGGCCCCTTGGGGCTGTGGTGAATCACAATAGCATAATTCATACTGTTATCACACATGTTGTACCATGCCTCTGTAAGCTCGGCGCACAAACAGTTGCGTGGCTCTGCCTCTAGGGGGAGGTGTACTGGGAATGTACGGAAGTTTGTACTGGGCTCCACCCTTGGCTCCGTCCATGACTCCCCCCCCCCCCCCCCCCCCCACTGGTTGTATAAAGCTTAGCAGTCGGAGCCTGCCTGCCAGTTCATCTCGCGTTCATCTCGTCACAGGCAGGCTCTGTTGTAAGACGATTAAAACCACTGTTCACCTCTAACCACGTGTCGCGTGAATTGATGGTTTCATCGGGGGTGAGATGCCACAAGACACCAAGGCATGGTGAGTCCTACCCGAAAGAAAATGGAGGCGATTGTTCCAGGAGAATCCCCCGTACATGAGGCTAAATAATTCAGCTCCACTAAACTCGGGACAGAAAAACACATGAAACCAGGAAGATCCAATGGGCAGAATGATCTTGTTCTGTGCTGCCAGCTTTCCGTGTTTCTAAAGAGTCGCCTGAACTCCTGAAGTCCAATTTGATTTGAATTGATTTGATTTTTGAAGTCAGCTGTGAAAAAGCGTTATTTGACCCAGCATGATATGAATCATTCTGACAGCAAATTCAGCCCATTTCTGACAGAGAGTCTGAAGCCTGTGGCTGAGCGTTCCTGTAACTTCCTGTCCCTTCCACATGCAGCCCAGTTAGAAATCTCAGAACAGATATGAAGAAACAACAAGGTACCGTGCCTCAGATAATCAAAATGAGCAGGCACTGGATGATGCACTTGATATAAAATCAGCCAGTCACTCGAGTGTTACTTGATGCTGCGGAGAGTTTGATGATAGTTGATGCTTTTACAGCCTCACCCCAGCTAAAGGCTACATCTTAATTATCAATCTTGTGGTTAGCAGAATGAATTGTGTCAGCCAATTCCATTTGTTAATTTAAATTTTACTATTGGAGAAGTTTAAGTTGTCACAAATTGCCTTTACCGTGGCTTGAACCTGTATAATTCTTCCAATGTAGAGATCATTCATTCCAGAGTGTGGCAGGAGAGGGGTCAGACCCCAACACGGTGAGGAATAAGCCTTAGCCAAAGATTCATGTTTTAAGGAGAATCTTGACAGTGAAGAATGATAGAAAAGGCTCAGGGTGGGGGTGGTAGTTCCAGCAGAGATTTGAAAAATGAAAATGAAATGAAGATCGCTTATTGTCACGAGTAGGCTTCAATGAAGTTACTGTGAAAAGCCCCTAGTCGCCACGTTCCGGCGCCTGTTCGGGAAGGCTGTTACCAGATTTGTCCCAGTGCAAAAGTTCAGCAGGGGTCGAAACGTTTGAGGAGGTTGTGTTCCAGGACATATGATGAAAGTTAGTAGGAAGAGATTGCCTGACCAAGCAGAACCAGAGCGAAGTGTGTTATCAAGAGAGGAGCGGGGAGCAATGTGATGAGTCACTTTCTGTTCATAGGAACTGAAAATGCTGGAAATCCTCAATAGGTCAGGCAGCATCTATGGAAGAAAGAGCTGTCATCAGAACTTTATTACAATGTAAATGTAAAAGCGAGCAGTGATTTCTGTGCAATACTGTTTGCATGTTAATGCTACCATTTTTGTCCTTGGTTGTGGCATGGTCTGGCTCGGAATGGATATGATTCATCTTCCGATTGATCAACTCAAGATAAATGGCTGCGTGAGGCTGAAAGTTTTTGAATTCCCAGTTAACTGAATCATTATCGATCAATGGAGGAGATGAACCTCAACAAGACCTCTCAATAAAAACAGCAGTCAGCTCTTTGTGGATTAGGAGGAAGAGAAGATGTTCTTTTTGGGGCACAAGTGAGGGAAGAGGGTCAATGGATGAAATGCTGCAGCTGATGCTGTGTCCGTGTTTTAATTGTTTGTAGTTGGCCGTGTCGCTCTTTATGTGGGTGTTCCGCAGGGATCAGTGCTGGGGCCTTTGCTGTTCGTAAATGATTTGAAGGAAAATGTAACTGGTCTGATTAGTAAGTTTGCAGACGACACAAAGGTTGGTGGAATTGGGGATAGCGATGAAGACTGTCAGAGGATACAGCAGGATTTAGTTTGTTTGGAGACTTGGGCGGAGAGATGGCAGATGGGAGTTTAATCCGCACAAATGTGAGGTAATGCATTTTGGAAGGTCTAATGCAGGTAGGGAATATACAGTGAATGGTAGAACCCTCAAGAGTATTGACAGTCAGAGAGATCTAGGTGTACAGGTCCACAGGTCACTGAAAGGGGCAACACAGGTGGAGAAGGTAGTCAAGAAGGCATACGGCATGCTTGCCTTCATTGGTCGGGGCATTGAGTATAAGAATTGGCAAGTCATGTTGCAGCTGTATAGAACCTTAGTTAGGCCACACTTGGAGTATAGTGTTGAATTCTGGTCGCCACACTACCAGAAGGATGTGGAGGCTTTAGAGAGGGTGCAGAAGAGATTTACCAGGCTGTTGCCTGGTATGGAGGGCATTAGCTATGAGGAGAGGCTGAATAAACTCGGTTTGTTTTCACTGGAACGACGGAGGCTGAGGGGTGACCTGATAGAGGTTTACAAAATTATGAGGGGCATAGACAGAGTGGATAGTCAGAGGCTTTTCCCCAGGGTAGAGGGGTCAATTACTCGGGGGCATAGGTTTAAGGTGCGAGGGGCAAAGTTTAGAGTAGATGTACGAGGAAAATTTTTTTACACAGAGGGTAGTGGGTGCCTGGAACTCGCTGCCGGAGGAGGTGGTGGAAGCAGGGACGATAGTGACGTTTAAGGGACATCTTGACAAATACATGAATAGGATGGGAATAGAGGGATACGGACCCAGAAAGTGCAGAAGATTTTAGTTTAGATGGGCAGCATGGTCGGCACGGGCTTGGAGGGCCGAAGGGCCTGTTCCTGTGCTGTACTTTTCTTTGTTCTTTGTTCTTTTGAGAAGAGGTCTACGGTGGAGAGATTTAACTTGGTGCCAAGTGAAACTCAAGGACTGTCCTGGGTTTGGGGTGCAGCCCAAACTATACTTGTAATAAAAAAGCATCTGAAAAATAATGATTTTTGTCAGATGGACCACTTTATCAGGCTCTAAAGCTTTGAGATATTGGCCAACCCTACATTATATCAAGGCAAAGGGGTAACAATCACTTAGATGTTTTCAGTGTGATACAAACATATGGATCAGAGAGAGGAGGCCACTCGGCCACTCGGCCCCTCGAACCTGCTCCGCCATTCAATAAGTTCATGCTGACCTGCCAGCAAACTCAACTCCACATCCCCGCCCAACCCCAATAACCTTGTTAATCAAGAATCTATCCACTCTGTCTTGTAAATATCCAAAGATTTTGCTTCCACAGCCTTTTGATGAAGAAAGTTCAAAGACTCACAACCTTCTGAGAGAAAAGATTTCTCCTCCCCTCCTCCCCTCCTCCCGTCCTCCCCTCCTCCCGTCCTCCCCTCCTCCCGTCCTCCCCTCCTCCCGTCCTCCCCTCCTCCCCTCCTCCCCTCCTCCCTTCCGTCTCTTTCCTCAGCTACGAGATTCTTGTCCCTCATGTGGATGTGAGAGGGGGCTGTAGGGAGCATGAGCAAACTGACCACGGCACCGTGTACATCCCAGAGCAAACTGACCACGGCACCGTGTACACCCCAGAGCAAACTGACCACGGCACCGTGTACATCCCAGAGCAAACTGACCACGGCACCGTGTACATCCCAGAGCAAACTGACCACGGCACCGTGTATATCCCAGAGCAAACTGACCACAGCACCGTGTACACCCCAGAGCAAACTGACCGCACCGTGTACATCCCAGAGCAAACTGACCACGGCACCGTGTACATCCCAGAGCAAACTGACCACGGCACCGTGTACATCCCAGAGCAAACTGACCGCGGCACCGTGTACACCCCAGAGCAAACTGACCACAGCACCGTGTACATCCCAGAGCAAACTGACCACGGCACCGTGTACATCCCAGAGCAAACTGACCACGGCACCGTGTACATCCCAGAGCAAACTGACCACAGCAGCGTGTACATCCCAGAGCAAACTGACCACAGCACCGTGTACATCCCAGAGCAAACTGACCACGGCACCGTGTACATCCCAGAGCAAACTGACCACGGCACCGTGTACATCCCAGAGCAAACTGACCACAGCACCGTGTACATCCCAGAGCAAACTGACCACGGCACCGTGTACATCCCAGAGCAAACTGACCACAGCACCGTGTACATCGCAGAGCAAACTGACCGCACCGTGTACACCCCAGAGCAAACTGACCGCACCGTGTACACCCCAGAGCAAACTGACCGCACCGTGTACACCCCAGAGCAAACTGTCCACAGCACCGTGTACATCCCAGAGCAAACTGACCACAGCACCGTGTACATCCCAGAGCAAACTGACCACAGCACCGTGTACATCGCAGAGCAAACTGACCGCACCGTGTACACCCCAGAGCAAACTGACCACGGCACCGTGTACACCCCAGAGCAAACTGACCACAGCACTGTGTACATCCCAGAGCAAACTGACCACAGTACCGTGTACATCCCAGAGCAAACTGACCACAGCACCGTGTACATCCCAGAGCAAACTGACCACAGCACCGTGTACATCCCAGAGCAAACTGACCACAGCACCGTGTACATCCCAGAGCAAACTGACCACAGCACTGTGTACATCCCAGAGCAAACTGACCACAGCACCGTGTACATCCCAGAGCAAACTGACCACAGCACCGTGTACATCCCAGAGCAAACTGACCACAGCACCGTGTACATCGCAGAGCAAACTGACCACGGCACCGTGTACATCCCAGAGCAAACTGACCACGGCACCGTGTACATCGCAGAGCAAACTGACCACGGCACCGTGTACACCCCAGAGCAAACTGACCACAGCACCGTGTACATCCCAGAGCAAACTGACCACAGCACCGTGTACATCCCAGAGCAAACTGACCACAGCACCGTGTACACCCCAGAGCAAACTGACCACAGCACCGTGTATACCCCAGAGCAAACTGACCACAGCACCGTGTACATCCCAGAGCAAACTGACCGCACCGTGTACACCCCAGAGCAAACTGACCACAGCACCGTGTACATCCCAGAGCAAACTGACCACACCGTGTATATCCCAGAGCAAACTGTCCACAGCACCGTGTACACCCCAATAAATGTGATGCCAGTGATGCTGCAAGCAGCTGTTATAATTCCACCGGGAAACCATCCGGTCCCGGTGCCTTCCCCGATTGGATGGGATTGATTCACTCCATCACCCCCTCCGTCCCATCGCGCCTCCAACCCCAGCCCCATCCCCCCTCCAACACCGGGAAGTCCAGCCCGTCTACAAATTGTTCCATCTCTGAGCCCTTCACCGGGGTCTCAGATCTATACAGCCCCCAATAAAATGCCTTAAATGTGAATTTAATTTTGTGCGGAGTCATGACCAGCCCTCCCCCTTGTCCTTAACCTGGGATATCTCCCATTGAGCCACCTGCATTCTCAGCTAGTGAACTAATCAGCTAACAGAAGGCTGGCCTTCTCCCCATCTCTCCGTACTCATACAACGCTCTCCGTCAGTGACCCAGTTGGTTCCCCGCCTTCCCAGTCGACACCAGATTGGATTCCGCCTGCAATGCCCTCTCTCCGCTAACAACTCTTTTGTCAGAACAGTGGAGTGCGGCCGATTCACTTCCGAACATTCAAATGACGATATCACCAGAACTGTATCGTCGCCATTAATTCTCCCCCAGACCACTCTTTCTCACAATCCGAGTAAACAGTGTCCTTTGTCTTTGAACGTGACCTATAGTTTTGCTGGGCACAGCATCCCAAATCAAGCCTTTCTCCTAAAGAGCTCAGCCTTGGTCTTGCTGAAACCTACTCCATGTTTGGCCAGGTCAACCCCAATGTCCTGGCAGCTTCGTTTGGAGTGACCCTCCCAGCTACAGTCTCGCATAAACTTCACCCACCACAAAGTTCAACAAGTATTTATGCAGCCGAAAGATGACCTCTCGTGGCGAAACCCTGCCTCGCGGCACCTGACGCAGTAACCGGTGACCCGATCCACCTCGGGGGGGGGGGGGGTTTCGCAAAAGCCCCCTTTCCGACCAGGTTCCCAAACATCTTTGTAATCAGTGTCGATCGTACCTTCGATTCCCTCAGGAAGTCCAACCATCCTCGGGTTTTGATGCCTGGATCGATTCTTCTGGTCGTCCATCCTGACCTTCAAAACTTTGTGGGCCTCGGACAGAATTGTTAACTCTGTCGCTAAGGAGATGATCCTGCTGCTGTGATCTGAGACCACCCTCTCCACCTCCTCAATCACTGCTTCCTGTGACTCCATTCGCTGCTCCACCCTCACTATCGCCCCATGAAGAGGAGGTACTGCCACCTCACTCACCCTGGGCAGCTCCTCCCCATCTCCTGCCCGTGCCTCTTGAATTTACCAACAATGAGCTCCATTAACTGCTCTGTTGGCAATGGGCAGGGTGACGACGATGTGGTGAAGTCCGTCAGATTTTCCTTCGCTGCCTCGCGAGGGTCCTCTGAATCTCGAGCGGGGGCTTTGTTCGACTGAAGCCTCGCATTACAGCCCTCCGCCATCCCACATTGGAGGAGAAACCAGCAAAGTTCACTTGCTTTGCTCCATTTCCGTTTACCGGGTAAAAAGAGCCAAAATCCAAGTTGCCAAGCGGGCGCCACCTTGTGTGCGATCGATCAGCTCATGTCCGACACTGGAAGTCTGCGGTGGAATAAATATTTCTTCTTGTTTCACAAAATCATTGGTCAAATTTTCAGACTCAATTGGGATGGCAGAGTCGGCAACAGTAACCCCAGAGCAGAGAGTGCTCAATAAAGTGAACATTGTTTTGAAGGGTGAGTAGTATTCAGTCCTGGGGGGGGGTGTTTGATGTGCTATCTGCACCGTGTGCATACCCTGGTAGGAGCCATTAGTTAGCCACCAAGTTGCCACTCAGTCTGATTTTAGCCCGAGGACAAAGTGAACATGTTAAACAGATGATGTTTGGAATATGTTCCCATCTGTATGGTTGAGCTCCACACTGTGGGGTATATACTTTAATTTTTTGGCAACAAAAATCCCACCGTGAAAGTTGGCCCCCATTCAGTTTAGGAAGCCCCAGTGTGACTGAAGGAAGGGATGTACATTTCCAGCTGGACGTACATTACCCACCAAATCAGGGAAGAAAACAATCTTGTGGCTGGTGGTTGGATAGCTGCTGATCAGATATAAACACGGGGCCCAGTTACAGGCTCTGGTTACCCTGTAGTTTCCCCTGAAGCATGAGTTTGGGAACACTGGCTACCACATAGGTCATTCTTCTGGCATTTGCTTATTTTAATGTGAAGCTGCGGAAATGTTCCTCCAGTCTCACATTTCAAGGACATGGGCACTGTTCCTAATCTCAAACACATTCCCCCCCCCCCCCTTGTCCCACCTTTTCAATTTGTGCCACTCTCCAGCTTCCTATTTCGTTCACCCCTTCTTAATTCCAGACCCCCCCCCCCCCCCCCCCCACCCCCGCCCCCCTCCGCCCCAGGACTGTCGGACTGTCCCCAATTCCCAGCTCCCAATCTTGGACCTCACATACCTGAGGAACCCAATTTCTAATTTTAATTCTAATTTGTACTCCCAATTCCTTAGAATAGCAGAGATTAGTGGAATTTGCCACCTTACATGGGATTGGTGACAGTGTTGTAAAAATTTGTAACTGGAATATAATTGTGTCAATCAGAGGGAAAATGGTTTTCATTTCTAGGTGACGCACTTTCCAGTTCTCTCCACAAGGTGGCAGACATCGTCCATGTCCCAGGCCTAATGAATGAACACCTTTCCCAGGTGTCATAGAATCATAGAATTTACATTGCAGAAGTAGGCCATTCGGCCCATCGAGTTTGCACCTGCTCTTGGAAAGAGCACCCTACTTAACCCCGCATCTCCACCCTATCCCCGCAACCCTGCAACCCCATCTAACCTAAGGGTAATTTATCACGGCCAATCCACCTAACCCGCACATCTTTGGACTGTGGGAGGAAACCGGAGCACCCGGAGGAAACCCACGCACACAGGGGGAGAACGTACAGACTCCACACAGTCACCCAAGCGGGAATCGAACCTGGGACCCTGGCACTGTGAAGCCATAGTGCTAACCCAGGGGTGGGCAAACTACGGCCCGCGGGCCGCATGCGGCCCGCCAAAGGTCTTTATGCGGCCCACCAAGTCATTTAAAAAAAAAATTTTTTTTTTTTTTTAATTTGTAATTATTTTTTTTAAGGTTAATGGGGGGGGGGGCTGTTGGGTTACTGGTATAGGGTGGATACGTTGACTTGAGTAGGGTGATCATTGCTCGGCACAACGTCGAGGGCCGAAGGGCCTGTTCTGTGCTGTACTGTTCTATGTTCTATATGAGGCGCCCAGAATCATAACCGGGTGAAGTAATTATTTTACTTAATATACTATGCGGCCCTTTAAAATTGTGAATTTCTGAATGTGGTCCTTGCACGGAAAAGTTTGCCCACCCCTGTGCTAACCACTGTGCGACCGTGCTTCCCACACAGTACCGTGCGTGTGAGTGAGTTTGTGCTACATTTTATGGCCAAGTGGTTTGTTTCAGAATACGTTGGGAGAGTCCCCGAGAGAGCAGTTCAGTGATATCGCCATGACAAATGTTTACCCTTTTCCAGTATTTCCTTCATTCAGACCGATCTACAGCTCGATTAAAACAAAGGACGAGTCCTGGGAAATATGGGCCCAGGAGATGAGTGACCCACCGCAGGTAATTTACTATCAATTGTCTCCTGGACTCACTGCCAATTACCCTAAAGTAGAGATGCAGAAGCCCCCCCCCCCCCCCCCCCCCCCCCCCAGTTTGTGAATAAAGGACTGGATTCTCCGCACCCTGAAATCAGTTCGGTGACGGTGCGGAGAATCCAGCTTCACGCAAGAAAATGGACCCGCGCCAGTACTGAGGGAGTGCTGCACTGTCAGAGGGTCAGTACTGAGGGAGTGCTGCACTGTCAGAGGGTCAGTACTGAGGGAGTGCTGCATTGTCAGAGGGTCAGTACTGAGGGAGTGCTGCACTGTCAGAGGGTCAGTACTGAGGGAGTGCCGCACTGTCAGAGGGTCAGTACTGAGGGAGTGCCGCACTGGGAGGGTCAGTACTGAGGGAGCTCCGCACTGTCAGAGGGTCAGTACTGAGGGAGTGCCGCACTGTCAGAGGGTCAGTATTGAGGGAGTGCTGCACTGTCAGAGGGTCAGTACTGAGGGAGTGCCGCACTGTCAGAGGGTCAGTACTGGGGGAGTGCTGCACTGTCAGAGGGTCAACACTGAGGGAGTGCTGCACTGTCAGAGGGTCAGTACTGAGGGAGTGTTGCACTGTCAGAGGGTCAATACTGAGGGAGTGCTGCACTGTCAGAGGGTCAGTACTGAGGGAGTGCTGCACTGTCAGAGGGTCAGTACTGAGGGAGTGCTGCACTGTCAGAGGGCCAGTACTGAGGGAGTGCCGCACTGTCAGAGGGTCAGTACTGATGGAGTGTCGCACTGTCAGAGGGTCAGTACTGAGGGAGTGCTGCATTGTCAGAGGGTCAGTACTGAGGGAGTGCTGCACTGTCAGAGGGTCAGTACTGAGGGAGTGCCGCACTGTCAGAGGGTCAGTACTGAGGGAGTGCCGCACTGGGAGGGTCAGTACTGAGGGAGCTCCGCACTGTCAGAGGGTCAGTACTGAGGGAGTGCCGCACTGTCAGAGGGTCAGTATTGAGGGAGTGCTGCACTGTCAGAGGGTCAGTACTGAGGGAGTGCCGCACTGTCAGAGGGTCAGTACTGGGGGAGTGCTGCACTGTCAGAGGGTCAACACTGAGGGAGTGCTGCACTGTCAGAGGGTCAGTACTGAGGGAGTGTTGCACTGTCAGAGGGTCAATACTGAGGGAGTGCTGCACTGTCAGAGGGTCAGTACTGAGGGAGTGCTGCACTGTCAGAGGGTCAGTACTGAGGGAGTGCTGCACTGTCAGAGGGCCAGTACTGAGGGAGTGCCGCACTGTCAGAGGGTCAGTACTGATGGAGTGTCGCACTGTCAGAGGGTCAGTACTGAGGGAGTGCCGCACTGTCAGAGGGTCAGTACTGAGGGAGTGCCGCACTGTCAGAGGGTCAGTACTGAGTGAGTGCTGCACTGTCAGAGGGTCAGTACTGAGGGAGTGCTGCACTGTCAGAGCCTCAGTACTGAGGGAGTGCCGCACTGTCAGAGGGTCAGTACTGAGGGAGTGCCGCACTGTCAGAGGGTCAGTACTGAGGGAGTGCCGCACTGTCAGAGGGTCAGTACTGAGGGAGTGCTGCACTGTCAGAGGGTCAGTACTGATGGAGTGCCGCACTGTCAAGAGGGTCAGTACTGAGGGAGTGCCGCACTGTCAGAGGGTCAGTACTGAGGGAGTGCTGCACTGTCAGAGGGTCAGTACTGAGGGAGTGCTGCACTGTCAGAGGGTCAGGACTGAGGGAGTGCCGCACTGTCAGAGGGTCAGTACTGAGGGAGTGCCGCACTGTCAGAGGGTTAGTACTGAGGGAGTGCTGCACTGTCAGAGGATCAGTACTGAGGGAGTGCCGCACTGTCAGAGGGTTAGTACTGAGGGAGTGCTGCACTATCAGAGGATCAGTAATGAGGGAGTGCTGAACTGTCAGAGGGTCAGTACTGAGGGAGTGCCGCACTGTCAGAGGGTCAGTACTGAGGGAGAGCCGCACTGTCAGAGGGTCAGTACTGAGGGAGTGCCACACTGTCAGAGGGTCAGTACTGAGGGAGTGCTGCACTGTCAGAGGGTCAGTACTGAGGGAGTGCCGCACTGTCAGAGGGTCAGTACTGAGGGAGAGCCGCACTGTCAGAGGGTCAGTACTGAGGGAGTGCTGCACTGTCAGAGGGTCAGTACTGAGAGAGTGCTGCTCTGTCAGAGGGTCAGTACTGAGGGAGTGCCGCACTGTCAGAGGGTCAGTACTGAGGGAGTGCTGCACTGTCAGAGGGTCAGTACTGAGGGAATGCTGCACTGTCAGAGGGTCAGTACTGAGGGAGTGCTGCACTGTCAGAGGGTCAGTACTGAGGGAGTGCTGCACTGTCAGAGGGTTAGTACTGAGGGAGTGCTGCACTGTCAGAGGGTCAGTACTGAGGGAGTGCTGCACTGTCAGAGGGTCAGTACTGAGGGAGTGCCGCACTGTCAGAGTGTCAGTACTGAGGGAGTGCTGCACTGTCAGAGGGTCAGTACTGAGGGAGTGCTGCACTGTCAGAGGGTCAGTACTGAGGGAATGCTGCACTGTCAGAGGGTCAGTACTGAGGGAGTGCCGCACTGTCAGAGGGTCAGTATTGAGGGAGTGCTGCACTGTCAGAGGGTCAGTACTGAGGGAGTGCTGCACTGTCAGAGGGTCAGTACTGAGGGAGTGCCGACTGTCCGAGGGGCAGTACTGAGGGAGCGCCGCACTGTCACAGGTTCAGTACTGAGGGAGTGCCGCACTGTCAGAGGGTCAGTACTGAGGGAGTGCCGCACTGTCAGAGGGTCAGTACTGAGGGAGTGCCGCACTGTCAGAGGGACAGTACTGAGGGAGTGCTGCACTGTCAGAGGGTCAGTACTGAGGGAGTGCTGCACTGTCAGAGGGTCAGTACTGAGGGAGTGCCGACTGTCCGAGGGGCAGTACTGAGGGAGCGCCGCACTGTCACAGGTTCAGTACTGAGGGAGTGCCGCACTGTCAGAGGGTCAGTACTGAGGGAGTGCCGCACTGTCAGAGGGTCAGTACTGAGGGAGTGCCGCACTGTCAGAGGGACAGTACTGAGGGAGTGCTGCACTGTCAGAGGGTCAGTACTGAGGGAGTGCTGCACTGTCAGAGGGTCAGTACTGAGGGAGTGCCGACTGTCCGAGGGGCAGTACTGAGGGAGCGCCGCACTGTCACAGGTTCAGTACTGAGGGAGTGCCGCACTGTCAGAGGTGCGTACGTTGAGATGAGATGTAAAACCTAAGAGCCCACCTGCCTGATTGGTGGTTGTAAAGGATCCCAGAACTATTTTGAAGAAAGGGGGAGTTATCCTCAGAATTGTGACCAATATTTATCTCTGAATTTACATCACATAAACCGAATCCAGTGTGCACGACCGTATCCCGCACTTCCGGGGCATCTCGCCGTGCATGTGCGATGCACCTGCGCCTAACGTCGCGAATCCTACAGGAAGTTACGTTCCATTTTGTTTTCTTATATTTTATGCTCAACCCTTTCTTCTCACTTTCTCTCACTCTTCCATCCAGAATACTTTGCAGTTTCTCTTCAGAGTTGGCGATAGGAATGGTGTCATTGGTCTTTCCTTTGTTATTAAAGTTGATACCTGCAACCAATAATCCAGGAAGATCTTCAATCTCTTTGAGGACGTTTTCACTGTACAGACTGAATAACTCTGGGAGAAAACACACCGCTGTCTGACACTACTTTTAATTTTCCCAAAATGACGCTGATCATTCTCAAATTTTACAGCTGCAATTTGTTCCCAATAAGGAATTTTTATCACTCTGAAATCTTTGTCATCAAGGTCACGCTAACATGCTCATCACTTCTCCATGTTTCACCTCACAATAACCAATAAAACACATGAATGCATCTTTTTACATCTCTATGGCTCTTTCTGATACCAGAAAGAAGCATTTCCCATCCCTCTATCCCCGAAAAGACCATATTGAAGAGCTGAAATTCCTGGCTCTATTTAATCACGGTTCTTTTCCAAGAAGCAGGGGCAGCACGGTAGCATGGTGGTTAGCGTCAATGCTTCACAGCTCCAGGGTCCCAGGTTCGGTTCCCGGCTGGGTCACTGTCTGTGCGGAGTCTGCACGTCCTCCCCGTGTGTGCGTGTGTTTCCTCCGGGTGCTCCGGTTTCCCCCCACAGTCCAAAGATGTGCGGGTTAGGTGGATTGGCCGTGATAAATTGCCCGTAGTGTCCTAAAAAAGTAAGGTAATGGGGGTTGTTGGGTTACGGGTATAGGGTGGATACGTGGGCTTGAGTAGGGTGATCATTGCTCGGCACAACATCGAGGGCCGAAGGGCCTGTTCTGTGCTGTACTGTTCTATGTTCTATGTTCTAAGATTTCTCCCACACCCTAAACCTCATTAAAGATGAGAGTTAGCTTGTCTATTCCAAAGTCTTGTAAAAGTTTAATTTGTTTGGTGACTATTTCATTGAGGCCTTTGGTTTAACTGTTTTTCAACTTAGTTATCGCTGTTCTTACTTCAACTTCCATGATCTTTAGAACAGCCATGTTTTTCTTAATTGTTGGATTTCTTTTCCTGTTTCTTGCCCTTAAATAAACCGTGGGTGTGTTCAGTCCATCTTTCAAGCACTTGATCTCTTTCCATGATAACGTCCCCTGTTTTCCCTTGGAGGCATCTGCCAGGTGTATGTTGTACATCATTTAGGATTGAGATGAGGAGAAATTTCTTCATCCAGAGAGCTGTCAGCCTGTGGAATTTGCTGCCACAGGAAACTTGAGGGAAAAATGTAGAATTACAGAGTTTACAGTGCAGAAGGAGACCATTCAGCCCATCGAGTCTGCACCGGCCCTTGGAAGGAACACCCTACCTAAGCCCACACCTCCACCCTATCCCTGTAACCCAGCAACCCCACCTAACCTTTTTGGTCACTAAGGGCAATTTATCACGGCCAATCCACCTAACCTGCACATCTTTGGACTGTGGGAGGAAACCGGAGCACCCGGAGGAAACCCAGACCCACACGGGGAGAACGTGCAGACTCCGCACAGACAGTGACCCAAGGCGGGAATCGAACCTGTGACCCTGGAGCTGTGAAGAAACTGTGCTATACACTGTGCTACCGTGCTGCCCTTTTCATGAAGGAGTTTTGAAGAAGGTTTCAGGCACAGCACTGGGGTTAAAGGGACCATAGGATAGTGGGGGGGGGGGGGGGGGGGGGGGGGGGGGGGGGAGAGGGAACAGGTTACTGAGTTGGATGATCAAGAAGACAATCGATTAGTAAGACAGATGGAAGGTTGGTGTTTATTACAAGGGGAATGGAATAGGCAATCGGAGGTTTTACTGCAGCTGTGCAGACCCTGGGAGGGACCTTGTCTGGGTTATGGATACTCATTTGGTCTCCTTATTGAAAAAAAAAGATAATTGCATGAGAAGCAGTTCAGAGAAGGTTCACTGGACACATCCCTAGGATGAAGGGCCTATCATATGAAGAATGTTGGACCTATACCCTTTGGAGTTTAGAAGGATGGGAGATGACCAAACCGAGGCATACAAGGTCCAGATGAAATTTGACAGGGTGGGTGGCACGAGGATGTTTCCTCTTGTGGGCAGACTAGAACTAGGAGACATAGTTTAAAAATAAGGGTCTGGATTCTCCACTGTTGGGATTCTCCATTAGGTTACGTTGGCAGTATACCCACGCCCAGGGATTTCCCGACTGCGTGGGGCTGGCCACAATGCCCATTGGCCGGCTGACGTGACAGATAATCCCACCCAGAAAGTCTCCCTGGTAAGATGAAGCTGGGGAGGAAATATTTTCAATCTGTGGAACTCTCTCCTCCAGAAAGCAGTGGAGGCTGGTTGTTCACTTTATTCTCAGGGGAGTTTATGGGAAAATGGAGATGAAGATTTAGATCAGCCACGATTGTATGGAATGGTGGAGGCAAGTGGTCCAAATGAGCCAAGAGGTCCACTCCTGTATCTGTTAGTTTTTGCTCCTATGTTTGTAAATTGGCAGAATTAAAATCACAGAATTATTACGGCATAGAAGGTGGCCCACGCCAGCTCTCTACAGGAGGAATACTGTAATACTGCCACTCCCCTGCCTCCTGCCCAACACATTCTTCCTTTTCAGATATCAATCCAATTCCCTCTTGAATGCCTCGATTGAACCTACCTCCACCACACTCACAGGCAGTGCATTTGCTGGCAATTACCGCCTCTTTAACCCACCACCCAATCATCAGGTTAAAATTCCTCCACCCCCCTCTCCCCCCCCCCCCCCCCCCCCCCCCCCCCCCGGCCTTTGTCTGCAGGAAACCAACATTTGAAGAATTGTTGCAATAATTTACATTCTGCAATTATTTGGAAGTATGAAGTTTGCCATTGCTGATGCTGAAGACTGTGTTCGTTCTCTTTCTCTCTGTTCAGATTGTTGTCATCACTGACGGTGTGAAAGTTTCAGTTACACTTTGCCAGTGACGTCTGCAGAGTGCAGCACAGCCCCTGAACCATTGATATTTTTTTTTAAAGTACCTTCATATCTCTGAGCTCTGCACAGTGTCAAGTGTTTTCCAACACATGAAGTCGGAATGTAAAACTTCTCCTTCTGATCTACAGCCAACAGGAAGAAAACCCACAGCGTGTAACATAGAGCTGTGAGCGGTATTCACTGATCAGCCTCATTACCCAGAAATGATGCTGATTGCCTGCCGTACTGGTCACAAGACCAACAGTGTTAGAATTTAAAAATCGCCGTGTATATTTGAATCATAATGTCTGGCAGACCAGTCCTTCGACCTATAGAAACTTGTGTTCTGTAGTTCATCAATAATCACCTTGAAGCTGGATCCTAACTCTGGGGTATGAAGTCTGCCTGAGATCCAGGACATTGGAAACCATGGGCTTCATGAATCAGGCCAGATAATCTCCTGGCCAAACTCAACTTCAATGACATTAGGCTGTTTACAGCAGGGTTGAAGGGGGTGGGGTGGGTGAGGATTGAAGGGGTTGGGGTGGGTGAGGGTTGAAGGGGGGGGGGGTGGATGAGGGTTGAAGGGGGTGGATGAGGGTTGAAGGGGGTGGATGAGGGTTGAAGGGGGTGGGGTGGGTGAGGGTTGAAGGGGGTGGGGTGGGTGAGGGTTGAAGGGGGTGGGGTGGGTGAGGGTTGAAGGGGTGGGGTGGGTGAGGGTTGAAGGGGGTGGGGTGGGTGAGGATTGAAGGGGTTGGGGTGGGTGAGGGTTGAAGGCGGTGGGGTGGGTGAGGGTTGAAGGGGGTGGGTGAGGGTTGAAGGGGTGGGGTGGGTGAGGGTTGAAGGGGTGGGGTGGGTGAGGGTTGAAGGGGGTGGGGTGGGTGAGGATTGAAGGGGTTGGGGTGGGTGAGGGTTTGAAGGGGGTGGGGTGGGTGAGGGTTGAAGGGATCGGGTGGATGAGGGTTGAAGGGGGTGGATGAGGGTTGAAGGGGGTGGGGTGGGTGAGGATTGAAGGGGGTGGGGTGGGTGAGGGTTGAAGGGGGTGGGGTGGGTGAGGGTTGAAGGGGTGGGGTGGATGAGGGTTGAAGGGGGTGGATGAGGGTTGAAGGGGGTGGGGTGGGTGAGGGTTGAAGGGGGTGGGGTGGGTGAGGGTTGAAGGGGGTGGGGTGGATGAGGGTTGAAGGGGGTGGGGTGGGTGAGGGGTGAAGGGGGTGGGGTGGATGAGGGTTGAAGGGGGTGGGGTGGGTGAGGGTTGAAGGGGGTGGGGTGGGTGAGGATTGAAGGGGGTGGGATGGGTGAGGGTTGAAGGGGGTGGGGTGGGTGAGGGTTGAAGGGGTGGGGTGGATGAGGGTTGAAGGGGGTGGATGAGGGTTGAAGGGGGTGGGTGAGGGTTGAAGGGGGTGGGTGAGGGTTGAAGGGGGTGGGGTGGGTGAGGGTTGAAGGGGGTGGGGTGGATGAGGGTTGAAGGGGGTGGGTGAGGGTTGAAGGGGGTGGGGTGGGTGAGGGTTGAAGGGGGTGGGGTGGATGAGGGTTGAAGGGGGTGGATGAGGGTTGAAGGGGGTGGGTGAGGGTTGAAGGGGGTGGGTGAGGGTTGAAGGGGGTGGGGTGGGTGAGGGTTGAAGGGGGTGGGTGAGGGTTGAAGGGGGTGGGGTGGGTGAGGGTTGAAGGGGGTGGGGTGGATGCGGGTTGAAGGGGGTGGGGTGGGTGAGGGTTGAAGGGGTGGGGTGGGTGAGGGTTGAAGGGGGTGGGGTGGATGCGGGTTGAAGGGGGTGGGGTGGGTGAGGGTTGAAGGGGTGGGGTGGGTGAGGGTTGAAGGGGGTGGATGAGGGTTGAAGGGGGTGGGGTGGATGTGGGTTGAAGGGGGTGGGGTGGGTGAGGGTTGAAGGGGTGGGGTGGATGAGGGTTGAAGGGGGTGGGGTGGGTGAGGGTTGAAGGGGGTGGGGTGGGTGAGGGTTGAAGGGGGTGGGGTGGGTGAGGGTTGAAGGGGGTGGGGTGGATGAGGGTTGAAGGGGGTGGGGTGGGTGAGGGTTGAAGGGGGTGGGGTGGATGAGGGTTGAAGGGGGTGGGGTGGGTGAGGGTTGAAGGGGGTGGGGTGGGTGAGGGTTGAAGGGGGTGGGTGAGGGTTGAAGGGGGTGGGGTGGGTGAGGGTTGAAGGGGGTGGGGTGGATGAGGGTTGAAGGGGGTGGGGTGGGTGAGGGTTGAAGGGGGTGGATGAGGGTTGAAGGGGGTGGGGTGGATGAGGATTGAAGGGGGTGGGTGAGGGTTGAAGGGGGTGGGTGAGGGTTGAAGGGGGTGGGGTGGGTGAGGGTTGAAGGGGGTGGGTGAGGTTTGAAGGGGGTGGGGTGGGTGAGGGTTGAAGGGGGTGGGGTGGGTGAGGGTTGAAGGGGGTGGGTGAGGGTTGAAGGGGGTGGGGTGGATGAAGGTTGAGGTGGTTAGGTCAGCAGGTTGCAGGCACAAGAAACATTCTCTTGTGAGGTAGTGTTGACTCCACGATAAGTAGAATGCACAGACGACAGTCGAAATACCGAACAAGGTTTATTTCAATGCAATCCTAATTCTCCACCACGCCCCTAAGGGTCTCCTTCCCCGACCTGCACCTCGGCCGGGGTTTTTATAAAGTTGGGGCTCTCCTTGTAGATGGGAATCCCCCCCCCCCCCCCCCCCCCCCACTCTCCCCACTTAATGGGAAAGTCCTACCCCTCTTAAAGGGGAAGTTCATATTCCGGGGAGGTCATGTGAAATCATATTTGATTTGCACAGGTGAAGGAGGCACATCCAGAGTGAGATACATCCAGAGTGGGAATTGGAACTTGGTAATTTGGTGCAGTGAGGTAATTCGGTGCAGAGTGGGAGAAGGTGCTTTTTCCCCGACCGTTTTGTTCTCTTTCTTCTGGCCTGTAACTGTTAATCTGCAGGGAGAGAACCAGAGAGCATCCTGGGAAGGTAAGTGATTTTTATTTTTATTACCTTTTCAAATTCTGTGGGGGGGAAACTGAAGTGACATCACAGTAAAGCTGTGACCTGATTGGCTGGTTGGGAATCTGTTAAATTTGAAAAAAAAATATTGCTAAACAAATCTAATTGATTAACTAGACAGTGGAGCAACTAAACCTGAGGGCAGTGATCGATATTTAGCATTTAATTTATTCATCTAGTGTCAGGGCCATATAGTTAATTGTAACTCAATCTAACAATAATTCAAGTGTTTATTTGAAATGAATTAATTCGTGCTTAAATGTCACTCAGCGGGGTGCAGTGCTCCAACTGTGAGATGTGGCAGATCTGTGACGCTTCCCGCGTTCCATCGCCTACATCTGCAGCAAGTGTAACCAATGGCAGCTCCTCACAGACCGCATGGTTCGTTGGAGCAGCAATTGGATGCACTTGGGAGCATGCAGGTGATGGAAAGCGCCATAGAGAGGAGTTATAGAGATAAGGTCACACCCAAGGTGCAGGCAGTGAGATGGGTGACCACCAGAAGGGGCAGGCAATCAGTGCAGGAATCCCCGGTGGTTGTTCCTCTCTCGAACAGGTATACCCCTTTGGATACTGTTGGGGGGAATAGACTATTAGGGGAAAACAGCAGCAGCCAGAGCAGTGGCACCATGGCTGGCTCTGATGTTCAGAAGGGAGGGTCAAAGCGCAGAAGAGCAATAGTCATAGGGGACTCTATAGTCAGGGGCACAGATAGGCACTTCTGTGGATGTGAAAGAGACTCCAGGATGGTATGTTGCCTCCCTGATGCCAGGGGGTGGGGGGGGGGGGGGGGGGGGGGGCTACCGGTGCAATAGGTCAGAAGGTGAAAACATTGAGGGAGAACTAGGGAATAGGGCCAGTATGGCTCTGAGGCAGAGCAGACAGGGAGATGTTGCTGAAAACAGTGGGACTGGTGGTCTGAAGTGGATATGTTTTAATGCAAGAAGTATTACGGGTAAGGCAGATGAACGTAGAGCTTGGATTAGTACTTGGAACTATGATGTTGTTGCCATTACAGAGACCTGGTTGAGGGAAGGACAGGATTGGCAGCTAAACATTCCAGGATTTAGATGTTTCAGGCGGGATAGAGGGGGATGTAAAAGGGGTGGCGGAGTTGGGCTACTGGTTAGGGAGAATATCACAGCTGTACTACGGGAAGGCACCTCAGAGGGCAGCGAGGCTATATGGGTAGAGTTCAGGAATGTTGGGGGTTTACTACAGGCCTCCCAACAGCCAGCGGGAGATAGAGGAGCAGATAGGTAGACAGATTTTGGAAAGGAGTAAAAGCAACAGGGTTGTTGTGATGGGAGACTTTAACTTCCCCAATATCGACTGGGACTCACTTAGTGCTAGGGGCTTGGATGGGGCAGAGTTTGTAAGGAGCATCCAGGAGGGCTCCTTAAAACAATATGTAGACAGTCCAACTCGGGGCTGTACTGGACCTGGTATTGGGGAATGAGCCCGGCCAGGTGGTAGAAGTTTCAGTAGGGGAGCATTTCGGGAACAATGACAACAATTCAGTAAGTTTTAAAGTTCTGGTGGACAAGGATAAGAGTGGTCCTAGGGTGAATGTGCTAAATTGGGGAAGGCTAATTATAACAATATTAGGCATGAACTGAAGAACCTAGATTGGGTGAATCCTTTGGAGAAGGTGCAGAGGAGGTTCACCAGGATGTTGCCTGGTATGGAGGGTGCCAGCTATGAAGAGAGGTTGAGTAGATTAGGATTATTTTCATTAGAAAGACAGAGGTTGAGGGGGGACCTCATTGAGGTCTACAAAATCATGAGAGGGTTAGACAGGGTGGACAGCAAGAAGCTTTTTCCCAGAGTGGCGGCCTCAATTAATAGGGGTCACGAATTCAAGGTGAGGGGGGAAAAGTTTAAGGGAGATATGCGTGGAAAGTTCTTTACGCAGAGGGTAGTGGGTGCCTGGAACGCATTGCCGGCGGAGGTGGTAGAGGCGGGCACGATAGCGTCATTTAAGATGTATCGTGACAGATACATGAATGGGCAGGGAGCAGAGAGAGATACAGATCCTTAGAAAATAGGCGACAGTTTTAGATAGAGGATCTGGAGCGGCGCAGGCTTGGAGGGCTGAATGGCCTCTTCCTGTGCTGTAATTTTTCTTTGTTCTTTGGGGGCGGATGTTTGAGGGTAAATCAACATCTGACATGTGGGAGGCTTTCAAATGTCAGTTGAAAGGAATTCAGGACCGGCATGTTCCTGTGCGGAAGAAGGATAAATACGGCAAATTTCGGGAACCTTGGATAACGGGTGGATATTGTAGGCCTCATCAAAAAGAAAAAGGAGGTATTTGTCAGGGCAGAAGGCTGAGAACAGACGAAGCCTGTATGGTCACCCGAAAGTCACCCAAAGACGAGCTGGGTACACCACACCAAACCTCACGTAGCCCTTATACAGTACGGCCGTGGCCTTATTAAACGCTGCAAGCATTTTCACCAGCTCTGTGCCAACGTCTCGGAATATTCTGATGGCATGGCCCTCCCATCTACAGTCTCAATGGTCCTTCACCCACCTCAGGACCCGCTCCTTATCCAGGTATTGAGGTAAGCTCCGCCGATCTGGGCTTCTGCCTTAGCGACCAACTGGCCCATCCAACTGAGGAGGGGTTGAGAAGACCCTGCTCACTCATCAACTTTCCGAACATCTTGGACATATAGTTTTTGGAGTTTGGGCCCTCCGGCAGCCCATCGAGCCTTAGGTTTTGCTGTCTGGAGCCGATCATCAACCTTGGCTTCTCGAACAATCCACTCCTCCACCAGCACTACCATCTCTGCCTCCAATCACTGTGGTCAGAGAGCGCCACCTCCACCTTCTGTCTCATTGCCCCCTGGACCTCCACCAATACATCTTACCCATGGCCAAAACCCCCACCATTGCCATCTCCAGATCCTCAGCGACCGCCTGCTGCTGCTTCTTAAATTCGTCGCCAAGAAGGTAACCAACTTCTCAGTTGGCCACTGAGGGGCCACCATCCCAGCAGAAGCTGCCGCCATGTTTACCTTGCTGGGGATCGAGGAACTTTGATTCTGACGAAGCTCCTTTGCCCAACTTCTGCTTTCAAGTATCCTGATCGGACATTACTCAAACGAGGGTGCCTTATTCCATCAAATTATACCAATTTCTTACAAATAATCACCCATAAAACGGGCAGAAAGGGTCAAAAACTAAGTACCCCGATGGGAGCCACCGCGTGTGTGAATGCTCACCACATCGCCACATCGCTCACCACATCGCCACATCGCTCACCACATCGCCACATCGCTCACTACATCACCACATCGCTCACCACATCGCCACATCGCTCACTACATCACCACATCGCCACATCGCCACATCGCTTCACATCGCCACATCGCTTCACATCGCCACATCGCTTCACATCGCCACATCGCTTCACATCGCCACATCGCCACATCGCTTCACATCGCCACATCGCTTCACATCGCCACATCGCTTCACATCGCCACATCGCTTCACATCGCCACATCGCTTCACATCGCCACATCGCTTCACATCGCCACATCACTCACCACATCGCCACATCGCTTCACATCGCTTCACATCGCCACATCGCTTCACATCGCCACATCGCTTCACATCGCCACATCGCCACATCGCCACATCGCTTCACATCGCCACATCGCTCACCACATCGCCACATCGCTCACTACATCACCACATCGCTCACCACATCGCCACATCGCTCACTACATCACCACATCGCTCACTACATCACCACATCGCTCACCACATCGCCACATCGCTCACCACATCACCACATCGCTCACCACATCGCCACATCGCTCACTACATCACCACATCGCTCACCACATCGCCACATCGCTCACCACATCGCCACATCGCTCACCACATCGCCATCACCAGACGTCGGTTCAGTAGCACAATTTTGAAAAACATATAGACAGGGAAATATAAAGAATAATGTGTCTATTAGTGTAGTGACTGTGGGCATCTCCCCAGTCACACTGTTTATTTACTGGGAGTAGCTCGCTTATCTTCTAGAATGGTCTTTTTACTCATGTGAGAGAAGCCAGACGTTCAATAAGGACACAGGGAGTCAACACTGAGATATGTACACTGCCCGGCAGATCCCTACCCAAATCCTGTTCTGGGTGTCTTACTGTCCGACCCTTTACACAGAGGTTAATGGAGATCCCCTGCCCCTTAGCGGAGGAGTCCGTACTACGCAAGGACCACAGGGAAGATAACCGTTTCCATCCCGTGGGCCCCACTGGACGCTACAAATGATAGCTTGTGATTGATGGAGAGCAGATATTTATGGTGGCTTGAGGCCTTTGAAAAAACGGAACTGAAGTCAACTCAAAAAAGGGGAACAAGAACTAACATTCTGAGGACAGACCTCACATCCCTAACTGGCAATAGAAAGAACTAGAACAAAAATATACCTCGCAATGACCCAGTCCGGAGCTTATAAAAATGCAATATATAATGAATATGGCAAGATCCAAATGCTTTAACCGGTGTATAAAAAAAAAATTTAAGTGCACCCAATTAATTTTTTCCAATTAAGGGGCAATTTAGCATGGCCAATCCACCTACTCTGCACATCTTTGGGTTGTGGGGGCGAAACCCACGCAGACACGGGGAGAATGTGCAAACTCCACACGGACAGTGACCCAGAGCCGGGATCGAACCTGGGACCTTGGCACCGTGAGGCAGCAGTGCTACCACTAGGCCACCGTGCTGCCCTCGCCACCGCGCTGCCCGCTTTAACCAGTGTTTGTATGACATGACAACGAAGCCTGAACATTTAATATAATTAATTAAATATTAAGACATCCAGCGGTCTTATGATACTGTGATGATGAATATAATGGTGTTTGCGCGATTCCAATACCTGTCACTGATGGGTCCCTGCTGCTAAAGAAACAAATAACCATAAGCAAGTGATAGAAACCTGGATTAATATGAGGCCTTCTTCCACTGTAAACAATCTGAAATACTTTGCCTTGAATATAGCGTGGGATACTTTGTCTGCCATGGTTCAGGTGGCAGCACACATACTCTGATTCAGCAGGTTGTGAGATTCAAATTCCACTGCAGGATTTGAACACAGAAATCTAGTCTGGCGTTGCACTGCAGTACTGAGAGAGTGCTGCACTGTCAGAGGGGATGGTCTTTTAGACGAGGTGTTAATCTGAAACCTGTGTCCACCTTCTCGGATGGAAATAAAAGAACCAATGGCAATATGTCAAAGAAGAGCAGGCGAGTTATCCTCAATGTCCTCACCACTATGTATCCCTCAATAGGCATCTCCAAAACAGATTAACTGCTCGTTGTTATATTACTGCTGTGGGATCTTTCTGTGTGCTAATGGACTGCCATGTTTCCTACATCACAATAGTCACTACGTTTCAGAAGTACTTCCCTGGCTAAGCTTGTGAAAGGTACGAGATAAATACAAGGGTTTCTTTATGAATTCCAAAGTTACTTGCTATTTTGTTTTTATTGAGTCCCGTTAGTATTATCTAATTTCTCAACGGGTTTACCAGGTGGAATCATTTTCAACTCATGCCGACGTGAACGTTGCTAGTTCATCACCAATTATTATGTTAATCAGGGTGGGCTAACGGTAATTGCTAGGCATATAAAAATTGTATTTTCAAACAGGTGTGGTGATGTGGAAACAAACACGATTATCGCCTTATCATTGCACCAGAATTTAAAGGGGTTTCTGCGCCTCTGACAACCTCAGGAAGTCCTTAATCACTTTTGACGCAGCCACTGTTTTCGTGTCGGAAACACAGCAGCCAATTTTTTGAAGGGTGCCAAAACCAGCAATGTGATAATGATCAGATAATCAGTTTATGTGCTGTTATTGATGGCTAACTATTGGCCAGGACACCAAAATTCCTCTGCACATCTTCAAATAGTGCCACAGGATCATTTACATCCACTTGAAGATGCAGATAGGACCTTCAGTTTAATATCTTCTCTAAGAGACAGTGCAACATTCCCTCAGTGCTGCACTCGAGATTCAGCCTAGATTTTGGGCTCAAATCTCTGGAGTGGGGCTGGACCTCATGGTCTTCTGACCAGGCAGGTATGCTGCAAGCTGAGCCATGCTTGGCACTTCAGGGAAAGGAAGAGAACATTTTTTGATTGATCTATATTTGGGAGGTGAACATCAATAACAAGGCCAACATTTAACACCGGTCCCTAACTTCCCTAGAGCAGGTGGTGAGCGATTTACAACTATGTGGCTTGTTGGGCCATTTCAGAGGTCTGTTGAAAGTCAGCAGTGTTGCTGTGGGTCTAGAATGTCACACAAAGGCCAGACTAGATAGGGGTTATTGATTTCCTGCCTTGATCGACATTAGTGAAATAGAAGGTTTTTTATGACAAGCTAGTAGCTTCTTTTTTTAAAAATAATTTTTATTGGAATTTTATACAGAAAATATAACAACGAACAATGAAAAGCAACAATAAGGCCATAATAGCTGTAACACCCCGAAGACCGTATCTACGCATGTATCACACCCCCCCCCCCCCCCCCCACCCCCCCAACCCACTAAACAACAAGAGAACTTAAAAATAAATTAAAATTAAATAAGCAACATAGTCAACGTCCCCCCCCCCCCCCCTTTACCCCCTCCCCCCCCCCCCCCCCCCCCCCGGGTTGCTGCTGCTGCTGACCCAGTACCCTATCGTTGAGCCAGAAAGTCGAGGAAAGGTTGCCACCGCCTAAAGAACCCTTGTACCGACCCTCTCAGGGCGAATTTGACCTTCTCTAGCTTAATAAAACCTGCCATGTCATTGATCCAGGTCTCCACGCTTGGAGGCCTCGCATCCTTCCATTGTAGCAAGATCCTTCGCCGGGCTACTAGGGACGCAAAGGCCAGCACACCGGCCTCTTTCGCCTCCTGCACTCCCGGCTCCACCCCAACCCCAAAAATCGCGAGTCCCCAGCCTGGCTTGACCCTGGATCCTACCACCCTCGACACCGTCCTCGCCACCCCCTTCCAGAACTCCTCCAGTGCCGGGCATGCCCAGAACATATGGGCATGGTTCGCTGGACTCCCCGAACACCTGACACACCTGTCTTCGCCTCCAAAGAACCTACTCATCCTCGTCCCAGTCATGTGGGCCCGGTGCAGCACCTTGAATTGAATGAGGCTAAGCCGCGCACATGAGGAGGAAGAGTTAACCATCTCCAGGGCGTCAGCCCATGTCCCATCTTCGATCTGTTCCCCCAGTTCCCCCTCCCACTTAGCTTTCAGCTCCTCTACTGACGCCTCCTCCACCTCCTGCATAACCTTGTAGATATCAGATATCTTCCCCTCCCCGACCCAGACCCCCGAAAGCACCCTGACACTCACCCCCCTCGCGGGAAGCAAAGGGAATCCCTCCACCTGCCGTCTAGCAAACGCCTTTACCTGCAGATACCTGAACATGTTCCCCGGGGGGAGCCCAAATTTCTCCTCCAACTCCCCCAGGCTCGCAAACCTCCCATCAATGAACAGGTCCCTCAGCTGTCTGATGCCCGCTCTGTGCCAACCCTGAAATCCCCCATCAATGTTCCCCAGGACGAACCGATGGTTCCCCCTTAACGGAGCCGCCATCGAGCCCCCCACTTCTCCCCTATGTCGCCTCCACTGCCCCCAAATCTTGAGGGTAGCCCCCACCACCGGACACGTGGTATACCTCGTGGGAGGGAGCGGCCACGGCGCCGTTACCAGGGCCCCCAGGCTTGTATCTCCACAGGACGCCCTCTCCATCCATTTCCATGCTGCCCCCTCCCCCTCCATTACCCACTTGCACACCATCGACACATTGGCCGCCCAGTAGTACCCCGAGAGATTGGGTAACGCCAGCCCCCCCCATCTCTACCCCACTCCAAGAAGACTCTCTTCACCCTCGGGGTCCCATGCGCCCAAACAAAGCTCATGATGCTGCTAGTCACCCTCCTAAAAAAGGCCCTAGGGATAAAGATGGGCAAACACTGGAAGAGGAACAAGAACCTCGGGAGAACCGTCATTTTGACGGACTGCACTCTACCCGCCAGCGATAGCGGCACCATGTCCCACCTTTTGAATTCCTCCTCCATCTGCTCCACCAGCCTGGTAAAATTAAGCTTATGGAGAGTCCCCCAACTCCTGGCCATCTGCACCCCCAGGTATCTGAAACTCTTCACTGCCCTCTTAAATGGGACCCTCCCAATTCCCTCCTCCTGATCACCCGGGTGTACTACAAATACCTCACTCTTGCCTAAATTTAACTTATAGCCCGAGAAGCTCCCAAACTCAGCCAACAGCTCCATCACCCCCGGCATTCCCCCCTCTGGGTCCGCCACATACAACAGCAGGTCGTCCGCATACAGCGATACCCGATGTTCCTCCCCGCCCCGCACCAGACCCCTCCACCTCCCTGACTCCCTCAGCGCCAAAGCCAAAGGTTCTATCGCCAGTGCAAAAAGCAAGGGGGACAGGGGGCACCCCTGCCTGGTCCCACGGTAGAGCCTGAAGTACTCTGATCTCCTTCCATTGGTAACTACACTCGCCATCGGGGCCTCATAGAGCAGCCTCGCCCATTTGATGAACCCCTCCCCGAATCCGAACCGCTCCAGCTCCTCGCACAGGTACCCCCCCTCAACTCTATCAAACGCCTTCTCTGCATCCAGCGCCACCACTATCTCCGCCTCCCCCTCCACCGCCGGCATCATAATAACATTTAGCAATCTCCGCACATTCGTGTTGAGCTGCCATCCCTTGACAAATCCTGTCTGATCCTCGTGTATCACCCCTGGCACACAGTCCTCTATCCTGGTGGCCAGGATCTTCGCCAGCAACTTAGCGTCTACATTGAGGAGTGAGATAGGCCTGAATGATCCACACTGCAAGGGGTCCTTATCCCGCCTCAGGATCAGAGAGATCAGCGCCCGCGACATCGTCGGGGGCAAAGCCCCCCCCTCCCATGCCTCATTGAAGGCTCGCACCAACACAGGGCCCACCAGATCCGCATACTTTTTATAGAATTCCACCGGGAACCCATCCGGCCCCGGCGCCTTACCTGACTGCATTTGCCCAATCCCCCTGACTATCTCCTCCAGCTCTATCGGCGCCCCCAGCCCCTCCACCAGCTCCTCTTGCACCTTTGGGAAACGTAGCTTATTCATGAAGCTCTCCATCCCCACCCCCCATCGGAGGTTCCGACCTGTACAGTTCCTCGTAGAAGTCCCTAAAGACCTCATTTACTTCTGCCCCCTTCTGCACCACATTCCCACCCTTATCCGTCACTCCACCAATTTCCCTAGCCGCATCTCGCCTACGGAGCTGATGCGCCAACATCCTGCTCGCCTTCTCCCCATACTCATATACCGCGCCCTGTGCCCTCCTCCACTGTGTCTCCGCCTTTCTGGTGGTCAACAAGTCAAATTTGGCCTGCAAACTATGCCGTTCCCCCAGCAACCCCTCCTCTGGTACCTCCGCGTATCTCCTGTCCACATCCAGGAGCTCCCCCACCAGTCTCTCCCTCTCCCTCCTCTCCCTCCTTTCCCTATGGGCCCGGATGGAAATCAGCTCCCCCCGGATCACTGCTTTCAGAGCCTCCCGGACCTCCCCCGTGTCGTTGGTCTCAAGCTACCCTTCAATACTTCCCCGGACCCTCCTACACACCTCCTCATCAGCCAGCATCCCCACATCCAGGCGCCACAGCGGGCGCTGGTCCCGCGCCTCCCCCATCTCCAGATCAACCCAGTGCGGAGCATGGTCTGAAATTGCTATGGCCGAATACTCTGCATCCTGCACCTTCGGGATCAATCCCCTGCTCAGGACGAAAAAATCTATTCGGGAGTAAACCCTATGTGTCGTATTCAATATTTTCCCGCTTCCGGACTGTGATAGAAAGATGCAAACATGATTCATTAGGTAAGCAAAACTGAGCTTTATTTACGAATTAGAACTGACTGCTAGCAGTATGGCTGAGACTTGAAGTCGGAAGGCAGTCAATTACAAACTGCTGAGTCCGTCCCAAATCTGCGATATTACAGAAGAATAAGGCGATTTTTATACATTATAGGATCAAGATAACATAAATACAACTTGGTCAGGAATTTGATTGAAAGTAAAACATAAGTAATAATCGTTACAATGACGTCACCTTGCTGACGTTTAGGGGACTGGAGTTTCATATCATTATCTTGTCTTTGTTTTAAGAAAGGGACAAATTTGTTTACGTACAGGAAGAGACAGTTTTTCAGCTTGGTATTTATTGAGACTGCTTCTAGGTTCATGACAAATAAGCCTTATCTAGAATTTCAGAGTCACCCAGTTCTCAGGTCATGTTGACCTCGGCTGTATCTGTGTATTTTGTATCTGTGCCTTAGGTTATATGAAATCAGTTTAAATTCAATTGTACCAAGAAGACTTGACTAGTTTTCCCATCATGCCATTATTTGCTTCGCACAATACCACATATGGACATGGGAGAAAAAGGAATACTCCCGCGCCCTCGGCCTCCCAAACCTCCAGGGATCCACTCCTCCCATCTGGTCCATAAACCCCCTCAGCACCAGGGCCGCCGCTGGTCTCCTACCCGTCCTTGAACTGGACCGGTCCAGTGGGGGATCCAGCACTGTGTTAAAGTCTCCCCCCATGATCAGGCCCCCTGCCTCCAGGTCCGGAATGCGGCCCAACAAGCGCCTCATAAAGCCAGCATCATCCCAATTCGGGGCATATACATTAACCAGCACCACCTTCTCTCCCTGCAGCCTACCCTTCACCATAATATATCTGCCCTCCTTGTCCGACACCACCTCAGCCGCCTCGAACGCCACCCTCTTCCCCACCAGAATCGCCACCCCCCGGTTCTTCGCGTCTAATCCTGAGTGAAAAACCTGCCCCACCCACCCCTTCCTCAGACGAACCTGGTCCGCCACCTTCAAGTGGGTCTCCTGGAGCATAGCCAGGTCCGCCTTCAACCCCTTCAGATGAGAAAATACCCTGGTTCTCTTAACCGCCCCATTCAGCCCCCTCACGTTCCAGGTGATCAGCCGGATCAGAGGGCACCCCACCCCCCCTCCCCCGCCGGCTAGCCATAGCTTATCGACTGCTCGCCCCAGGCCAGCTCGCCCCGCCCGACCCGTTCCCCGTGGCGATAACGCCTCTCCTCTACCCCCCCGGCCCACACCCGCTCCTTCCTGGCCATTCCAGCAGCAACCCGGTATCCCCCCCCCCCCACCCCCCCCACCCCCCAGGCTAGGACCCCTCCTAGCCGCGACGCACCCTCCATGGTACTTCCGTGAGTCAGCTGACTTCTGCTGACCCCGGCAACTCCCGCCAAAACCCGGCCCCTCCCGACATGGGGTCAACCCCCTCCTGCCACACCTCCTTGGCACCGCTTCAGCGCGGGTAAAAACCAGTAGAGGCCACGCCCCCACCGCCAGCTCCACCCCCCCCTGCCCCGCAGCGCGGGAAACCAGAGGAAAGCCCGCGCTTTCACACTGCCACACCCCACCCTTCTGACGCAGCTCCCCAAATTCCAGTTCCACCCCAACCCCCAGCCCCGTACAGAAGAGAAAATTTAAAAAAAGACAAACCCCCAACATTCCCCACATAACCCAAAATCATACCCAACAGACCCACCCGGAAACAGAGCAAAAAACCAGCATAGAAAACACATGTCAAAGTTACAAAAACAGCAACAGCAAAAACAGCAACGACCATAGTGCACCGGACCCCGCAGCCCCCAGACCCTAGTTCGAGTCCAGCTTCTCCGCCTGTACAAAGGCCCATGCCTCCTCCGGGGACTCGAAGTAGTGGTGCCGGTCCTTATATGTCACCCACAGACCAGCAGGCTGCAGCATTCCAAATCTGACCTGCCTGGCATGCAGCACGGCCTGCGTCCGGTTGAACCCGGCCCGCCGCTTAGCCACCTCCGCACCCCAGTCCTGGTAGATTCGCACTACCGAATTCTCCCACTTGCTGCTCCTCTCTTTCTTGGCCCAGCGCAGCACACACTCCCGGTCGCTGAATCGATGGAACCGCACCAGCACCGCCCGCGGGGGCTCATTTGCCTTAGGCCTCCTGGCCAGCACTCTGTGAGCTCCCTCAAGCTCCAGGGGCAAATGGAAGGACCCCGCTCCCATCAACGAGCTCAACATCGTGGTCACATAAGACGGAAGATCCGGCCCCTCCAGCCCCTCCGACAGGCCCAGGATCCTCAAATTCTTTCGCCTCGTGCGAACGTCCAGCTCCTCCAAGCGGTCTTGCCACTTTTTGTGAAGTGCCTCGTGCACCTCCACTTTCCCCACGAGGCCCACGGCCCCCTCCTCCCTCTCAGCGGCCTGCTGCTGCAACTCCCGAATGGCCACCCCCTGGGCCGCCTGGGTCCCAAGCAGCTTGTTGGTAGTCGCATTCAGGGAGTCCAGCAACTCAGCCTTCAGCTCCGCAAAACAGCGCAGAAGAGCAGCTTGCTGCTCCTGCGCCCACTTCCACCAGTCCTCGGGTGTTCCGCCGGCCGCCATTTTGTCCTCCTTCCCCCGCTTTTCCTGGGGAGCTGCTTAAGCCTTTTCCTTTGCCCCACTCCGGGTAAGCACCATAAATTTCTGGGAATGTTCCTCCAAACACCTTCCCCCACCGGGAATCGTCGAAACAGCGCCGTTTGGGGCCCTAAAATAGGCCCGAAAGTCCTTTAATTGCGGGATCTGCCGAACGTGCGGCTTAGCTCCGCATAGCCGCAACCGGAAGTCAGCTAGTAGCTTCTTGACCACTCTTTATGAGACCAGCATTTTTATTCCCGATGCTTACTCATTGAATTGGGACTTAACTCTTTTCTGTGGAGGATAACCCTGCAGGATGGCTGGATTATGTTACCACCATTCTACTGTTCCTCTGGGGCTAATAGGACAGTAAAAGCAGGATGGGCGGAATGGCGCCTTACTGCGCTTATAATGCTGCATCAATTATGAAAGCACATTAGACTCGTCATTTCCTTTAGTTTGACACAGAAGAATATTATATTCTCATATCATATGAATCACAGAGAATATTATTCTGCAGTGATGTTATGGTTGTAGCCTTTTAGCATCTCCAGTGTCATTTCAGACTGAATTTTAATCGTCATCACTACTGATTTCATTGGAAGAAAGTGAAAATTTTAAAATGTGATGTGCGAGGCAGTGAATCAACGGTGTTGACTTAATGGAACGGTTTCACTTGATGCCAATACAACATTCAAGACTCCCTAACTGTGGGTTTTGACATCAGAGCGATATTACAGCCTTATGATTCACCTCCATCTATTTCTAATTCTTTATATTTACGTATGGACTGGATTATGACCTTGTAGACTGATACTAAAAAGCGACTATTTTCAGTCATCCAGTTTCACAATAAATTGTTCTTCTACTTCACTTGTACCATTACTATTTTCATGCACTTTAAATGACCTTTTTTTTATCAAACCAGGATCTCACTGGATACAAACCATAAGGTATTAAAATTGTTAAAATATGTTTCATATAAGAGACAGGTAAAAATAAATAAAGAATCGTAGTTTTGTCCATACATATCGTTAGTAAATAAAAGTACATTTCTTTATTTTACTCGGTGTGGATGTATCAAAATGGCAAGCCTTGGAGGTTAACATTCTTTATGTAATGAACTCCAATTGGCTTTATTGGTTGGCCAATTGGAGTATGAGCTCCCTCAATGATAGCTCATTGAGGGGGCCCATATCATCGCCTGTGTAGGCTTTGTGAGCCAGTCTTAAGTTGACTGGACTGCTAGCAGCACTGTTTGTAGCTGCTCCTGTAATATCGTTATTGTAAATAAATATTGGTGTGGTGACGGAACTCCTGCCTCCCGTGGATTACTACACTTTACATGTCTGTAGGTGTCCTCTCAATTGGATGCTCCCTTGTAAAGTGAGCAATCAGCTCCCACGACTCAAGCCAGACCGATAGGCCCAAGTCTACACTAAATCTTACCATTAGGTGGAGCCTCAGAGTCTCCATGGCCCCCAGAATACAGACATCATTACCAGCCTTTCTCCCTAAATAAAGACAGGTTCAGAACAACCACTGAACAGATTTTAATGTTATTAAATAAATAATTTGAATCCTTCTTTGAAAAATGATTTGTAATTTCTATTTTCCCAGATCAGTTATACCTCCCTTCCATCTTCACATCACATCTTTCCCTGTTTTTTTCTTTTCCTCTTCTCTCTCCTTCATTTTCTCCCTTCCTTCAAACTGTCTCTGCTCAATCTGCCCTTTTGTTGACCGTGGGATATTCTAGGGAGGTAGGACTTTCCCCGAGCTGAGGAGCCAATTGCTAGGGGGCATAGATTTAAGTTGATTGGTAATAGGATTAGACGGGACGTGAACAAAAACTTTAAAAGGTACTTGAATCCACATCCAAGGTGCAGAACCTGCAAGGCTACAGACCAGGTGCTGGAACGTGAGATTAAAATGAGTGGCAAATTTCTTTTTTCTCTTTTTTGGCCAGCACAGACACAATGGACTGAGTGGCCTCCTTCTGCATCGGAATCTTTCTCTGGTCCTGAGGAGCGAACGTGGGGGAGAGTGAGTGTACTCTTCTAACACCATCTCATCATCTTTCCTTTTTCCCTTTCCTCCTTTCCCTCCAATTTCACATCCTTTCTGTTCTCCATTTCCCCATCTGCCCTTCCTCTGCTATTCAGCTTTTCCACTCCCTTACTTCCCTTTATCTTGCTATGAAAGAGGCTGCACGGTAGCATAGTGGTTAGCACAATTGCTTCAAAGCGCCAGGGTCCCAGGTTCGATTCCCGGCTGGGTCACTGTCTTTGCGGAGTCTGCACATCCTCCCCGTGTCTGCCTGGGTTTCCTCCGGGTGCTCCGGTTTCCTCCCACAGTCCAAAGATGTGCAGGTTAGGTGGATTGGCCATGATAAATTGCCCTTAGTGTCCAAAATTGCCCTTAGTGTTGGGTGGGGTTACTGGGTTATGGGGATAGGGTGGGGGTGTGGGCTTGGGTAAGGTGCTCTTTCCAAGAGCCGGTGCAGACTCAACGGGCCGAATGGCCTCCTTCTGCACTGTAAATTCTATGATCCTAGAGCAGGCACCCACGTTATTGGTAAGATCCAGTTCGGACCCAATAATCTTTTGTTTAAAGAAGGCAAAGTTTGAGATTCAAGACACTTGCTCAGTGAATAGAGCCACATGACCTCATTTGGTTTAAACATTCAAAGATAAATTTTACTATACAGGGCCAGAAAGATAAAAATACACAGCACCAGGGTCCCAGGTTTGATTCCCGCTTGGGTCACTGTCTGTGCAGAGTCTGCACATTCTCCCCGTGTCTGTGTGGGTTTCCTCCGGGTGCTCTGGTTTCCTCCCACAAGTCCTGAAAGACGTGCAGGTTAGGTGAATTGGACATTCTGAATTCTCCCTCTGTGTACCTGAACAGGCGCCGGAGTGTGGCGACTAGGGGCTTTTCACAGTAAGTGTTAATATAAGCCTACTTGTGACAATGATAAAGATTATTATTGTTACACTCAAACATTCAGGATACATATGAGGTGCATGTTGTCAAATACACAGTAAATGGCAGATGCAACCAAGGCTGAGTCCATGGATATCTCAACAACACACACAGACTGCAGTGACACTGTGAGGCAACCAATCATACTGAAACTCTGCCTCATTCATGAGGAATTCCATAATAATAGTCTTTATTATTGCCACAAGTAGGCTTACATTAACACTGCAATGAAGCTACTGTGAAAATCCCCTCGTCGCCACATTCCGGCGCCTGTTCGGGTACACCTAGGGAGATTTCAGAATGTCCAAATTGCCTAACAAGCACGTCTTTTGGGACATGTGGGAAGAAACCCACGCAGACAGGGGGAGAATGCACAGACTCCGCACAGACAATGATCCAAGTCGTGAATCGAACCTGGGTCCCTGGCGCTGTGAAGCAACAGTGCTACCCACTGTGCTATGTTCATGTCGAAGGTTGTGACCTTGAAATTCTCTCCAAAAGCCGTTCCAACTCGGGTGGCTTCAATAATGGCACACTTTAAAGGGTTTCAATCTGATCTCCTAAGATTCCATTTCCCTGGATTCACGAGTCTTCACTCAAGCACCAGCTCACAAGCAGAACCTCTGATCTTGGGCCATGCTGATGGAACCCTGCTGCTCCAAACAGCTCACAGAGCCAGCAGCATTCAGCTGCCATCTTCACTGAAACTCTGCTCCCTACAGCCCTTTTCCTCTTTGGAGCCTTTTTTACTGTTCCTCTCTTTTCAACTGAGTTGGGAGCCTTTCCTATCCCTAACCCCTCTGGGACCTCTCCTTGTCCCCTATCCCTGCCTGGGAATATAGTCTTCCATGTCACTCCACTCCCGATCATCTGACCCAGGTTTCTGCACTGTTTTTCTTCACTCACAGGAACGCTGGGCTCAACAAAAGAGAAAGCTTTGCAAAGCTGTTGCATGTGCAACCCGCTCCTAGGCTGCACGTGTATTAAAGCTCTGCGATCCATCAGCAGTTGGAGATCCTGACCTCGGCTCCCATTGAGACTTTCCCACTCTCACTTCCTCCTCTGTACTCATCACACTCACTCCCAAACTTCCATACCTCACTGTTTCACTCCATGTCCTCCTCCACACTTCTCCTTTCTGTCCCAGTCCATGTTTTCCCACAGCTCTTCTCATATCTCTTCCTCCATACACGTCTCACGGGGCGCTGTCCGATTCCAGCTATCTTTGGAAACCTTTAGCTCCCTCCCCAATCTAGATCTCTTTTGTCCTTTTGCTTTATCCCCTTTACATCTGGCATCAAGGCCCTCCCTCAAATCTGCTCCGATTTTCCTTTTCCCTTACACCCTACATGACCTGTATTTGACCTTGACATTTCACATCCAAGAACATGAGACACTGACTAAGAGTTTTTAAAATTGCAGCGAATCCCCAAAGTATCTCCCTTGTGAGTTCCATTGATAACTGCACTGACCTGTGTCCACACGAATACTCCATAGGGGACTATCCCACCTGTTGCCAGAGCTAATCTCAGCTGGGTGAGGGGGGTCATTTTGTTATAATTGGCCCTGACAGCACCTGTAATTGAAGAACTGCTGAGTGCTATTTGGTAAAATACACCTTATTTTAAGGACTGACGCTCTATTGAGGTGAAAAATGTACAGCTGCCAAATTCCTGGAGGCAAAATCCACCACTTAGAATTCTCATCACTGTTTCCAAAATGTTGAATGTAGAGTTAACAGTCGCCCCTTAATCCTGACTGTTAAAGTATAAATCAGGTGGTGGAACATCTCTGGCATCTCGCTATATTTTTACATGCTCCAAACTTGTGAAACTTCTGCCCTTTCTTATTTAGCCTGTTTTTGTCGTATTTAATGAAAAGGACTAATGAAAAGAAGTTAGCCAGGAAGGACCTAAAGGGAGCGTTAAGAAGAGCGAGGAGAGGACACGAAAAGTCGTTGGCGGATAGGATCAAGGAAAACCCTAAGGCTTTTTATAGGAACAAAAGAATGACTAGAGTAAGATTAGGGCCAATCAAGGATAGTAGTGGAAAGTTGTGTGTGGAATCAGAGGAGATAGGGGAAGCGTTAAATGGATATTTTTCATCAGTGTTTACACTGGAGAAAGACAATGTTGTCGAGGAGAACACTCAGGTTCAGTCGACCAGGCTATATGGGATTGAGATTCACAAGGAGGAGGTGTTAGCAATTTTGGAAAGTGTAAAAATAGATAAGCCCCCTGGGCCAGATGGGATTTGTCCTAGGATTCTCTGGGAAGCCAGGGAGGAGATTGCAGAGCCTTTGTCCTTGATCTTTATGTCGTCTTTGTCGACAGGAATAGTGCCGGAAGACTGGAGAATAGCAAATGTTGTCCCCTTGTTCAAGAAGGGGAGTAGAGACAACCCTGGTAATTATAGACCTGTGCTCCTTACTTCGGTTGTGGGTAAAATGTTGGAAAAGGTTAAAAGAGATAGAGTTTATAATCATCTTGAAAAGAACAAATTAATTAGCGATAGTCAACACGGTTTTGTGAAGGGTAGGTCATGCCTCACAAACCTTATTGAGTTTTTTGAGAAGGTGACCAAACAGGTGGATGAGGGTAAAGCGGTTGATGTGGTGTATATGGATTTCAGTAAGGCGTTTGATAAGGTTCCCCACGGTAGGCTATTGCAGGAAATACGGAAGTATGGGATTGAAGGTGATTTAGCGGTTTGGATCAGTAATTGGCTAGCTGAAAGAAGACAGAGGGTGGTGGTTGATGGCAAATGTTCATCCTGGAGTTCAGTTACTAGTGGTGTACCGCAAGGATCTGTTTTGGAGCCACTGCTGTTTGTCATTTTTATAAATGACCTGGAAGAGGGTGTAGAAGGATAGGTTAGTAAATTTGCAGATGACATGAAGGTCGGTGGAGTTGTGGATAGTGCTGAAGGATGTTATAGGTTACAGAGGGACATAGATAAGCTGCCGAGCTGGGCTGAGAGGTGGCAGATGGAGTTTAATGCGGAAAAGTGTGAGGTGGTTCACTTTGGAAGGAGTAACAGGAATGCAGAGTACTGGGCTAATGGCAAGATTCTTGGGAGCGTAGATGAACAGAGAGATCTCGGCATCCAGGTACATAAATCCCTGAAAGTTGCCACCCAGGTTAATAGGGCTGTTAAGAAGGCATATGGTGTGCTAGCCTTTATCAGTAGGGGGATTGAGTTTCGGAGCCACAAGGTCATGCTGCAGCTGTACAAAACTCTGGTGCGGCCGCACCTGGAGTACTGCGTGCAGTTCTGGTCACCACATTATAGGAAGGATGTGGAAGCTTTGGAAAGGGTTCAGAGGAGATTTACTAGGATGTTGCCTGGTATGGAGGGAAGGTCTTACGAGGAAAGGCTCAGGGAATTGAGGTTGTTTTCGTTAGAGAGGAGAAGGCTGAGAGGTGACTTAATAGAGACATATAAGATAGTCAGAGGGTTAGATAGGGTGGACAGTGAGAGTCTTTTTCCTCGGATGGTGATGACCAACACGAGGGGACATAACTTTAAATTGAGGGGTGGTAGATATAGGACAGATGTCAGAGGCAGTTTCTTTACTCAGAGAGTAGTAGGGGTGTGGAACGCCCTGCCTGCAACAGTGGTAGACTCGCCAACTTTAAGGGCATTTAAGTGGTCACTGGATAGACATATGGATGAAAATGGAATAGTGTAGGTCAGATAGGCTTCAGATGGTTTCATAGGCCGGCGCAACATCGAGGGCCGAAGGGCCCGTACTGCGCTGTAATGTTCTATGTTCTATGTTCTAAACTAATGGGCTCAATATTAGCCCCAGTATAGTTCAGTAAGGATTTGACCATTTATCCATCTGACTTCAAGGCTTTGCCGAAGCAGATGAAATATGTGCCCAGAATTTTCAATCTCCAGATGGCCATAACTCAGAGATATCTGGCCAAGACCCGTTGAGGGGCCCATAAGATATCTCCATCCAGTTACTGTACAGGAATTGCCTGGGAACTTTGGACTTTGAATGGGCAATTCACCTGCGGTGGGAAGCGCCCAATCTTAGTTTTTAAGTCAGAGACTTTGGATTGTCCTGATTCACTCACCAGAATAGTTATCAGGAAAAATTAGCAGGATTAAAAAGGTTCTAACTCTTAGGTTCTTAACTCCTTGGCCAGCACTAAATCCACAACCACAACCATCCCGCCAGGGTCCCAGGTTCAATTCCTGGCTTAGGCCACTGTCTGTATGGTGACTGCACGTTCTCCCTGTGTCTGTGTGGGTTTCCTTCAGGTGCTCCAGTTTCCTCCCACAAGTCCTGAAAGACGTGCTGTTAGATCACTTGGACATTCTGAATTCTCAGTAACTCGCTCCCAGTGCAGTGCTTGCTGGGAGAACCATCCACACCAGGCGATGCTATGGGCCGGCTTTTTACGGTAATTTGTAACGAGCTCCAGCTGGGTGGCTCCGCCCTCTATCTGGGAAGCTCATACTCCATGAGTCAAGAACAAAGAAAATTACAGCACAGGAACAGGCCCTTCGGCCCCCCCAGCCTGCGCCGATCCAGATCCTTTATCTAAACCTGTCACCTATCTTCCAAGGATCTACTTCCCTCTGTTCCCCGTCGGTTCATATATCTGTCTAGATGCATCTACGAGGAGATGAACAAAGTTTTCCCCATGGTCCTCATGAGGGTTATACCACCCTCCCACTGAAGCAATCCCTAAACCCTCAACTGCCCTCAACCTCCTTGATGCACCCTTTCTCCTAATCCACTTACCTGTCATTCTACTCCTTACCTTCTCTCCGTGACTTCTCAAAGTGGATTTGGAACCGTTAAAATTACCGGAATATATCAGCTAGCGCTGTAAGAATGAGGCACGGTTTTGCTTCTCCTGACCGTCCTGCACACCGATGACGGAGTCAGAGCAGTTCTGAAGTGACCCGGTTCAGAAGTCCGGGTAAGAAATGTGGAGCTCTGTAAGGAAAGGGGTGGTGGTGGGGGGGGGGGGGGGGGGGGGGATAGCAATCCGATGGCTTTGCCATTCCTTGGAAGATTCAGCTAATGGTTTGCTGCAGAAGCAAAGAAAGCAGGGAATGGAAAATTGAGATCTGATCGCTTCTAATTATAATTAGTGTGTTTACCCTTGTATGTTTCCTTGCATTTAGTCTTTCTTGGATTTCATATATTCTATGGGCCGGTGATCATGGAATGGTTACAGCACAGAAGAAACATAGAACATACAGTGCAGCAGGAGGCCATTTGGCCCATCGGGTCTGCACCGACCCACTTAAGCACCCACTTTCATCCTCTCCCCGTAACCTGACCACCCCTCCGAACCTTTTTGATCACTAAGGGCAATTTATCATGGCCAATCCACCTAACCTGCATGCCTTTGGACAGTGGGAGGAAACCGGAGCACCCGGAGGAAACCCATGCACACACGGGGAGAACGTGCAGACTCCACACAGACAGTGACCCAGCGGGGAATCGAACCCGGGACCCTGGCGCTGTGAAGCCACAGTGCTATCCACTGTGCTACCATGCTGCCCGTTAGGAGATCAACAACCCATCATATCTCTTGTTGTGGGAGCAACTCAGTTAGTTCTACCTACCTGCCTTTTCCCCAAAGCCTTAGAAATCTTTTCCTCTTCTTGCAACCATCAATTCAACTGAATTTGAATTCCCATTGCTGTGATGGTGGGATTTGAATTCACATCTCTGAAGCTTTGGTGCAGGCCTCTGACTCACTAATCCCATAATGTTACCATCCCCACTAAAGGGAAGATTAACCACTCAATGTGGGCCTTGAACCCATGGCACTGAGATTCATATCAGTCTAACCTGAGCCCTCAAGTCCTCTTCTAGGCATTTTATTTGAATTAATCTTAGATTTGTTGATATGAATATGACTGTTGATTTCTCTCAAAATGACTGCCTTATGAATACCTCAATCCACCAAGATGCCTCATCCTCTGAGTTCCTGCACTAAACACTCTGCTGGTACAACATTTATTATGAATGCCCACTGAAAATAGTATTCACAAAGAATTATTTTCTTTATCACAGAAAGCTACCTTCTTCTCTTCGAGTCTTTTTCGATTACTCATCCTTAACAACACTGGAAGGTCTTGTGACGCAGTGGGTAGCTTCCCTGCCTCTGAGCCGGTAGCTCCGGGTTCGAGTCCCACAACAGGACTTGATGGCCAAGAAAGGTGCGTTCATAACGCCGGCCAAACAGGTTGAGTGGCAAACTGCAATTTCCTGCCAGAACACCAATGGCTGGCGGTAAGAGCGCGAGACCCCTGGTCAGCCATGCTTGAGGCGGAGTGGCTCCCCTAAAGCTGTAAGCCCCCAGCGGCAGACTAGCGACCTTTGCCCGGAATTACTAGTTATGGAAATAGATAAAAGTCTGCTTTTATCGTGGGCAGCACGGTAGCATGGTGGTTAGCATAAATGCTTCACAGCTCCAGGGTCCCAGGTTCGATTCCCGGCTGGGTCACTGTCTGTGTGGAGTCTGCACGTCCTCCCCGTGTCTGCGTGGGTTTCCTCCGGGTGCTCCGGTTTCCTCCCACAGTCCAAAGATTGCGGGTTAGGTGGATTGGCCATGCTAAATTGCCCATAGTGTCCTAAAAAGTAAGGTTAAGGTGGGGGTTGTTGGGTTACGAGTACAGGGTGGATACGTGGGTTTGAGTAGGGTGATCATTGCTCGGCACAACATCGAGGGCCGAAGGGCCTGTTCTGTGCTGTACTGTTCTATGTTCTATGTTCTGCTTTAGTACATCATTAGGTACAGGAGGAGAATTGGAATTGGAATTATTGACAACAGAGCCCAATAGCTAGTGGGTGGGTTATTAATGTGTGAACTGGAGGCATTTGAATGGCATTTCTCGGGCGGCTATAATGTAACGGAAATCTCCTCAATAAGAGATATGGAGAATAAGTCATGATTATTTGGTACCGTTCACCAACGAAATAAATAATATTACTTGAGAGAAACATAACAATAAGGATAAGCAGGAGTGAGACATGAGGGGAGTTCTGCAGATCTGGGCAACAGAAGAAGCCAACATGATGAAAACTGAGACCCTCTCACCATGCCAGGTTTACGCGGATCAGATGCACCGAAGGAAAAAGAAACATTTCCAATCCTCCAAAGACTTCTTTATAAAGCTACAAACAAAATAAGCGATGTCATTTCAATAAAATCAATCCTGGTCGATTTGTGGTTACTGGAGCAGTTGTTACAGGGTAAATGTCTCATTGAAATAGCTGCTTGTAATAGCTTTTCCAGGAAAGGTAACCGTTATCATTTATTCAATTCTTTATTTCTGCACAACTTTCAGAAAGTGCAGCTCTTAAACATTCGCTAAACCTGTAATACCAGAAGCTGAAACTCCCAGTGGTGTTGGGTTTCTCAAGCGAGCAGTGTCTGTCCAATCTATTCCTGAATATGAACACAAAGACACTGCTGAAATTTCATCCATTATGGGAAGACTTGTATTAATCACAATTTCAGTATAGGAAAACAATTTGTACATCAGTGCAGTTTAGACACCTGATTTAAGCTGCTTGTATCCTGATCATAACAGCACATTCCATTGAAACAAAATGGCATACACATTGCAGTATGAATGATAAACGTTCCATACGGGGCCATTATCCTGATATCAGTGCTGCAAGAGACTATAATGGGTATGCCAGCCAATCACAAAGAGCTCACGGCAAATCAGCAGCTGATTTCTCACCAAGCCAGTTTCCATTGATTCAGGAAAAATTGCCAAGGTTTATCATTTCAGACTGAGCGAAAGTGTCAGTGAGTCCAGGAAATAAGTCTCCTAAAAGGTTTTCTGAACTATTATTCTGCTGTCTTCAGTGAATGTGAAAGTTTGTCTTTTGCAAATAAGAAAATATCGAAACTGTAACAAAAAAGGTTGTTTGGCTAAGTCGTCCAATTGGATAATGATTGATTTCGCTTTGCAGTTGGTGTAGGAAGGCAACACGTCACAAGGATGAATATATCGGCCTATGAACTGCGAGAATGTGGCAAGACTTAATTCTCGTGATGGAAGCTCCAGGAATACACTTAATCACCGTTAGCAACCCAAGATGTGAGAAATTGGCTGCCAATTCACCATGGGCCCATTTCCCGCAGCTACCAGAGGCAGGTTTCATGTCCATGATCTTCATACTGTACTTGACTAAGGGAGCAGCTATAGGTTGATACTATCCTATTTATAATTAAGGCATGATCCTTCAATTATTTGGAAGGATTCCGTGTTATGGGTCAAGAATCCGACATCGGGGTCAATTGAGGTTGTCTTCATTGGCCAGTTGTTGTCAAGAGTGGAGCCTGGATGTCTAATCAAAGATGGCGGATGGACTCCTTCCATGCTGGAGAGCCTCGCGGGACAATAGAAAGCTCTCCATCACGGAAGGAGCAGCAGCTTGATGTTAAGGAGAAGGGGAGGAAACCTCCGTCTTGAGGGGCCGTCTCAAACTACTTTTAAAAGTTTGAAAAAAAAAATGGCCAGAGCAGCTACACCATCATTGTGGAGGGGAAATCCCTACACAGTGTGACCTGTGTCAGTAGCTGTGACCAAGTGGGGTGGGGAGGGCGGTTGGGGTGAGGTCTTAGCGTTTACCTGGTGAGTTGGTGCTCCATTATAGTCCCCAGGAGGTGGCCTCTAGGCAGCTTTTGTGTTCCTGCAGCAGGGGTAATGCCAGAAGACATCAGCAAAATGTCAGTTGGCTCCTGATAAATGTCCTTTTGGTTACCTTAAACAGCCACCTGTACTGGCAGGTGAGTAGCTGTTCCACCCCTCATCCAGCCTGTGGAAAGGTGGCTCAGGGGCTGGTGCTGCTGGCAAACCAGTGCCAGGCCAATGGCACAACCCTATGTATCCACCTGCCTTCGTTCCTCAGTGACAAATCCCCAGTTGTAAATACTGGGATAAGCATTTGGGGCTATACCCAAAGGTAACACACAGCATTAAACACTGCTTCCAGGTGCCAGAATGCAGGCTCAATTCTAATCTGGTCTCAGCTCCACTCCAGAATGTGCCAGCGCTTCTATTGTTGATTCAGTCCCTCGTGCAAGTAGTCAAAGTGAAAACATGTGTTCGAACATTGCGGGTGAGGTTAATACAGAGAGGTGGTTATTTGAACTGTGCAATAACAGTACCTGTGTGGTTTTTTTTTTTAATTTAGCGTACCCAATTATTTTTTACAATTAAGGGGCAATTTTTTAGTGTGGCCAATCCACCTACCCTGCACATCTTTTGGGTTGTGGGGGCGAAACCCACGCAGACACGGGGAGAATGTGCAAACTCCACACGGACAGTGACCCGGGGCCGGGATCCGAACCCGGGTCCTCAGCGCCGTAGGCAACAATGCTAACCACTGTGCCACCGTGCTGCCCCACGGTATCTGTCTGTTTAAATTAATGGAGTGTTAACCAGTTTTTGTCCACACTCTTCGAGTTGCTTCTTTCAGTACCAACTATTATGTATATTAACACATGAATCCAGAGCTAAATGCAATTATCAAGATACATTGTTGTCAGAGAACTGTCCATTTAGGTGAACATAAAAGATCCCATGACATGTTTTAAAGAGAAGTAGCAAATTCCCACGTCTTTCCCAACATTCCTCCCCCTACCAAACCACCAACATAAAAATTATTTAGTCAGTTGTCCATTTGTTGTTTGTGAAACTGTGCTGCAGGGAACTTGGCTGCATAACCAGTGAGTACACTTTTCATTAGTAACTGACTGGTTGCAAAGGCTTTGGAACGATTACCAGTTCTGTATTCTTTCAAGACGGAGTTTGATATAGCATTTGGGGCTAAAGGGATCAAAGGAAATGGGGGGGGGGGGGGGGGGGGGGGACAGGTTATCGAGTTAGATGATCAGTCACGGTCAGAGTGAATGGCAGAGCAGGTTCGAAGGGCCGAATGGCCCCTCCTGCTCCTCGTTTCTATGTATGAGTCATGCTGTTTAGTATTGTTGCCTGTTTCCTCTTTGGCTTTTGTAAACAATTTTTAGTTGCAAATAAGATTGATTGGTATAAATCTGAGCCACGTTATGGTGTTTGCCAATTTCAGAATTGGTCAGTGGGCATCAGGCATGTTCTCAATTAAGTAGCTCACCAAGTCAAGATTAACTATTAAATGCGGCTGCACTAACTCATTGCAACAGAATTTGAAAGAGGAAGTTCAGGCCACAGTCACTTTTAAGCTCTTGATTGTTGGAAAATATCCAAATCTTGCAGTCTTCTTGATTTTAATGCTGGCCTTGTAGAGTATAGTTCTCAATGTGATTGAGCTGGGCGTCAGTTCAGCAATGGCCTCTTCAGTCACCACCTCTGCCCTAGGCATCCCTTGTGTTCCCTGTTCTTTCCATATCCACAGAACTGGTTTCCTCCCTCTCAATAGCTTGCAACTTCTGTGTGAAATAAATATAGCTTACCATTGTTGTAATGATGTGATGTAACGCCACACACCAGAGTTCAGTTGTCTTCAATAACTTCATCATCCAGACTCCAGGTGGCCTCCTTAAAATGAGAAGTGCTCAGCGTGAGGGGCAAGGAAGCAGAGGGCACATGTAGACTCTCAGAATCTATGACGTATTATGGTAACCATTCACCACTGTACTACATTGTATTGAGCTGTTGCCATGTGGGCTCCACCTATGGACCATTGTACTGTACTACACTGATTGTGTCATGTTGGCGCCCTTGTGGGCTCTGCCCCTGGCTCCGCCCCCTTGAGGGGAGGTATATAGAGCACCTGCCCTGTAGGCGGCTCTCAGTACAGAGCAGTCACAGGCAGGCACAGTTCTAGTTGATTAAAGCCATTGTTCACTTCAACTGTCCGTCTCGTGTGAATTGATGGTCGCATCACGTTGGAATAGTGCCCAGGCACAGCCTGTCACTCACAGTAAATGCACTAAAATAAAATGAGTGGGGTTGAAGTTCCTCAACCTTTTTAGGGACTTTCCAATATAACTCCAACATAACAAAAAAAACAATAATTAGGCCAGGGCCCAGATGTACCAGACAGAAACTAGAGAAACAACAATCTTTAGCTGTTTGTGCTATCTCTTCAGGAGTTCTTATTGAACTCAACGGAGACAGATGCCAAAGTAACTGCTGATTCGCCATCGCTCATTTCACGTTGGTTTCGGGCTGAAGTCACTCATTGGCCAGGACCAGGTGAGAACAGAAGATATCTTTCCTGAACCAATGTACGTGAACGAGTTGGATTTTTAGACAATCTGACAGCTTCATTATCAGTTTTTATTTTACTTCTAGATTTTAAAAATTGCCTTTAATTCTCATACTGCCATGGTGGTGCTATGAACTCCCATTCTATGGATTATTTGTCCATTGATACACTACATAGAACATACAGTGCAGAAGGAGGCCATTCGGCCCATCGGGTCTGCACCGACCCACTTAAGCCCTAACTTCCACCCTATCCCCGTAATCCAATAACCCCTTCTAACCTTTTTGGTTACTAAGGGCAATTTAGCATGGCCAATCCACCTAACCTGCACGTCTTTGGACTGTGGGAGGAAACCAGAGCACCCGGAGGAAACCCACGCAGACACGGGGAGGACGTGCAGACTCCGCACAGACAGTGACCCAGCCGGGAATCGAACCTGCGACCCTGGTGCTGTAAAGCCACAGTGCTATCCACTTGTGCTAATCAGTACAGCCAAAGAGTGAGGGATAACATAAAATAACATAGCGCTGAACATTCAAATTCATATTCACTGGGTTACCAAAAAAAGGCCAAGAAGGGTAGAATGGTGGTTAGCATAAATGCTTCACAGCTCCAGGGTCCCAGGTTCGATTCCCGGCTGGGTCACTGTCTGTGCGGAGTCTGCTCATCCTCACCGTGTGTGCGTGGGTTTCCTCCGGGTGCTCCGGTTTCCTCCCACAGTCCAAAGATGTGCGGGTTAGGTGTTAGGGTTAGACCATGTTAAATTGCCCGTAGTGTCCTAAAAAGTAAGGTTGGGGGGGGGGGGGGGGGTTGTTGGGTTGCGGGTATAGGGTGGATACGTGGGTTTGAGTAGGGTGAACATTGCTCGGCACAACATCGAGGGCCGAAGGGCCTGTTCTGTGCTGTACTGTTCTATGTTCTATGTTCTAACTTCAAACCCCATAACCAATTCATCCTCAAGAAGATTGTCTTTCACTTTTACAATGCTGCTCGTTCTTCTTGTCAACTCTATTCCCTCATCCAACCTACTCTTTGCCAGCTGTCTGACATTTACCCTCTATAAATCCCAAGTGGGTTGGTCATGCTCACTTGCCAACACTGACTTCCACGTATCAAATTTTAAATCTTCATCTTTTTCTTCAAGCTGTGCGATGAGCTCACTGCTCCCCCAGCTCCACCCTTACTGAATCACATCTCTGACGTCCTCCGGCATTGTGGCTCTGCTCTCCCTGCTCCACCTTCAGTGACAAAGCCTTTAGCTGCTTCAGACCCAATTGGGATCTCCCTTCCCAAATCCTTCTGTCTTTTACCTCCAGTTACAGCGCTGAAACCCTTCTGAAAATACCTCCCTTTAATCAGTTCCCCCATTCCTTCACAAATTCTAACTTCTCGCCCCTTTTCAACTCTACAAAGGGGCTTTAGACATTTTCTCTATGTTAAAGACACTTTAGAAATCTAAGTTATTCTTGGTCTCATGTACCAGAATTCATGATAGTGAGTATCTGATAAACCCAACAATGGCTACTTTAACCAAACCAAGGATTTGTTTATTACAATCAGCAGAGTTAGTGTGTGTGTGTTCGTGTGCGGAGGTCCTGCTCCACCCTGAAGGGATATATTACATTTTTGCCCTGTAGCTGAGCTAACCTGACCTTTATAATTGATGACACCGATCTTTTAATGAAACAATTGCAGCATAGCGTGGCACACTGGTGCAGTGGTTAGCACTGCTGCCTCACAGTGCCAGAGACCCGGGTTCAATTCTGGGTCACTGTCCGTCTGGAGTTTGCACATTCCCTCTGTGTCTGAGTGGGTCTCACCCCCACAACCCAAAGATGTGCAGCGTAGGTGGATTGACCACGCTAAATTGCCCCTTCATTGGAAAAAAAATGAATTGGGCACTTTAAATTTTAAAACCAATTGCAGTTGGGTTGGACCTTGGGGTCTAAAAAGCATCGAGCCGCCAGGCACGCTAAAGGACGAATGCTAATTGAGACAAAAATGCTAACTGTTTGAGGATAATTCAATGACTGACCACAAAAATCTTTTCTGTTGATTTATAAACCACAAAGTCTTATGGCTCACATATTCTTTTAATCATGATGCATCTACAATACATTACATTATGACAAATGGGAAGTGACGTGGGACACTACTTTGAATAGACAAGTGTTGCACACAGTGAGGGTCCAGGGAAATCTGGAGATCCATCAGGCAGATCTTTGTTGAGACATTGGGGGTCCGGCCTGCCAGCCACAGAGCTGGTGAGTGACCCGCACTGGCTCTTTTCAGGAACGCCTGCCAAGCCACACACCGTTCAGGCAGCGCTGAGTCTAGAGGAGAGCCTTCCCCTAGAGTCAAGACCCCTGAAGGCTGAAGTCTCACCTAGCCTCTGATTGGCTGGCAGTGATCGTTCTCTGCAGTGTATCTGGTGAAGCCATGGCTGCTGTGGGAAGGGCGGGCGCAGGAGTCCGAGGACCACTGAGCAACCCAGGCCACAGATAAATAGGGGAGGGTGGGGTTAGGGTTAAGGGGCCATTGTGGTTTCACAGGGTGGGACTCACAGGGGTGCAGGTGTGTTGGCAGCAAGGGCAGGGGTTACAATTCTCAGTGGCCCCTCCTGCCCCTTCCTGATGTCCAGTCTCTCGATCAGGCAGCCAGTACCCACAGAGTTGATAAGCTGGCCGCACAGTTTTAGCGACCGTGCATGCTGCCTTGGGAAGGCCTTCCAGCTTCTGTGTTAAAACCAGCCAGCAGCAGGAAGAGGCTGTTAGTTCACAATCACCATCGACCTGCCCTTCTCACCTCGAAGCTCCACACAAGAGAGAGCACTCGATTCTGCCCTGGGTTCCGAAAGTATAACAATGATTATACTTCATTGGCTGTGAAGCACTTTGGGATATCATGATGTTGTAAAAGGCACGATATAAATGCAACTTCTTTTCTGTGCGTGTGTGAGGCACCCTCAATTATGACGCGAGAGCGAGGTCGGTAATCAAAAGGCTTTAATCTACAGAGAACTGAACAGCATCCGAGAGAAGTGTGCTCACCACATGGAGCCTTATCCTATATACCGTTTCCTGGGGGCGTAGCCAGAGGCGGAGTCCCCCAGGGTTCCAAGCCTCTTAAAGGGGCAAGGTAGTAAAGGTCAGGTACCATTTACGGCAGTTATTAATACCGTTCATCACAGTGAGCAAGCTATTTTTTGGTATGATTGTTCAAAAATGTTGTTATTTTCAACGTTTCTACTTTATGCTGAGGCCAGTACGACAATGAAATAATACTTTATTTGGGAACATGTGAATACAGTACTGTGTTTTCGCTATACCGTACAATTAATGGACAGTATCTTCTGTTAAAGGCTGCCTTTTCATTCTGAATGATTGGCCAGTGACTGATGCTTTGTTAAGATTCTCTGACACAGGGCGGCACAGTGGCCCAGTGGTTAGCGCTGCTGCCTCACGGTGCTGAAGACCCAGGTTCGATCCCAGCTCCTGGTCACTGTCCGTGTGGAGTTTGCACATTCTCCACCCGTGTCTGCGTGGGTCTCAACCCAGCAACCCAAAGATATGCAGGGTAGGTGGATTGGCCACGCTAAACTGCCCCTTAATTGGAAAATGTTTTTCAAATTCTCTGGTTGTGTAGTTGCTGCATCTTGTAAAATTCAGCAAGCAGCAATGATTCAGGCATCTGAACCTGTGCCTTGGATTGCAGGAAGGCTGTGCTGTTGTGGTATTGTCGCTGAACTAGTAACCCAGAGACTCAGGGTAATGCTCCGGTAGCCGGTTCAAATCCCACCGTGGCAGATGGTGACATTTCAATTCAATGAAAATCTGGAATGAAAAGTCTAACTATGACCATGAAAACAATGTCAATTTTCATAATACCCCGTCTGGTTTACTAATGCCCGTTAGGGAAGGAAATCTTCCATCCTTACCTGGCCTAGCCTACATGTGTACCAATGTGGCTGACTCTTAACCCCAGTCAGTTCAAACATTATCAGCCCACATCCAATGAATTTAAAAAAGATTGCAACTGTCACCTTTCATCAAAAACCTGGGCAACTGTACATGTTCCTTCAATGGAATTATGGTTACAGGGGATAAACGTTGACTCCTAGTTTGCATCAATCCATTGTGACCCTTCAAACATTGGTGGAGCTGCGATTTGCTGTAAAGTTAATGAGTCATGGCAGCCATGAGCAACATGATTCAGTGTCTGCGGTTACAAATAGCTGCACTTTGTTCTTGAAAGAACAAAGGGTCGGGTTCATATGGTCACGTAGGTGGGCCAATAATGCCTGAACTTTGGGCGATCCAAGCAGATGGCAAAAGCACACGATTGTCTCATGTAGCTTGTGATGAATGTTATATATTATATTTTATATTTGTTGCAGTAATGTTATTTTTTAAAATCTTGGTTTAAGATACATCCAGGCAGTATGTCTGCTAAAGCTGTGATTAATGCTATGAGGTAATCACTGGTTTTAACCATTTACTTGTTTACAGATAGATGGGTAATGGAACATTGTTTTGATTTTGGAGGATTCCTGGTGTGTTGGTCATTTATGAGGGATGGTGCTGGTATGGACCAGAGTTTAGAAAACTCCAAAGTGTCTCATGGAGTTCACCTGACCCACAACTGTTTATATATTTTGGTTATGAGAAGCATAAGGTGTTTATCAACAAGAGGCCTTAAGCACTTTTAAACAAAACAAAGTTTATTCTACGAATTCAGTTAACATTTTATAAACACCATTTTATCGTGATTCGTTTTATCGTACCGTACCGTTTTATCGTAAAGAAGCCCGTTTTATCAACTACAAATATAAATACCCCACACAGCTACAGTTCTCTATATATATATATATATATAAAACCCTTAATAACTTCCCTTTCTGCTGTTTTAACTTGATAACAACATCCAATAAAATCAGGAAAACCCTTTTAACAAAACAGTAGGTTTGAATTCTTTACAGAAAACTGTTATCACTTTTAAATTATCAAGTGATCTGGACATCTTTTAACATGCAGAGAGAGAGAGAGAAGAGAAACCTTCTTTTTCTGAATCCAGCTTCCAACAGTGTAAACTGAAAGTAAAACTCAGAGCCACAGCCAGCTTCCAGCTCAAAATGAAAGTAAAACACAGAGCCACAGCCCAGCTCCACGCACACAATGGCATCACTGAAGCCATGTGATAATACAAGCATTTCTTGAAGGGACACTCATATGACTGTACCTAGACCTGGATAAACAGGTCTAAGTGAGACATCTTAGTGGGAGAGATCGAAGAATGCCTTATGATGCAATTGTAAAGGGTGGAGCCAGGTCAAACTGTAGTTTTGCAGTTTGTCATATGATTTTGTTCTGACAAGACAAGGCTTCAGTTGGTTCCTGGAAGGTTCTCTCCAAGGTCTTTGCACAGAGCAAAGCAAGCAAACCTGATTGTTAACTTTATTTTTAAGTGGTTTTTGAACTATATTGGTTTGCTTAATTGGAATATATATATAGAGTTGGTGCAGAGAGTAAGTTCAAGTTTTTTTCCTTTAATTTAAGAACTGTTTTAACTGCCAGTTGTAAAGCTATTACATTGTTGCTAATATGATTGATTCTGTGTTTAAATTACAGTTTGTTTTAACATAAAAGATACCGATTGGTCAGTGTTATCACTGGGGGTGAAGTATTCTTTCCTCAGTTTTACAAATTAAAAATTGTTGGGTGTCTCATCTTTTCCTGAGGCAGGGAAAGAATTGAGAGGTCAGGACAAATGAAATATATATCACCTGCTTGATACAACCCCATACGGCAGGTGGGAGATTGAACAGGTGTTTCCTACTCTTAGATTATAAGGCAATACCCTCCAGAAACGGAACTTCTGATGAAGACATAAAGGGCCTTTACAGAAGGAGAGGAACCCATGTCGAGACCCTTTGCACACTTCCATGAAATTTTCATTGAATCCCAAGAGTACAGAAGGAGGCCATTTGGCCCATCGCGTCTACACTGAGACTCTGAAAGAACACCTTACCCAAGAGCATGCCCCCGTCCTATCCCAGTAACTCTGCCTAACCTTTGGACACTAAGGGGCAATTTTAGCAAAGCCAATCCACCTAACCTGCCCATCTTTGGACTGTGGGAGGAAACCGGAGCACCCGGAGGAATCCCACGCAGACACGGGGAGAACGTGCAGACTCCGCACACAGTCACCCAAGGTTGGAATTGAACCCGGGTCCCTGGCGTGGATCGTGCCACCGTGCCGCCCTCTATAATGCTGCTCAGAAGAATTCCTGTTCCTCGCGAGGTTATCATCACTCTCCACCCTGGAGGTTGCTGGGGTGATGGAAGGAAAATAAATCTGTTGAGTCCCTCCTTCTCTATCATCACTTTGAATAATAATAATAATCGCTTATTGTCACAAGTAGGCTTCAATGAAGTTACCGTGAAAAGCCCCTGTTTATGCAATGGAAAGATGATGGGCAGCTGCCAACTTTCCTGGCTGGGATTGCGGTGGAGATCTCTGTGGATAGACAGGTGGGAGTTTGGTATTAGACATTCCCACTCGCTGCCTATTTGCAGTGATGTACTGGGGAAAAGTCGAGGTCACAATTTCCACAGGCTCAGAAATTGCAGTACGTTAAAGCAGGGTTGTCATGAACCCTGACAATGCCATCTGAGAATGTCAGGCTGGTCGTGAGTAATGCCATCTGCTCCTGGCTGAATCAAGGCAGCATCTTTCCACAGAGATGGTTTCTCTGTGAGTGATGCCACTGCATTGAGCATTTACATTACCCAACCTCGACAAGCCACCTCAGAGGGCACCTATCAGTCTGTGGATATATCAACGAGCGAGGCAATGGGGGTGGCTTTCAACCTTGCTTCCCATTTACATCTGAAAACACGACGATGGATATTATCAAACTAAAGCAGCCTATGGACAGTAGACATCGACTACACAGGACACAGAATCACAGAAATCATGCTTCAAATTGGACTGTTTGCTGATAGAATCATAGAATCCCCACAGAGCAGAAGAAGTCTGTTTCGACCCTCTGAATGAGCAGCCTTACCGACTCCCCCTAACCCTTAACCCCATAACATAACCTGCACATCCCTCGACACAAAGGGGTAATTTATCATGGCCAATCCACCTAATCTGCACATCTTTGGACTGTGGGAGGAAACCGGAGCACCTGGAGGAAACCCACGCACACACTGGGAGAATGTGCAGACTCCACACAGAGAGTCACTGTGACATTGTGACACTGTGCTACCCACTCTCACTGGAACCAAGCCGTCGCCCACCATAACCCTTATCTCTCAATAGAGAATATTGCCAAATAAATCAACAGAAATAAAATCAGATATTGAGGAACAAAATATAAAATGGGGATGTAGTTTCAATGACTTGAATTGTCAAATAATTTCAGTTTATACCACACTCCAAAGTAAGAAATATGGGTGCTGACTTTGGCTGGAGTTCTGACAGGGGGCGGAATTCTCCACTCCCGGGAAAAATCGGGAAGGCCGTTGTGAACTCGGCCGAGTTTCACGACAGCCTCGGAGGTTGCTCCTCTCACCGTATTCACCCCCACCCGGGGGGCTAGGAGCGGCGCTCCGTAACTCTCGGCCACCGTGCCTTGACGCTTGCGTCAAGACGGCGCGCCGAGAATGACGTGACAGCGGCGCCTATGTGACGTCAGCCGCGCATGCGTAGGTTGGCCGCCTCCAACCCGCGCATGTGCGGCTGACGTCACGACGGCTGACGGCTGATGGCTCAAACCCGCGCATGCGTGGTGGCCGTCTTCCCCTCCGCTGCCCCGCAAGACGTGGCGGCTTAATCTTGCGGGGCGGCGGAGGGGAAAGAGTGTGTCGCTTTGAGACGCCGGCCCGACGATCGGTGGGCACCGATCGCGGGCCAGTCCCCTCCCGAGCACGGCCATGGTGCTCACTCCCCTCTCCGCCCCCCACAAGCTTCAAACGGGCCTTTGGCACCCATGTTCACGACGGCAGCGACCAGGTGTGGTTGCCGCCGTCGTGAAACGATCGCAAACGGCAGGCCGCTGGCCCATCCGGGTCGGAGAATCGGCGGTCGCCGTGAAAAACGGCGAGCGGAGATTCTTCTGAGCAGAGGGTGGGAGAATCGCGGGGGGCACACGGGGGGGGCGTGAAATTAGTCGCCCGGCCCTCCCGCGATTCTCCCACCCGGCGTGGGGAGCGGAGAATCGCGCCCATGATGTCTAACGTGGCACAGTAGCAACATTTTAAGTTTTGAATCAGCGCGTTCTAGACAGGCTCCAAGACTGTAAACTGCTGTCTCCATGATGTGAATACATGAATAAATCCCTACAGTGCAGAAGGAGGCCATTCAGCCCATCGGGTCCACACCGACCTTCCGAAAGAGCATTTTACCTCGGCCCACTCCCCCGTCCTCTCTGTGTAACCCTGTGTCTTGAGCATGGCCAATCCACCTAACCTGCACATCTTTGGACTATAGGAGTAAACCGGAGCACCCGGAGGAAACCCACGCAGACACTGGGAGAACGTGCAGACTCCACACAGAGAGTCACTGTGACACTGTGCTACCCACTCTCACTGCATCAGCTTCCAGAACACAAACAGGAGCCTAAATTAAGGAGGTTCTGTTTGTTTTGGTTATTTTCCCTCCAGAGTCCTGCCTTCTGTTACTTCATTGGCATTCCCCAGAAATTCCGTATTCAGGTTTATCCTTTTCCTTGCAAATGTTATTCCCCAGGATCTGTGCTGAACTCTTGTCAGATTAAACAACTGCCAAACGTACACCTTTGAAAATGTTATGGGTTGATCAAATTAGGGAGGAATTTTGAATGAATAAAGACCTTGTGCGGTATTTTCCAGAGATTGCGCAGAGCATTGGATCAGGTGAGAAAAGCAGTGGGAAGCACGTGGGCTCTACAGCCGCCTCTGTGAGCCAGGTCAAAGGGCACTGTGCAATTTCAAAGTGCTGCCAAGGATCATACCATCAGCTGGGGGCTAAACTCTGCAGGTTATCAGAGGGAGGATTAGGCAGCCATGGCTGACAAAGGAAGTCAGGGAATGCATCAAGGCAAAAGAGAGAGCCTATAATGTGGCAAAGAGTAGTGGGAAGTCAGAAGATTGGGAAGGCTACAAAAACAAACAGAGGATAACAAAGAGAGAAATAAGGAAGGAGAGGATCAAATATGAAGGTAGGCTAGCCAGCAACATTAGGAATGATAGTAAAAGTTTCTTTAAATACATTAAAAACAAACGGGAGGCAAAAGTAGACATTGGGCCGCTCCAAAATGACGCTGGTAATCTAGTGATGGGAGACAAGGAAATAGCTGAGGAACTTAATAAGTACTTTGCGTCAGTCTTCACAGTAGAAGACATGAGTAATATCCCAACAATTCAGGAAAGTCAGGGGGCAGAGTTGAATATGGTTGCCATCACAAAGGAGAAGGTGCTAGAGAAACTAAAAGGTCTGAAAATTGATAAATCTCCGGGCCCAGATGGGCTACATCCTAGAGTTCTAAAGGAGATAGCTGAAGAAATAGTGGAGGCGTTAGTTATGATCTTTCAAAAGTCACTGGAATCAGGGAAAGTCCCAGAGGATTGGAAAATCGCTGTTGTAACCCCCCTGTTCAAGAAGGGAACAAGAAAAAAGAAGGAAAATTATAGGCCAATTAGCCTAACCTCGGTTGTTGGCAAAATTCTAGAATCCATCGTTAAGGATGAGATTTCTAAATTCTTGGAAGTGCAGGGTCGGATTAGGACAAATCAGCATGGATTTAGTAAGGGGAGGTCGTGCCTGACAAACCTGTTAGAGTTCTTTGAAGAGATAACAAATAGGTTAGACCAAGGAGAGCCAATGGATGTTATCTATCTTGACTTCCAAAAGGCCTTTGACAAGGTGCCTCACGGGAGACTGCTGAGTAAAATAAGGGCCCATGGTATTCGAGGCAAGGTACTAACATGGATTGACGATTGGCTGTCAGACAGAAGGCAGAGAGTTGGGATAAAAGGTTCTTTTTCGGAATGGCAACCGATGACAAGTGGTGTCCCGCAGGGTTCAGTGTTGGGGCCACAGCTGTTCTCTTTATATATTAACGATCTAGATGACGGGACTGGGGGCATTCTGGCCAAGTTTGCCGATGATACAAAGATAGGTGGAGGGGCAGGTAGTATTGAGGAGGTGGGGAGGCTGCAGAAAGATTTAGACAGTTTAGGAGAATGGTCCAAGAAGTGGCTGATGAAATTCAACGTGGGCAAGTGCGAGGTCTTGCACTTTGGAAAAAAGAATAGAGGCATGGACTATTTTCTAAACGGTGACAAAATTCATAATGCTAAAGTGCAAAGGGACTTGGGAGTCCTAGTCCAGGATTCTCTAAAGGTAAACTTGCAGGTTGAGTCCGTAATTAAGAAAGCAAATGTAATGTTGTCATTTATCTCAAGAGGCTTGGAATATAAAAGCAGGGATGTACTTCTGAGGCTTTATAAAGCACTAGTTAGGCCCCATTTAGAATACTGTGAGCAATTTTGGGCCCCATACCTCAGGAAGGACATACTGGCACTGGAGCGGGTCCAGCGGAGATTCACACGGATTATCCCAGGAATGGTAGGCCTAACATACGATGAACGTCTGAGGATCGTGGGATTATATTTATTGGAGTTTAGGAGGTTGAGGGGAGATCTAATAGAAACGTACAAGATAATGAATGGCTTGGATAGGATGGACGTAGGGAAGTTGTTTCCATTAGCAGGGGAGACTAGGACGCGGGGGCACAGCCTTAGAATAAAAGGGAGTCACTTTAGAACAGAGATGAGGAGAAATTTCTTCAGCCAGAGAGTGGTAGGTCTGTGGAATTCATTGCCACAGAGGGCGGTGGAGGCCGGGACATTGAGTGTCTTTAAGACAGAAATTGATAAATTCTTGATTTCTCGAGGAATTAAGGGCTATGGGGAGAGAGCGGGTAAATGGAGTTGAAATCAACCATGATTGAATGGTGGAGTGGACTCGATGGGCCGAATGGCCTTACTTCCACTCCTATGTCTTATGGTCTTATGGTCTTATGGAAAAGCTGGGATTCAGAGCCCGGGGCACCTCGACCCCATGGCCCCTTCATTGCCAATGCCGGGCATTAGAGCCCCCCCCCCCCCCCCCCCCCCACACCCAACAATGCAGAGCTCTGACAAAGAGCCATCCAGACTCGAAACGTTAGCTCTACTCTCTCTCCACAGATGCTGTCAGGCTTGTCGAGGCTTTCCAGAATTTTCTATTTTTGTTTCCAAATCCTGCATCCGCAGTAATTTGCTTTTACCTTAGGATTCTTGCCTGGTGGGCGAAGAGGAGCAGAATCATCCTGCCCAGTTTTTGATATGGACAGGTAGAGCTACCTGTCGTGTGGGAATCCTGCAGTAAGACTCAGTGTCTTTAGCAGCTTGAATGGTATTGGTTTTTGATTAACACGATGAGTGACGGTATAGAATTTGTGTTCTAGTGCAGGAACAGAATCTTCTAAACAACAGTCTACAGCTTCATTTTCTTTAACTCAAACAGCCTTTTTTTTGTATTTTCAATGCTGTCAAGCATTTAACAAAGGAAAGAACGATGTGGTTAACCGTGATAGGCTTTTCATGATGGTCTCACAAACAGCAGCTGCCAATTGCAGAGCTGTGTTCAGCGAGAAGGCACTGATAACTTCAATCAGTCTCTTCCTCAGGGTTTCAGTGCAATAGTTGTATTTTATTACTGCAATTTTGGCAGATGTATAGATTATTAAAATTACAGTAAACCTGCAACTTCCCATCAAAGATGCATCTGGAGGGATGTAGAATTGAAAAGAAGGACTGGCAGCCGTAACCACATGACTTGCACTGTACCCTGAGTACATTTACTGGAGTTCGTCACTCCCTTCCCCATCACATGACTTCCAGTTGACTGCTGATACAAAATATAACCACACTCTAATGAAATGGTCATTGTTTGTATTTGCAAAGTGCTTTCACATCAGGTTTGGTGGTATTGAGGAGTACGTCACTCTCAACTATTCCAATCTACTGAGAAGTTGCTGGAGATAATCAGACATGTCAAAATATTTTGACAATTTTTTTGTAAACGCTGGACTTTTGGGAGGAATTATGTAAGATCTCTGTGAAAAATTTCAAAATGTTAATATTTTGTTATTAAGTGCTTAATGGGCTAGGAATGACACTAATATTCAATTTTAATTTCCTGTTTATTTTACTCGTGCATCACAACACTTCCAAATAAATTGGAGGAAAAATCCATGTGTTATTTCCATTGTACATAGCACCTGTTCATATTCTCCAGTCAGGGCACTGAACTGGGTATTCCTGTAGGTGGGAAACTTTTTAAAGTGTTGATTTTAAACCATGAAATAAAAGCAGCAGAGATTCTCTCTGGAATCGCCTGGGTTATAATCGGAGCCATTTCCTGCCATACTTCATGTCAGTGGTGTTAAGGCCGACCAGCGTTTTTGTTTTAATTCATGGGCAATGGTCCGAAGGTCTCGTAGCACAAAGCAACAATTCACTTGGCATGAAATTAGCACCACCTAGTCAGCCTCGCTCAAGCTGCCCGCCAGAATGGCTGGTGTTAAAAAAGGAAATGCTGAACAGAAGCAGAAAAAGGAAGCCGCTTAAATTAAGGTGAAGGCACATTTTGTTCAGGCCCACACAATCTTATGATTATTAATTTAAGCAACAAAAACAAGCACAAGTACTGGCAGAGTCATTAGCACTGCTGCCTTGCAGCTCCAGGGTCCCAGGTTCCATTCTCAGCTTGGGTCACTGTCTGTACGGAGTCTGCACGTTCTCCCCGTGTCTGTGTGGGTTTCCTCCGGGTGCTCCGGTTTCCACCCACAGTTCAAAGATGTGCAGGTTAGGTGGATTGGCCATGCTAAATTGCCCTTAGTGTCCAAAAGTGAGGTGGGGTAACAGGGTTATGGGGATAGGGTGGGGGGGGGGGGGATGGGCCTAGGTTAGGGTGCTCTCTCAGAGGGCCAGTGCAAACTCAATGGGCCAAATGGCCTCCTTCTGCACTGTAGGGAATCTATGTTTCTATGATTCTAAGTTCAAAAGTGTTATAACCTCTAGGCCAGAGCGTCAGTGCACCAGGCTAACACTCCAGCGCAGCGTTGAGGAAGTGGTGCATTGTTGGATATGTTGTCTTTCACTGGTCAAGTGTTAAATCCAGATCCCAGCGAGTTATTTTGATGTTGAACATGAGTGTCCTCACCCCCCCCTCCCCTCTCCAAGCACCCTGGTCAATAATTATCACTCAACCAACATCACTCCTTTTGATTATCTGGACATTATCACATTGCTGCTTATGGGCTGTTGCAATTCCTACTTTACAACAGTGACTATATTCTACAAAGTATTTAATAATCTGAGATTGTGAAAGGTGCTGCCAAAATGCAAGTCATCCTTTTTATTCTTTCAGATGATTTCTCTGTGCAGCATTCCAGAGCCGCAGAGTCAAGTTGGAAAAGCAAGTACTTTACTGCAGTTCAAGTGTTAATAACCTGCTGGATCTGCCTTGGCTTCCTGCAGGCCTGCTGGGGAACCCAGGGGGTGTCTAAGGTTACACTTGATCTCTGCTGACTTTAACACCCACATTATTTGCTGTCAGCTGTTGTGGCAGATTCAGGAAATGCCATTCCAAAAATGCTTGTTTGCAAATAGCACCGATGGCACCAGGTGACCCATTTTCCCATCGTTATCACCTCAGTTGCCCCTATTGAAGATCGCAGCTGGATGACACATTTCTGGAATAGTGTTAGACCCCAAAGAAAAGAGAAAACAGTTCACCAGGCGAACCGGTTATTGTAAAATTTTGGCAAAACCTTACATCTTACTTGATTCATTCCCATTTCTTCTACTACTGACAACCATTTAACCATTCCCCTTATAGCATTTTGCTTTGACTGTCCCATTATTGCTCCTTCCCCCTCCCCACTAACAATAGAAAAGGAATAAGAAAGGTTTCTGATTGGGGACTTTTCTACATGCAGTATCTAATCCAGGAGACAGAGGTCTCACCCACTGCCCGGAGAACTGGTGAAAATCCCGCATCACCTCCTTTAGGGAACGTTTGCTGTAATCAGGCACATATGTGGTCAGCAGTGGGCTTTCCCCAGGATCAAGGATCCCAGGGCTGGGAATCCCACCACATGGAAGATGCCGGCCAAGCAGAGGCTGCTGCCATGTCCAGCAATGCATTCACTAGAAGTCCAGGGATTGAGGCAACAGATGAATGAGGATGGGATGAGAGTCACATAGTGGGGGTCATGGGAGAGGTGGGGGTGGAGGGGGACATTGCAAAAAGGAGTTGGTAGCAATGACAAAGAGCTAACTCCCAACAGTCCCCCCATTCCTGATGGCAAATTCCTTAATCAGGCGCCAGCGCCTGTGAATGAGGGACCTGGTCCGCACCCTTCCCAGCAGCCTGCAAGTTTGGAATTCTGCCCCACCTGTCACTTGTTGAACACTAACCGTGCTGCCTGGGATGGGGCACCTAAGTGGGCATTAATTGGAGTCAATGAGCCGTCCCATCATCAACTCAATCGGGGCAAGGCAGGAAGGCAGAGGGGCCCCAATCAGCATTCTCTCGCCTATTAAAAGCTTCCTGCCTCCAACTCGCTGATGGGAGGGCATTACGTGGCACGGTATAGATTATTTTGCAGACGAAGATGATGAGAAATGGCAGGAGAAGAAGTTGGTCAGGTGTGTCTCCATGTCCGATTATACAGACCAAAGTCATCCTACCTCCAGTTAACCCAGAAGCAAAGTTCCTAGAGACAGAGGGAAGATGACTTGAACTATTGTGCTCCAAAGTTATATCAGACTGTCACCGAGAACATCATCAATATTAGGCAACCAGCTGGGCATGTTCTGGAATAAACCATTTCATCCCACTTCACAGAATGGCAACATTATTACAGAGCAGAAGGAGGCCATTTGGCCCTCATTATGGGGATAGATTGGAGCGATTGGAACTCTTCCTTGGAGAAATTAATTGGCAAAAGTGATGTGAGGAATCTTTTCAGACAGCGAGTGGTTGGGGTCTGGAATGAGCTGCCTGGAATGTGGCAGAAGGAGGCCATTTGGCCCATCCTGTCTGCACCAGCCCTCCAAATGAGCATTTCACCAAGTGCCGTCCTCCTGCCTTCTCCCCGTAACCCTGCAGAATGTTTCTTTTCAAATAATCACATCATTCCCTCTTGAATACTTTGATTGAACCTGCCTCCGCCACATTCCAGGCAGCGCATTCCAGACCCCAAAAGATTCCTCATATCACTTTGGCCGGGCAGCACGGTGGCCAAGTGGTTAGCACAACCGCCTCACGGCGCTGAGGTCCCAGGTTCGATCCCGGCTCTGGGTCACTGTCTGTGTGGAGTTTGCACATTCTCCCCGTGTCTGCGTGGGTTTCGCCCCCACAACCCAAAAATGTGCAGAGTAGGTGGATTGGCCACGCTAAATTGCCCCTTAATTGGAAAAAATAATTGGGTAATCTAAATTTATAAAAAAAAAAAAAAAATATCACTTTGGCCAATTATTTTCTCTGAGTCCAATCTCTCCAATCTATCTTCATAACGGGAGCCTCTCATCCCTGGAATCATTGTGGTAAACCTCTTCTGCACTCTCTCCAATGCGTTCATATCCTTCCGAAAATGTGGTGCTCCGAACTGCACAATACACAAGCAGCGGTCTTAAGTGTGTCTTCGAGAGGCTCAACATAACCCCCTTGTTCTTGTACTCGGTACCCCTATAAACAAAGCCGAGGGTATTGTCTGCTTTATTAACTGCTCTCTCTACCTGACCAGCTACCTTTAATAACTTCTGCGCTTATACACCCAGGCCAGTCTGTTCCTGCATCTCCTTTAGAGTTGTACCTTTTGTTTCATACTGTGCCTCATGTTCTCCCTACCAAAATGAATCACCTCACATTTCTCCATATTGAACTTCATCTGACACTTCACTATGGCAACCAACAGGACCCATCACTATCAGCGGCCATAATGTCTACAAGCAAACTAACCACATCCCAGCACTCGTCAACTGTCAATTAGACGTGTCTGAGTGTCTCCTGGGTGATCTTCACCATCCCAGATAGTACATGGGCCAAGTGTTACTAATCATTATATGTGTAGCGTGAATACTTGACCCTGACCTTGCCCTTCTTTTGCTGCAGGAGGACATTGGAATGGCTGGCTTTGTGCATCAATACCGTGAGAAACAGTCACTTTGATATTCTCCTGCCATTCCATTGGTGCGAGGGACCTGTTATCATAGAATTTACAATGCAGAAGGAGGCCATTCGGCCCATCGAGTCTGCACCGGCTCTTGGAAAGAGCACCCTACCCAAGGTCAACACCTCCACCCTATCCCCATAACCCAGTAACTCCACTCAACACTAAGGGCAATTTTGGACACTGAGGGCAATTTATCACGGCCAATCCACCTAACCTGCACATCTTTGGACTGTGGGAGGAAACCGGAGCACCCGGAGGAAGCCCACGCACACACGGGGAGGATGTGCAGACTCCACACAGGAGTCACCTGTTCACCTTAGGAAAGCAGCTGGCTTAGTTTCAATCAGCAAAGCTCCGTGAGATGCTTCCGTCAAAACCAGTCTCAAAGTGAGAAAGAGAGAAAACAATTCCACCTGAAGAAGAAACAAAAGAATTAGAGTCTCGGTTCATGGAGCTGTTCCACATTTCATGTTGGGTCTGGCAGTTGTTAAGTGGACTTCCAATATGCTGCACATGTCAGTGACCTCTCCAACCTTAACTGCTACCTGGACTGTACTGTCTGACACAGTCTGACACAGACACCTTCTGATACTATAGACAGAAATATTTCCTCAGCCAGCTGCTGCCACTCATTACACATTGTGTTTTACCGAGTACAGTCACTTCTCCAACATGGATGTCTCTGGGCTTGGGTTCCGAGTGATTATTTTATTTATTCATTTCACAGGATGTGGGCGTCGCTGGCTAGGACAGCATCCGTAGTTGCCATTGAGAAGATGGTGGTGCCTTCTTGGACTATTGCAGTCGGTGAGGTGTAGGTACGCCCACTGTGCTGGTAGGGAGGGGGTTCCAGGATTTTGACCCAGAGACAATGAAGGAACGCCGATATATTTGCAACTCAGGATGGTGAGTGACTTGGAGGGAAACCACCATTTGGTGGGGTTCCCAGGTACCTGCTCCCCTCTTTCTAGACGGTATTGTGGGTTTGAAAGGTGCTGAAGGTGGAATGTAAAAACTTTGGAAGATGCTGAAGGTGAGGTGAGTGAAACGTGGATAGTACGAAGTGCTTGCATCTTTAATTCTTACTGCCATTTGATGGCAAACATGGACATAAGTTCACTGAGCCATAGTGGGAGCATTCATATTATCTAATCTGGCTGAATCTATGGTCTATGTAATGTAGATCTGTACTGCAGATATTGCTTGCCATATGTTCAATGGCAGTCAGCTATAGTCCTTATCGGAACTCTGGACTTCCTGTGTAGTTAACAAGAAGGCAAATGGTTCTGCAATTCTGCTATTGTAACACAATTACTAATTAAAATGTAGTGACACTTGTAGGGGCTTTATCTTCAATTATATTTTACTAATCATCTTCTTAATTATGTGAAACCCTTTATTTTTATATTTCCAACTATTTTTTGATATTTTTCTTTGTCTTTTTACTAATTTATCTCTTGGACCAATCAAATGCACCAATCAAATGCACCAATCAAATGCATGCCATATGGAAAATCACTTTGAAAGCTATCCCAAAAACTGTGGGCTGGATTCTCCGTTTCGGGGACTATGGAGAGCGGGATTCACCATCCCGAATGTCGGGAATGCGATCCCTGATGGGACAGAGATCGGCGGTTGGATTCTCCGTTCCTGAGACCAAGGGCCGGATTCTCTGATTTTGAGTCAGCTATAGTCCTTATCGGAACTCTGGATTTGCTGCGTAGGTAACAAGACGGCAAATGTGTCGAGTCTGACGATGAAAAGTCGGTGCCGCCCCTGCACCGATGCCCCGCCCAGTGGCGGGATGAGCAGCAGCTAAAACCCCCGGCGTTCCCGACAGAAATGGCCGGAGAATTGCCGGGTCTGTGGCCGCGCAGGCACACGGTGACGACCGGCAGCGGTCGCGGCGTCTAACATGGCGACGGCCGCGCGGGGACCTGCCAGATAGTGCCCCCTGTAACCCCCCTCGCCACCACCGGACCACCCCCACTAATCCCCCCATCCACCGCTGAAGCCTTCCCCGGCCAGCAGAATGCCCCCCCCCCCCCCGGAATGTGGTGGCGCTGGTCACAGTTCGCAGCCGCCACGCGAGGCCGACGAAAACTCAGACCATAAATGATCCACGCCATCAGGAAGTCAGCCCATCAGGAACGGAGCATCGGGGGAGGGCCTTCAGGTGACGTCCTAACGGCGTGCGGCGTTCTCACCAATGACGCCATTTTGGAGGGGGCAGAGCATCCGAAAATAGGCACCGCTCCCGATTCCGGCATCAAAAGGGATTCTCCGCCCGATCGCTGACACCATCCAGACTGCCACCAGTGCCGGAGGAAACTGCACGGCATCCTAGACAGAATAGTCTCTAGGGGGGAAGAAGGGGAGGGCAGAGTCTCGGGTATTTATAAGGTGCTCATGAGGGAGGAAGGGTCCCAGACAGAGGAACTGAAACTTAAATGGGAGGAGGAGCTAGGCGGGGAAATGGAGGACGGGCTGTGGGCAGAGGCCCTGAGTAGGGTAAATTCGACCGCGACATGTGCCAGGCTCGGGCTGATCCAATTTAAGGTCGTTCACCGGGCCCACATGACGGTGGCTCGGATGAGCAAATTCTTTGGGATAGAGGACAAATGCGCTAGGTGTGCGGGAGGACCAGCGAACCACGTTCACATGTTTTGGGCATGCCCTAAGCTGAGGGGGTACTGGGAGGGATTTGCGGGGATCATGTCCCAGGTGCTAAAAACAAGGGTGGCGATGGGTTCAGGGGAGGCAATTTTTGGCGTTTTGGAAGACCCGGGAGTCCAGGGGGAGAAAGAGGCCGATGTTTTGGCCTTTGCTTCCCTGATAGCCCGGCGACGAATACTATTGGCGTGGAGGGACTCAAAGCCCCCGAAGACTGGGTTGTGGCTTGCGGACATGTCGAGTTTCCTGGGTATGGAAAAAATTAAGTTCGCCTTGAGGGGATCTGTGCAGGGGTTCGCCTGGAGGTGACAACCATTTATTGACTTCTTTGCGGGAGAGTGAGCGTCAGCAAGGGGGAGGGGGGGGTAGAGTAGAGTAGAGTAGGAGGGATAAAATGGCGGGTAGTACCGGTGGGAGAGGAGCGGGCTTGTGCAGTATGTTACGATTGAAGTATTGAAAGTACGTGGATGTTTGCACATTTTTGCCTTTTTTGCTTTCTTTCTGTTGATGTCTGTAACTGTTTACAAAGCCAAAAACTACCTCAATAAAATTGTTTATTTAAAAAAAAAGAAACTGCACGACCTCCTCAGGGTGGCCAGGGTGAGTAGGCAACACTGTGCCCCTGGCTCTAACCTCCTTCCGACTCACCCTACCTCTACCCTTCCCCCCCTCCACCCGGAGGGGGGTGGCCAAATCCCCACCCTGCACCACATACCGTCACCCATACCGCCCACCATGGCCGGGTACCCTGGCAACGGATGGCACCAGTTAGCCACCCCCTAAGCTGCCTGCGTCATGGATTGTCCAGCATTGTCCCCCCCCCCCCTCCCAGGAGCAGGAGAGAATTGGAGGGGGACCCATGGCATGTGTGTCACCCCCACCACAATATCTGCACATCAACACCACCCCCACACCACCCCCATTCCTCTCCTCTCCCCCCGGCCCACAATGCAATCAAGCGTTTTGTCTTGAATCTTGCAGGAGCTGCTGATGATGGGGTGGTCCCTTCTGGGATCTCCGAGCAGCTGTTAGGCCCATTCAGGCCCGATCGCCCCAGAAGACAGCAGCCACAGGGGACTCCGATCAAGAGGCAGGAATTACAGTCGGCCGCCTCCACTCGGATTGTACCATCTGGGGATGCACCAAGGCGTCGCGTTCGTGCCCGAGAGGCCAGAAAATTAGACACCAGTTAAGTTGGCACAGGTGCAGGGCATATTTTAGCCATGGGGCTAGGGCACAAATCTCTACATGTATTTTCACATTAATCACATGTGCACAATGTTCCAACCTGCCTCGGTGCTCTGACAGAAGAGTGTGCGGGGTGCGCTGGTCGGGCTGGTGGCTGGGGGGGGGGGGGGGGGGGGGGGGGGGGGGGGGGGGGGGGGGGGTGGGGGGGGGTGTGAAATGGGCCAACCGTTGGGAGTGGGCTTAGCCCAGGGACCACTCGCCTCTCTGGTGTCCAACCTCACACCCCCCACTGCCCCCACCTCCGCCACCCCAGGGATTCGACAGGATGGTGTGATGGAATGTCTCGCTCACATGCAGGGATCACCGGGGTGGACGGTGGGCAAGAGTCAGACGTTGTCAAACGATGTAGAGCACCAAAGCTCATCGCAGAGCAGGTTGTCATCATCCTCCATCCCACGGACCATACCCGCTGGTTCTGCCAATCCAGGGCCCATAATCCATGGTGCAGCACTTCTGTATTACAGAAGGGGTTACAGGTAGGGGTGGCTGGGGGGAGTGGTGAGGGGATGCGGTGTCCATCCCCCTGGCAAGTCCTTCCCCAGTCGGTGAACCTGTTACAATCAGAGCGACCCGTGCACATTGTGCTTGGCGCACATTTTGTGCGGCACCCGCTCCCGCAATGGCCCATCTCCTGCCCATCTTGGCGACACTGCATCCTCCTCGTCCTCTGGCACATTGCCATTCTGCTGCGCAATGCTGTGGAGGATGCAGCAAGCCACCACGATGCGGGCGATGATCCGAGCGTGATACTGGAGGGCCTCTCCAGAGAGGTCCAGGCATCCGAACCACATTTTCAGGATGCAAAAGCACCGCTCGATCATGTAACTGGTCGCTGCATGGGCGTCGTTGTAATAATAATAATCACTTACTGTCACAAGTAGGCTTCAATGAAGTTACTGTGAAAAGCCCCTAGTCGCCACATTTCGGCACCTGTTCGGGGAGGCTGGTACGGGAATTGAACCCACGCTGCTGGCATTGTTCTGCATTACACGCCAGCTGTTTACCCCACTGTGCCAAACCAGCCCCTTTAGCGGGTCTCCGCATCAGTCAGCGGCCTCAGGATAGGTTTCATCAGCCACGACCGCATCGGATTGCCCCTGTTACACAGGAGCCAAGCTGCCAGCCTGAGGGTCATGGGAAGGGCCTCGAAGAGACCAGGAATCATGAGCCAGGATGAAGGGGGTGTGCACATTGCCCGGGTATCGGGTGCAGATGTGCATGACGCGCATCTGATGGTCACATATCAGCTGCACGTTGATCGAGTGGAACCCCTTTCAGTTTGTGAAGACCGGCCTGCAATCTGCAGGTGCCCGTGAGGCGGCATGTAGCCCATCGATCGCTCCCTGGACCTGGGGCATGTCGGCAATGGCGGTGAACCCAGCTGCCCGGGCAGCCTGGAGGGCTCCATCCACATTGAAATGGATGTACTGTGCCGACTGGGCAGAGAGGGCCTCCGTGACGGCATGAACGCACCAAGCTCTGTGATGTCCTGGACAGGTCCCTGGAATGATATGCATAAGCAATTCTGTATGTTAACATGTTAGACCTCCAACCAGCAAGTGGCAGTAGAACAATACCCTGATACGCTGCAACTTCGGGGAGTCTGAGTGAGGAGTCAGCGTGGATAGACATGTTTATCATAGAATCATAGAATTTACAGTGCAGAAGGAGGCCATTCAGCCCATTGGGACTGCACCGACCCTTGGAAAGAGCACCCCACTTAAGTTCAACACCTCCACCCTATCCCAATAACCCAGTAACCCCACCCAACACTAAGGGAAATTTTGGACACTAAGGGCAATTTAGCATGGGCAATCCACCTAACCTGCACATCTTTGGACTGTGGGAGGAAACCGGAGCACCCGGAGGAAACCCACGCAGACACGGGGAGAACGTGCAGACTCCACACAGACAGTGCCCCAAGCCGGGATTGAGCCCCAGAGCTGTGAAGCAACAGTGCTAACCACTGTGCTACCAGGTGTGTGTTAAGAAACACATCAACAATTTCAGAATATGCGTAGATCTTAAAGACCTCAATGCCACTATCAAGTGAGAACACTATCCAATACCAAAATGTGAAGAAATAACCATATAAATGTCAGGTGCGACGTGCTTCAGTAAACTGGATGCATCGCAGGGCTTTGGCAACTCAAATTGGATGAAGAGAGTACCAAATATTGTACGTTTAACACTCCATTTTGGCATTTCTGGTCAGCAAGACATCAAAAGAAGCCTGACAGACTGAATCTGTAGTGGACACTGTAATTGTAAATTATCTGAATTATTATGCTATGCATATCATTTGTATGATCATTAGTTGAAATGATGTATATTATATTTTTGTTAAAATCTAAAGGAAAGGGGATGTAATGATATATAAGCAATTCTGTGTATTAATATGTTAGACCTCCAACCAGCAGATGGCAGTACAACAACACCACGTGACACTGCAGCCTCGAGGAGTCTGAGTGAGGCGTTGTCGTGGATAGTCGTGTTTAATATTAGCTCTCGTATTCTAGTTGTTAACAGTTTACAGTTCGTTAGTAGTAGTTCGTTTCTGAGACTAAGTGCAGGATTCGTGGACTTTCACAACAGCAAAACTGCCGCAGAACCTTGACCGATTCAGCACATGCGGAGGGGCTAGCACGGCACCACGTGGAACACAATCGATTCCAATGAAAAACGGTGTGGGATTCGCCGGGTCCGTGATTGACACTCGGGAGGCTGGAGCGTGCCCATCCCACTGATGGGTTGACTGTGGCCAGAGGGTACCTGGGGGAGTGCCTGGGGTACACCTGTGCAACCCATGGCCCTGAATTCACATTGGGCTGTTAGCAGTGTGCGCAGCTGCCTGGCTGCCTTGCCAGCTCCGGCAATGGTGTTCCGTACCCGTCCACCCTGACCCTACACCTCCTGGCCACCTCCCGTACTCCCCCCCCCCCCCCCCGGCCCTGGCAGAAGCCCCCCAGCCAGCAAAACAACTATCAGCAAACTATTGCGATGTTGGACACTTTCCGTACCCCCTCTCTCTCCCTCAGCAGCCACGGCGGCGGTTTCATCGGGAACTCGGCCCATCGGAGGCGGAGAATCACGGACGCCCCGGTGAATATCGGGACGGGCCCGCTAATGATGTGCAAACGTGTTTACTGTACGTGCGTTCTGGACCGCATTGACGTCACTGTCGAGGTGACGGAGAATTGCAATTTGGCGTCAAATCAGCTCCCGCCATGATTTTGGCATCAGACCGTATTCTCTGCCCAATCACGTTTCCCAATTTCAGTGCCAGCCAATGAGAAATCCTGCTGGGGAATTTGGAAATTGCATGTTGTTTGACCAGCAGCCAATGTAGGTCAGCGAGCAGTGACGGGATAGTCAGATACTTATTTGTGAAGGACATCAGATATCATTTGAATCATTATTCTCTCAGTTAGCCAAGAGCAAACCTGAGCTTCACTAATGTACTTTTAACCTTTCCATTTCACAAAGCATTTCTTTGGGTAGCTATTTTTTAGGGATAGATTCCACAATCTAAAAGGGAAAGGGTTAAATAAATGTCCTGTGAAGCAAGTGGAACTGAAAAAGGAAAGCTATTTTCCATTAACGCCCAGGCTGTTTATTCCTGCACGTTGCCCTTTCGTACAGGTTATTACATGTGTTGAGGTACAATTATGACTCCAACTTTATGGAAGAATTGTAAACACAGCAACAAAAGATAACACAAAACATTGATGGTCTTGCAGATGTCACAATCCTGAGAACAAAATAAGAAAGAGCATTTGTGGCTGTCTTGTGAAAATGCTGACTTTAAAACATTGTTACTAACATTGTGACAAGAACCGAGATGAACATTTGGGTTTATTTTGTTTTGTATGGAAGGTTTTCTACGCAAGGCTAAGAAAGATGCATAGCCAGGAAGCGCTATATCTCACTTTAACCCTTTTTAAAGACCACATTGAGCAAAATATACCCCAAAATGTAGGTTTTGCGCAGCTGATAATCCAAGTCGAAGATTCCTGCTACTGCGTTCACATCATCCTGGTCAGAAGAAGATTGATTCTATTCCATTTGTTAGTAACACTGAACACAGTGAGGGGAATTAATCTGATCAGTGTATGTTACATTGATAAGAGGTTGATAAACGTGCAATCACATTATCAATTTGCAGCAACTTAACAAGGAACCACCCACGTCAAGGGAAACAAACCAAAACAACTAAAGGAGATAGTTTCAATTGGTGCTTGCGAAACGCCCATTAATGCCTTTGGAAAGAGCCAAACCTTTTGAACTTTTGCAGTGAATGGTTTGAAGCCCGATGTGTTTGCCTAATCTTACCAAGTTCCTTGTAAAAGTAACAGAACGGGTAAATCAGGGTAGTGTAGTTAATGTGAAATATTTGGATTTTTTAAATGTCACAAAGGATGTTCATGACTCAGATCAGAGCATATAGAATCAGGAACAAGTAACAGAACAGATGGCAAACAAACAATGAAACAAAGAGTAGAGATCAAATGTAGTTACTCAGATTAGCAAAAGGGGAGTACTCCACCACGGATCCATGCTGGGATCACTGACGTCCTTTATTGACTCAATGATTTGGATTTGGAAGTTAGAATTAAAAGTTCAAAATTTGGAGACAGCAGGACAGCACGGTGGCACAGTGGTTAGCACTGCTGCCTCATGGCGCCGAGGTCCCAGGTTCGATCCCGGCTCTGGGTCACTGTCCGTGTGGAGTTTGCACATTCTCCCCGTGTATGCGTGGGTTTCACTCCCACAACCCAAAGATGTGCAGGGTAGGTGGATTGGCCATGCTAAATTGCCCCTTAATTGGAAAAAATTAATTGCGTACTCTAAATTTATATTAAAAAAGAAAATGTTTTCATACAGCAGCAAATTGATGGGGTATGGTTAAAACAAGGGGGGACTGTGACAAAATACAGGAAGACATTAATGAACTTGCAGAATAGGGTGTGCAAGGCAAGTTTTTATCATTCTTCAATGCAATGTGGGCGTCGGTGTCTAGGCAGCATTTGTGCCCATCCCTAATTGCCCTTGGCATTGAGCTGCCTTCTGATACAGGTACCCTCCCAGTGCTGCTGGGGAGGGAGTTCCAGGATTTTGACCCAGCGACAGTGAAGATACTGTGATATAATTCCAGGTCAGGATGGTGAGTGGCGGTGTTCCATTTCTGTGCTGCCGTTGTCCTTCTAGATGGTAGAGGTTGCGGGTTTGGAAGGTGCCAGTGAAGGAGCTTTGGTGAGTTGTTACAGTACATCTTGTATATAGTATACACAGCTACCACTGCAACGCTAGTGGTGGGAGTGAACTTTAAGTTGGTGTATGGGGTGTTAATCAAGTGGGGCTGCTTTGTCCTGGATGGTGCTTAGCTTCTTGAGTGTTGTTGGAGCTGCGCTCATCCAGGCAAGTGGAGAGTATTCCATTGCACTCCTGACTTGTGCCTTGTAGATGGTGGACAGGCTTTGGGGAGTTGGGAGGTGAGTGACTTGCCGCAGGATTTCCAGTGTCTGATAGCCACAGTATTAATATGGCAGATCCAGTACAGTTTCTGATCAATTTCTAGATGTATAGGGGATTCATTGAGGGCAACGGGATTCATTTAATGTCAACGGGAGATGATTAGATCCTTTCTTGTTGGAGATGGCCTGCTGTCTCTTTCTAGTCTCATACAAATGAAGCAGAAGGCGGGCAGAGAGGTTGAACACAGAACTTCTGTAGAGGTCTCTCCTTACTGTTGCTAATTGTGCTGCTTACTGTGCAGGTTAACTATGAAGGCTGCAGAAACCAACATTGCATCACTTCCCATGATGACATGATTATTTACCTAAATATATATACTGTTATACCGTCAATTCACTGTGAGACCATGAGAATGAGTGAATATAAGGCTTTATTATCCAGGAACATTTGAATATTCAGATCAAATTCTCACCCATTGAGGGCAGATCGCACCAGGCAGTGCGCCCGGGTGACCCGTGATCGGTCCGGCACGGAGCCCGATTCGGGGCTCGCACACCCGTTGAGTCTGGATTCGCTAACTGGGTCAGCTGAATCGCGCCCCGTGTCTTGTACTGACGAGCTATCCGGCTGTTCCCCTTTGCTTGGGATATTGTTTCATTGCCTGGAGACCTCGGGGGGCTGAGTTAGGTTTCAGTAGAGTAGTTTTGTCTGATGGAGGGGTGCACCAAAGGGCGATGTGCTCGTGGCTTTATCCTGGTGTCCTGTTATCCTCAGATCCTCTGCTGTTTGGTATCGTTTTATTCTCTCATTTTCTGTATGAAGGAAGACACCAACCACAATAATTACAATCTGAACCAATTGTGTGAATATTTGCTGGTCTTCTCTGTCTGAGTATGTGGAATGGTGATCACTGTGTTCTGGATTTGGGGGTTTTGTTGTGTCTTGTCCTCTTAGTGAATATGCACTCACCTGAGTTACCCAAGGTGTGGGATCTAACCCCTGCCTCGGAGACACAGCGAGCGCTGGTTAATGCTGCTCTCCACAAATAGGGGTCAGGTGTGCAGCCACTTGGGGGTTGGGGGTCTCCCAGATGATCATGGGTCACTGGGTGCTTATGCTCTGGGTAAGGTGCTACTCTAGCACCGCTGGTGCCACCCGGGCACCTTGGCAATGCCACCCTTGGCATTGCCAGGTGTCACTGGCAGGGACACCATCATTGTGGCAGGCTGACGGTGCCTGTGTGGCATTTTCCCGTGCTGGGGGTCAGGCCCAAGGGCTCAAGAGCAGGGCCCCTGCCCTTATGGCTGTAGGAGGCTCCAGGATCCCCTTATAGGTGAGTTGGGGTGGATCGGAGGCTGCAGTGGGGGGTCTAGAGATTGGGTCAGCATTTTAAAATGGTGCCCCGATCTTTTCCTGCACTGATGAGCTGAGCTCGATAGTGGAGGAAATGGGACTGAGTTTGGTGTCGATGGGGCGTTCATCGGCAAGGTCCCAAAATGAAGCAATGCCTGCTCGATAGCGTGGTCTTTCTCTGCGCTGCACGTGCCAGGAAACACCCAGCTAAACGCACTCGACACGGGACTCTGTTTCATTTCTGTTAAATCGCGTCCGTTATGCATTATGTGTTATGTTGGGGCAGTGTCCCTTTAAGAGATGAGTCACATGAGCATGGTGACATCACCAGTCAGGTGCGCAGGCTTCAGGTGGAGACTTTGTATTTGTGAGAATGAAGCATAAGGTAAACACAGCCTACCTGCTGAGTTACAGTCAACCACGAGTAGGTTCTGACTGTGGCCTGGAAACTGGCTCAGTACAGACATGCTCCTCCCCATGCCCGTTCACACCTGCACGCCCCTACCCATTGCCCCCAGCTGCCCACACTCTAGCAAGGCCCTTCTCACCCTCTTGCTCCATACTATCTCACCCATTTGACAACCATTACATCATCTCTCTCTTTCCCAGGCACCCCCCAGCCACCTACTGCATTCCCATTTCGGCCTCAACACTCACCCACCTCTTCATTCCTCTCGTCCCTGTCTAATCACCCCCCCCCCCCCCCTTTATTTTGCAGTGGTGGGAAACCAATTTTTCTGGCTCAGGCAGCCGTGTTCCGCTCCTGTCAGCCACTGGGACCTGCCTCGGTGGGGAGGGATCTGTAAAGTTCCACCCACAGAGATGTCCTCCGATCTTAAAAGCTGTCATCGATGATTGGTGAGTTCGAAGTTGTCAAGAAATTGTCAGGTGCCTGGATTCTGCCGGCTTCAGCTGAGATAACCCCTCCTGCAGCACAGGCCCATGTGGCAACACCCCCCCCCCCCCAAAACCAACCCCCTCCCCAACCCCACTCTCCCGTTCCCCCGCTCCCCCCCACTCCCCCCACTCCGCCCCCACTCCCCCCACACTCCCCCCGCTCCCCTACACTCCCCACAATCCCCCCACTCTGCCCCCCACTCTCCCCCCACTCCCCTCCACACTACCCCCCACACTCCCCCCGTTCCCCCACACTCCCCCCGCTCCGCCCCCGCTCCCCCACACTTCCCCCCGCTCCCCCACACTCCCCACACTCCCCCGCTCGCCCACACTCCCCCCACTCCGCCCCCGCTCCCCACACTCCCCCCGCTCCGCCCCCGCTCCCCCACACTCCCCCCGCTCCCCACACTCCCCCCGCTCCCCACACTCCCCCTGCTCCCCACACTCCCCCCGCTCCCCACACTCCCCCGCTCCCCACACTCCCCCCCACTCCGCCCCCGCTCCCCCCACACTCCCCCCGCTCCCCCACACTCCCCCCGCTCCCCCACACTCCCCACACTCACCCCACTCCGCCCCCACTCCCCCCACACTCCCCCGCCCCCCCACACTCCCCACACTCCCCCCGCTCCCCCACACTCCCCCCGCTCCCCCACACTCCCCCCGCTCCGCCCCCGCTCCCCCACACTCCCCCCGCTCCCCCACACTCCCCCCGCTCCCCCAAACTCCCCCCGCTCCCCCACACTCGCCCGCTCGCCCACACTCCCCTCACAACCCCCACACGCCCCCCACCCCCCCCGCTCCCCCTCCCCCCCCCAGCACTCCCCCCACCCCGCCCCCGCTCCCCACCCCCGCTCCCCCCCCACTCCCCCCCGCTCCCCCCCACTCCCCCTCACCCCCCCACTCCCCCTCACCCCCCCACTCCCCCTCACCCCCCCCACTCTCCCCCGCTTCCCCCCGCTTTCCCCCCCCACTTCTTCCCCCCCCACTCTCCCCCCACTCTCCCCCCCACTCTCCCCCCCACTCTCCCCCCTCTCCGTCCCCCCATCCGCCCTCCCCTCTTCCCCCCCTCTGCCTCCCTCCCCCCTCCCCCCCACTCCCCCCTCCCCCCCACTCCCCCCTCCCCCCACACCCCCCTCCCCCCCACACCCCCCTCCCCCCCACACCCCCCTCCTCCCCCACACCCCCCTCCCCCCCCCCCCTCCCCCCACCCCCCTCCCCCCCACACCCCCCCCCACTCTTCCACCCCCCCACTCTCCCACCCCCACTCCCCCCCCCCCCCACTCCTACCCCCCACCCCCCCACTCCCACCCCCCACTCCCACCCCCCCACTCCCACCCCCCCACTCCCACCCCCCCACTCCCACCCGCACTCCCACCCCCCCCACCCCCCCACCCCCCCACCCCCCCACCCCCCCACCCCCCCACCCCCCACCCCCCCCCACCCCACCCCCCCACCCCCCCCACCCCACCCCCCCACCCCACCCCCCCCCCACCCCCCACCCCACCCCACCCCACCCCACCCACCCACCCCACCCCACCCTACCCCCACCCCCACCCCCACCCCCACCCCACCCCCACCCCACCCTACCCCCCACCCCCACCCCCCCCTACCCCCACCCCCACCCCCCCCCCCCACCCCCAGTGAGAGAAGGATAAGAGTGGCACCAACCTCCCGAAACGGGCAGGAGAAAGTAACCTCAGTAATGAAGAGTGAACCTGGGGCTTGCCTGTCCCCATGGTAACCACAAGACCAGCAACTTTAAAGACTGGACTGAAAATAAAATAAATTAGTCAATAATGTATTATACAATACCCTGAGACAGCACTTGAAACAGTCATGGAATTAATTGAGTCATGTGTGAGGAAAATGATTACTCCACATAAGAGACTGTGCACTTTCGGTAAATTGCAAGCCTGATGCAAGCTTTAGGAAGTTGGGGATTTTTGTATTCCTGTAAGTTTTCACTGTAAGAATCCAAATTGAGGAATTTTCCAGTAAATAATCCCCGTAAACTGAATCGGGATGCAAATGATCTCTTCCCCAATCCAGTGGCAGCTGGTCTGTCCCCATCCTGCAAATACACATCCACATCTGGACCATAGGCACCGTCGCTGCCAACAGTTCTGTATTTGGCAGCAGCGCACTGGAAGATCACTGGAAAGGCCCTGCTGTTTTGGAGGCAGCATGATGCACGATCAATTGTACAAAGACTAAGGTTGGATACAACTGAGGCTTTATTGCAGTAAGATGTGTGGCCTCCCACAGCAGCTGGCGAAATGGCTGCTGAATAGAGGACACGCTCCTCCTACTGGGCGGAGCCAGCAGGCAGGGGCTACCGGCGAACCTGTAGTACAGGTCCTACCTTACATCACCTAATACAGGTGTAACAGTGGTTTACCACATTCACCCCCTGTTAAAAATGAGTCCGGCGGGGTGGTGTAGAACTATATATAGTAGTGAAAATTATGTACAGTGTTTTATTAGAAAAGAGAGGTATAAAAACAATGTATTTTGAAAGTCCGGTGCCAGTTAGAGGTTCAACCGATCTGGTGCCTTGACGTTCCGCTGGGAGCGATGTAATGGTGGAGGCGATGTCGATGCTGGCGACGTCGGTGCCGGCCTGATGTTGGGTGACTCCGGGAGCGTGCCGAAATCCTCTTCATCCTCTTGCGTGGGCAGGGGAAGGAGGGATGGTCCTGGTGGGGTTAATGTTGGAAGCGCCGGGGGAGAGGAGGATGACGCCGGGCTGGGGAAGTGTGTGTGGGTGGAACCTGCTGGTGCCAGGTCCCTCAGGGAGACAGTATCTTGGCGGCCATTGGAGTACGCCTTCGTCGGCATACTGGGGTTAGCATGGAGCAATTGCACCCTCTCCACCAACAGGTCCGCCTTGTGGAGGCGGACGTGCCTACGGAGCAGGACTGGTCCTGGAGCTGTGAGCCAAGTCGGGAGCGACACCCCGGATGTGGAATTCCTGGGGAAGGCAAAAAGACGTTCATGGGGTGTGTTATTCGTAGCGGTGCACAGTAGTGACCGGATGGAATGTAGTGCATCAGGGAGGAGCTCCTGCCAGTGAGAGGCTGGGAGGTTCCTGGACCGTAGGGCCAGCTGGACGGCCCTCCATACTGTCCCGTTCTCCCTCTGTACCTGCCCGTTTCCCCGGGGATTGTAGCTGGTCGTCCTGCTGGAGGCGATACCCCTGCTGAGCAGGAACTGACGCAGCTCATCACCCATGAATGAGGATCCCCTGTCTCTGTGGATGTAGGTGGGGAAACCAAACAGAGCGAAGATTGTGTTAAGGGCCTTGATGACGATGGCAGACGTCATATCGGGGCATGGAATGGCGAAGGGGAACCTGGAGTACTCATTGACCACACTGAGAATATAGGTGTTTCGGTCGGTGGAGGGAAGGGGCCCTTTGAAATCCACGCTGAGGCGTTCAAAGGGGTGGGATGCTTTCACCAGGCACGCCCGGTCCGGCCGGTAGAAGTGCGGCTTGCACTCCGCACAGACCTGGCAGTCTCTGGTGATTGTCCGTACTTCCTCGATGGAGTAGGGCAGGTTGTGAGCCTTGACAAGATGGTACAGCCGTGTGACTCCCGGGTGACAAAGGCTGTCATGTAGGGTCCGGAGTCGGTCTACTTGTGCGCTGGCACATGTACCTCGGGAGAGGGCGTCTGGGGGCTAATTGAGCTTACCGGGGTGATACAAAATCTCATAATTATAGGTGGAGAGCTCGATTCTCCACCGCAAGATTTTATCGTTTTTGATCTTGCCCCTCTGTGTGTTGTTGAACATGAAGGCTACCGACCGTTGGTCAGTGAGGAGAGTGAATCTCCTGCTGGCCAGGTAATGCCTCCAATGCCGCACAGCTTCAACAATGGCCTGGGCCTCTTTTTCGACGGATGAGTGCCGAATTTCTGAGGCATGAAGGGTGCGGGAAAAGAATGCCACGGGTCTGGCTGCCTGATTGAGAGTGGCGGCAAGAGCGACATCTGATGCGTCGCTTTCTACTTGGAAGGGGAGCGTCTCGTCTACTGCGTGCATCCCGGCCTTGGCTATATCGGCTCTGATACGGGCGAAGGCCTGTTGCGCCTCGGCCGTCAGGGGAAATTGGGTGGACTGAATGAGTGGGCGGGCCTTGTCCGCATAGTTTGGGACCCACTGAGCGTAGTACGAAAAGAACCCCAGGCAGCATTTGAGGGCCTTGAGCAGTGGGGGAGGGGGAGCTCCATAAGGGTCGCATGCGGTCGGGATCGGGCCCCAGAACTCTGTTCTGGACCACATAGCCGAGGATGGCTAAGCGGGTCGTGCTGAACTCACTTCTCCTTGTTGTAGGTGAGGTTTAGGAGAGTGGTGGTGTGGAGGAATTTGGCAAGGTTGGCATCGTGGTCCTGCTGATCATGGCCGCAGATGGTGACGTTGTCTAGGTATGGAAAAGTGGCCGCAAACCGTACCGGTCGACCATTCAGTCCATTTAACTTTGGAAGACCGAGACTCCGTTAGTGACACCGAAGGGAACCCTGAGGAAGTGATAGAGGCGACCATCTGCCTCGAAAGCAGTGTAGGGACGGTCCGATTTACGGATGGGGAGCTGGTGGTGGGCGGATTTCAGGTCAATCATCAAGAAGACCCAGTACTGCGCAATCTGATTGACCATATCAGATATGCGAGGGAGGGGGTACCCGTCGAGCTGCGTGTACCGATTGATAGTCTGGCTGTGGTCCACGACCATTCTGTTTTTCTCCCCAGTTTTAACACTACCACTTGGGCTCTCCAGGGGCTGTTGCTGGCCTCGATGATGCCTTCCTGAAGCAGCCGCTGGACCTTGGACCTGATGAAGGTCTTGTCCTGGGTGCTGTACCGTCTGCTCTTGGTGGCAACGGATTTGCAATCCGGAGTTAGATTGGCAAAGAGGGAGGGGGGGGGTCGACCTTTAGTGTCGCGAGGCCGCACACAGTGAGGGGTGGTAGGGGCCCACCAAATTTGAGGGTTAGGCTCTGGAGGTTGCACTGGAAGTCCAGGCCTAGTAATAGTGCAGCGCAGAGGTTAGGAAGGACGTAGAGGCAGAAGCCGCTGAATTCTATGCCCTGGACCGTGAGAGTGCCCGTGCAGAACCACCGGATCGTGACGGAATGGGATCCGGAGGCCAGGGAGATTCTTTGGTTGGTGGGGTGGACCGCGAGGGAGCAGCATCTTACTGTATCCGGGTGGATGAAGCTCCCGGAGTCCAGCAGGCAAGAGGTCACGTGGCCGTTGATTTTCATTGGTCGAAGCGGTGGCCAGGTTGTGTGACCGAGACTGGTCGAGCGTCATCGAGGCGAGTTGCGGTTGATTGTCACTGGTGTCAGAAGCCGGAGAGCGGAGGGGGCCCCGGTCGTGGAATGTCGTCGGCGTCCATGCCCCGTGAGGAAGACAAGATGACGGCGACTGAAGATCCTGCGGGGGATGAAGATGGCGGCGCCCACTGGCCGGTTGTGGTCCCGGATGAAGATGGCGGCGCCCATTGTGCATGTGTCAGGGGGGAGGGGGCGATCGCGGCGAATGCGCGGGCCTGGCACACTGCGGCGAAGTGGCCCTTTTTGCTGCAAGCCTTGCAATAAGCGGTGCGGGCCGGGCAGCGTTGGCGAGGATGCTTCTGCTGGCTGCAGAAATAACATCGGGGACCCCCGGGGTGCGCGGATTGGCGTGTGGCGCAGGCGTATTGGCTGGGTAAGGCCCCGGCTGGGGCGGCCGTTTGCGGGGTCCACGAGGGATAGGAGGGGTGGGCCGCGTGGCCGGAGGGGTAGGCCTGAGCATTACGTGAGGCGACAGTGATGGAGAACGCTAGCTTTTTAGTCTCCGCTAGGTCAAGCGTGGCCCCTACGAACAGTCTTTGGCGGATGAGGTCCGACCCAATCCCCGTTACAAAAGCATCGCGCATGAGGAGATTAGAATGTTCGGTGGCTGTGACAGCCTGACAGTCACAGTCCCGGACGAGTGGGATTAGAGCCCACCAGAAGTCTTCAATAGACTCACCAGGGAGTTGAGAGTAAGTGGCGAGTACGTGTCTGGCGAAAAGTGAGTTCGCTTTCTGCGTGTAGTTCTCTTTGAGGAACGCCATGGTGTCCGTGTAGGTCGGGGCGTCCTGGATCAGCGGAAACACGCTGGGACTCAATCTTGAGTACAGGATCTGTATCTTCTGAGCCTCCGTCGGTGTGTTGGTTGCTGAGTTTATGTAAGCATCGAAGCAAGCTAGCCAGTGATTAAAGTCTCTTCTGGTGTCAGTCGATTGCAGATCCAGCTGCAGGCGATCTGGTTTGATTCGGAGGTCCATCTTGTAGAAAATCTTACTGCAATCAATTGTACAAAGACTCAGATTGGATACAACTGAGGCTTTATTGCAGTGAGATGTGTGACCTCCCACAGCAGCTGGCGAAATGGCTGCTGAATAGAGGACACGCTTATTTATACTCCTCTTCCTGGGCGGAGCCAGCCGGCAGGGGCTACAGAGGCGTGGGATTCAGGGTGATTTAGCAGTTTGGATCAGAAATTGGCTAGCTGGAAGAAGACAAAGGGTGGTGGTTGATGGGAAATGTTCTGACTGGTGTCCAGTTACTAGTGGTGTACCACAAGGATCTGTTTTGGGGCCGCTGCTGTTTGTCATTTTTATAAATGACCTGGAAGAGGGCGTAGAAGGATGGGTGAGTAAATTTGCAGATGGCACTAAAGTCGGTGGAGTTGTGGACAGTGCAGAAGGGTGTTACAAGTTACAGAGGGACATAGATAAGCTGCAGAGCTGGGCTGACAGGTGGCAAATGGAGTTTAATGCAGAAAAGTGTGAAGTGATTCATTTTGGAAGGAATAACAGGAAGACAGAGTACTGGGCTAATGGTAAGATTCTTGGTAGTGTGGATGAGCAGAGAGATCTCGGTGTCCATGTCCATAGAATCCTGAAAGTTGCCACCCAGGTTGAGAGGGTTGTTAAGAAGGCGTACGGTGTGTTAGCTTTTATTGTTAGAGGAATTGAGTTTCGGAGCCATGAGGTCATGTTGCAGTTGTACAAAACTCTGGTGCGGCCGCATTTAGAGTATTGCGTGCAGTTCTGGTCGCCACATTATAGGAAGGATGTGGAAGCATTGGAAAGGGTACAGAGGACATTTACCAGGGTGTTGCCTGGTGTGGAGGGAAGATCTTACGAGGAAAGGCTGAGGGACTTGAGGCTGTTTTTGTTAGAGAGCAGAAGGTTAAGAGGTGACTTAATTGAGGCATACAAGATGATCAGAGGATTAGATAGGGTGGACATTGAGAGCCTTTTTCCTCGGATGGTGATGTCCAGCACAAGGGGACATAGCTTTAAATTGAGGGGAGATAGATATAGGACAGATGTCAGAGGTAGTTTCTTTACTCAGAGAGTAGTAAGGGCGTGGAATGCCCTGCCTGAAACAGTAGTGGACTCGCCAACACTAAACGCATTCAAATGGTCATTGGATAGGCATATGGACGATAAGGGAATAGTGTCGATGGGCTTTAGAGGGGTTTCACAGGTCGACGCAACATCGAGGGCCGAAGGGCCTGTACTGCGCTGTAATGTTCTCTGTTGAAATCGAACCTGGGTCCCGGCGCTGTGAGGCGGCAGTGCTCGCCACTCTGCAAGGTATCCTGGAAGTTCACGTAGGTGGCACGGTGGCAACTGGATGGCACGGTGGCTACCTCTCAGCGCCAGGGATCTGGGCTCGATTCTGACCTTGAGTGGCTGTCAGTGTGGAGTTTGCACATTCTCCCCGTCTCTGTGTGAGTTGCCCCCGGGTGCTCCGTTTGCACAGAATCACAGAAAAATACAGTGCAGAAAAGGCCCTTCGGCCCATCAAGTCAGCACGGCCGCATGAAAGGCACCTGACCTGCCAATCCTAATCCCATTTGCCAGCACTTGGCCCATAGCCTTGAATGTTATGACGTGCCAAGTGCTCATCCAGGTACTTTTTAAAGGATGTGAGGCAACCCACCTCTACCACCCTCCCAGGCAGTGTGTTCCAGCCTCTCCCACCCTCCCAGGCAGTGTGTTCCAGCCTCTCCCACCCTCCCAGGCAGTGTGTTCCTGACCCTCTCCCACCCTCCCAGGCAGTGTGTTCCAGCCTCTCCCACCCTCCCAGGCAGTGTGTTCCTGACCCTCTCCCACCCTCCCAGGCAGTGTGTTCCTGACCGTCACCACCCCCCCAGGCAGTGTGTTCCAGACCGTCACCACCCTCCCAGGCAGCGCGTTCCAGACCGTCACCACCCTCCCAGGCAGTGTGTTCCAGCCTCTCCGACCCTCCCAGGCAGTGTGTTCCAGACCGTCACCACCCTCCCAGGCAGTGCGTTCCTGACCGTCACCACCCTCCCAGGCAGTGTGTTCCAGACCGTCACCACCCTCCCAGGCAGTGCGTTCCTGACCGTCACCACCCTCCCAGGCAGTGCATTCCAGACCGACACCACCCTCCCAGGCAGTGTGTTCCAGACCGTCACCACCCTCCCAGGCAGTGTGTTCCTGACCGTCACCACCCTCCCAGGCAGTGTGTTCCAGCCTCTCCCACCCTCCCAGGCAGTGTGTTCCTGACCCTCACCACCCTCCCAGGCAGTGTGTTCCAGCCTCTCCCACCCTCCCAGGCAGTGCGTTCCTGACCCTCTCCCACCCTCCCAGGCAGTGCGTTCCTGACCCTCTCCCACCCTCCCAGGCAGTGTGTTCCAGCCTCTCCCACCCTCCCAGGCAGTGTGTTCCTGGCCCTCTCCCACCCTCCCAGGCAGTGTGTTCCTGACTGTCACCACCCTCCCAGGCAGTGTGTTCCAGCCTCTCCCACCCTCCCAGGCAGTGCGTTCCTGACCCTCTCCCACCCTCCCAGGCAGTGTGTTCCTGACCGTCACCACCCTCCCAGGCAGTGCGTTCCAGACCGTCACCACCCTCCCAGGCAGCACGTTCCAGACCGTCACCACCCTCCCAGGCAGCACGTTCCAGACCGTCACCACCCTCCCAGACAGCACGTTCCAGACCGTCACCACCCTCCCAGGCTGTGCATTCCAGAACATCACCACCCTCTGGGTAAAAAGGTTTTTCCTCAAACCCCTCCTAAAGCTCCCACCCTTGAACTTGTGCCTCCTTCGTAACCGACCCTTCAACTAAGGGGAACAGCTGCTCCCTATCCACCATGTCCATGCCCCTCAGAATCGTGTACACCTCGATCAGGTCACCCCTCAGTCTTCTCTTAGGTGGATTGGCCACGCTAAATTGCCCCTTATTAGGGGCTGGTTTAGCACACAGGTCTAAATCGCTGGCTTTTAAAGCAGCCCAAGGCAGGTCAGCAGCACGGTTCAATTCCCGTAACAGTCTCCCCGAACAGGCGCCTGAATGTGGCGACTAGGGGCTTTTCACAGTAACTTCATTGAAGCCTACTCGTGACAATAAGCAATTTTCATTTCATTTTCTCTGCTCCAGAGAAAACAACTCAAGCCTATCCAACCTCTCTTCATAACTGAAATGTTCCATCCCAGGCACCATCCTGGTGAATCTCCTCTGCACCCCCTCCAGTACAATCACATCCTTCCTATAATGTGGTGATCAGAATTACACCCAGTGCTCCAGCTGTGGCCTCACCAAAGTTCTGTACAACTCCAACATGACCTCCCTGCTTTTGTAATCTATGATTCGATTGATAACGGCGAGTGTCCCATATGCCTTTTTCACCCCCCTATTAACCTGCCCTTCTGCCTTCAGAGAGCTATGGCGGGATTCTCCGACCCCCCGGCGGGTGGGAGAATCGCCGAGGGTCGGCGTTAATCCCGCCCCTGCCATACTCCTAATTCTCCCACCCCCCCAAAAACCAGCCCGGCGCGAGTCAAATTGCCCGCCTTGGAGAATGGCGGGGTCCGGCACAACTCAATGGGCGCCGGGGCCGCCCGAATACTCCGGCCCACAATGAGCCCAAGTCCCGCCCGCCTGTAGCCGGTCCCGCCGGTGTAAATCAGAGTAGGTCCCTTACCGGCGGGACCTGGCGGCGTGGGCGGGCTCCGGAGTTCCTGGGGGGCTGCGGGGCATCTGGCCCCGGGAGGTGCCCTCACGGTGGCCTGGCCCGCGGCCAGGGCCCACCGATCCGCGGGCGTGCCTGTGCCATGGGGGCACTCTATTCCTTCCGCCTCGGCCATTGTGGTCCTCCGCGATGGCCGATGCGGAGACAAACCCTCCTGCGCATGCGCGGGGATGATGCCAGCATGCACTGGCGATCCCGTGCATGCACCGACTCCCTTCGGCGCAGGTTGGCATGGCGGCAGGCCCCTATCCCGCCGGCCGGCGGGGCGCAAACCCTCCGGGGCGGGTCTATCCCCTTATGGTGCGGAGGATTCTGCACCTTTGGGGCGTCCCGCCGGGCCAACCCGCTCTGCCGGGTACGGGAGGATCCTGCCCCTATTTACAAACACGCCAAGGTCCCTTTCTTCCTCATCCTTCCCAGCATGATGCCTTCATTGAATGCTTCCTTGTCAAATTGCTCCTTCCAAAGGGTATCAGCTCACAGGGTTTCAGGGTGGGGGAGTGGGCTCTGTCAGACGGTTGATGCAGATTCGCTGGACTGGGTGACCTCCTTCTGCACTGTAAAGATTCGAAGGTTCTATGGACTTGTACAACCTGCACCATTCTCAGCTGCCACAGATATTCGAGGGTCTCAGCACATCCAGGACTGGCTCCTCTGTGACACCAGCTACTCGCAAATGACATGGCTGATGTCACCCACTCGGTGGACAGAAAGTGACTCCGAGGAGAGCTACAATCCTGCTCTCTCTTGCTTACAGGGGAGAGAGAGAGGAGAGAGTTTGCCTGCCTGCCGCTGCCACACCTGGGACTCGTACCTTTCTGCTTATTGGCTGGGAGTGGAGTACGGGGTGGATTTTGGTTTGGCCTGCAGCCAGGCTGAATGTGGAGGAGAACAGACTCGTTTTTGCAGTTTTGGACTGTATGGTATCCGGAGACCGCATGCCGGGACCGTGAGACTGGCAGGTGGTGGCCCCATTGACTATGTTTACTGCTTGTACTGATGTTGGTTTTGTTTTATTGTTGGGGGATTGTATGGTTCTTAATGTATTTTTGCTGTGTTTATTTTGTGCCTGGCAGCTGGGTGCTCGCCGGTTTTGACCCTCTTACTTCTGTGCACTGGGGGTTTCGGGGACCCTCCTGGTGCTAGTGAGGGGGAGGGGTGTTTTCTCTCTCTCTCTCTCTCTCCTCAATCGTGCTCTGCCTGTCCCTTTCTGGTGGACTGCGCTGCTTGTGGGCACCTCTTCACCAATGTGGGGCTGTTGCTAGAGTCGGCGGAGAGTGGAGGAGGGGAGCATGCGCTGGCTTGAGTGCTGGCGGGGTTGACTTGTACTTTATTGTTTGTTGAGTTTCTTGTGGTTGCTCTGTATTCTGTCTTGTTTTTGTTTGGAAAGGGTATTCTCTCTCTTCTGCCATGCCACCTATCGATATGACCTTTTACGGGGGTCTGTGCTGCTTGTACGGACGCCTTTCCACAATGTGGGGCTACGGTTTGGGAGGGATGGGGGTGAGGTGGCTGTAAGCTGGATTTGCAGTTGGTGGTTTGTTTAAAGGAACTGTTTTGGGTTGAATTGTAGCCCTTCTTGGGAGGAAGGGGTGTCCTTTCTCTCTCACACTGTGCCTTGCACCTATGGGCACCTTTCCACCAATGTGGGGCGACCATTGGCCTGGGGGGGGGGGGGGGGTTGCTGGTTTGAGAGCTGGGGGCTTGGGTTCTTTTGGTGTCTTGTAAATGCTTTTAGCATATTACTGATTTTCGTGACTGTTTTTAGCAAGTTGCTGATCTTTTGTGTTCTTGAGTTGTCAATAAACTAAAATATTTGTCGGAGGGGATGCTATACAAGGTCCGTCCCTGTAGAGGGTGGTCTGTCCCTGGAGGGCACCCCCAGTCAGAAAGAGGCTTTGGATAGAGGTGCCCCCCCCCCCAACTCCAACCCCACCCCCAACCCGCCCCCCTCCCCAATCTTCCCATATGAAATTGAGGGTTTAAACATTTTCTATTTCCCCCCCTTCCCCCGGATCTATCCGGTGAATGTCAACTTAAAGATTGAGGTTGGGTGGCCACTAAAGGGCTTTCATTGGGGCAAGGTGGGGCTTCCTGTCTGAGGCCCTGCCCACCCCACGCCAAGGTTGCTTCCAGGTTGGGCAGGCAGGATCCCGAGGGAGCAGAAAATTCCCGCTGACCGATTGGCTCTTGAGTTTCCAATACATGAAATTTCAAATTCTCAACCTTAAAATACCTTTCTTGCTTTAACTCTATCTCTGTAACCTTTTCAACACTGCAACCCCTCTAAACCCACCCTGCAATTTCCAATCCTCAAATTCTGGTCCTTTGTGCATCCGACACAGCTTTTACCTCAACGCTGGCAGCCATATCTTTACCTGAGATTCCTTCCCTCAACCAACAATCCCCCCTTTTTAAGATGCTTCTTTAAGCTCTTTGACCAAGAGTTTGTTGTCTGACTATCACGTCCGTTAAGCACTATAGGATATTCTGCTCTGTTGAAAGTGCTGTATAAATGCCAGTGAATAATGTCAACGCAACTGTCAAACTAATAAACTCAGAGTTCCCCTGTAATCCATCACAGCCTGCTAAAGTGAGAGAGTGTGTCGATGGGAGCAGGCTTTTATTCTGGGAATGAGCGATGTAAGCGATTGACTCATTTGCAGAACCGCCCTTTTGTCAAATACAGTGACTAACTCCACAGTGTCTGTATCAATGGCGGCAGAGGAATGATCCTAATCTGGGGAGAAATCAATCGTGTCGGTAATGGCCTCTGGTCTCATGCATGGAAACTGAAGGTTGTGCAAACCGAGGTTTGCAAATCACGTCATGTGCTGATTAGTCAGGTGTGACTCATTCTCCATCAGATACGTTATCCATTTTCTATTGCATGAAATAACCCAAAACAAATATAAAATATCGTATGGAGAGAATGAGAGACTGAAAAAGTCTCGCTTTATTAATGTCGATTTTTTTACCAGTTTAACAATCTTCATATTAAAAAAAGCAACATATTTCTCAGGAAATGATTCAGTTTGTCTGGAATTCCAAACAACTATCCACTTCACGGCAACTGGAGCCAGTCCTCCAGATACCCACAAGTAAAACAAATTATACTTGGAATATTGAAGTAAGCAACCCCCAAGGATCAAATTTCCTTCAACTGACATTTTCCCCATTCTGTTGGCCGTGATAACCCAGTTCAGGGCTAATGGGAAGTCAGGGACTTTCCAATTACATGATGTTTTCAGGAATAGAAACAGTCGGACAACAACATTTCGAAGGTTTAATTATTGCTGGTCCAGTTTAGTTTCTGGTCAATGGTAACAGCACAGATGTTGATTGGAGTGGTGATTTTAATCACATGTCCTCTTTCCCCTTCATCTCCAATGTCCCCCTCTTTACAAAAGTGTTCAAATCGAAAACAAAAATACTGTTTCTCCTTGGATTGCTTGCAACACTGTCCGGGTTCCCTAATCTTTTTTATTGGAAACTCCAGGACAATCCTAGAGGACTTGGGGAAAGCCAACCTCTACAGTCAGGCAGATTAATCTCTATAGCATAGCCCCTGCACAAAAATATTAGCGATTGTGCATCACATGTTATCCGTCCAAAACTGTTCTAGCGTTCATTATAGAATTTAGTGCAGAAGGAGGCCATTCGCCCCATCGAGTCTGCACCGGCTCTTGGAAAGTGCATCCTACCCAAGGTCAACATCTCCACCCTATCCCCATAACCCAGTAACCCCACCCAACACTAAGGGCAGTTTTGGACACTAAGGTCAATTTATCATGGTCAATCCACCTAACCTGCACATCTTTGGACTGTGGGAGGAAACCGGAGCACCCGGAGGAAACCCACGCACACACGGGGAGGATGTGCAGACTCCGCACAGACAGTGACCCAGCCGGGAATCGAACCTGGGACCCTGGAGCGGTGAAGCGATTGTACTATTCACAATGCTACCGTGCTGCCCTAAATTAGCAGAGGGATTGAATTTAAGAGCCGTGAGGTGATGATGCAGCTGTACAAAACCTTGGTACGGCCACATTTGGAGTACTGTGTGCAGTTCTGGTCGCCTCATTTTAGGAAGGATGTGGAAGCTTTGGAAAAGGTGCAAAGGAGATTACCAGGATGTTGCCTGGAATGGAGAGTAGGTCTTACGAGGAAAGGTTGAGGGTGCTAGGCCTTTTCTCATTAGAACGGAGAAGGATGGGGGGAGACTTGATAGAGGTTTATAAGATGATCAGGGGAATAGAATGAGTAGACAGTCAGAGACTTTTTCCCCGGGTGGAACAAACCATTACAAGGGGACATAAATTTAAGGTGAGTGGTGGAAGATATAGGGGGATGTCAGAGGTAGGTTCTTTACCCAGAGTAGTGGGGGCATGGAATGCACTGCCTGTGGAAGTAGTGGAGTCGGAAACATTAGGGACCTTCAAGCATCTATTGGATAGGTACATGGATTAGGGTAGAATGATGGGGTAGATTAATTTGTACTTAATCTAGGACTACGGTTCGGCACAACATCGTGGGCCGAAGGGCCTGTTCTGTGCTGTGCTGTATTTTCTATGACGAGAGCAATCTTTTCAACCACCAACACCACCCCCACCCCTGTTATCCCTTGGCCTTCCAGCTTTTTCCCCTCCTTTCCCATCCGATAGTATTTTATGATGGAGATTTGTGCTGATGACAGTGGCCCTCTCGCGTGTTGGCAGGCTATTCAGTCAATAACGACCCCAGCTGATACCCTCCTCACCCCCCAACTACTTCTCCAAAGTGCCCAATTTCATGGAACTCCCCACATTTCAAGTCAGAGTTTTGCTTTAATCCCTACAGCATTTGCCACCGACTGTTCAATATTGTTTATGCTTCTTGTTTTTACCAAGTATTTCTGGTGCTTTTTGGAGGATTGTTTCCTTATCCATTCCTTTCCAATCTGAAACATGTGCTCACTGTTTTATCACTGGGTAATAGCCTTCAGAAAACATGTGGGGACTTTGATTGACGGACTGTAGCGGTTCAAGAAGACGGCTCACCTCCACCTTCTCCAGGCCGTCAGGGATGGTTAATAAATGCCGGTCCTGCCAACGATGCACAAACCCCAAGAATAAAGAAATATCTTTGTGGATTTTTGGCACAATCTTCCACCAGCATTGCACATGCCCATGGCATAGTGATGGCAGTGGGCTGACATGGCCAATTTAAGGAGAACCTCTTTAATTCATCCCAAGTTATTCCCACCACATGCAAAACATGTGTGAGAATTCAGCACAGGAGCAGTATTCTTTCCCAGTTCGATCATCCGACCAGTGCAGCAGCTCTTAAAGGACTGCAGCTGCTTCTCAGAGATCCAATCCAGTTTTGATCTGAAAGCCAATCATTTGTTTTGTGACGATGGGGGAGAGGGCGGGATTTATGACACCTGGCCTAAAGATGTGAATCCGGCAGCACATTCACATCACCCATCTATGTCTAGGTCTGAATGTCTTAACCATTTTCCCAATTGTGAATTCACGTGAATGTAGTTCGCAGGCTGTGTCTCCAAATGGGCATTCTGCTGCAGGTCATCATCGATCATGGAGGGTGGGCGGTCTGCCAGATCGAGGCACAGGGACAGGGACATCAAAGAGGGCTGAGCTGGTAAGTATTATGTAGCCAGGAGGAACACTCGTATCCCTCGGGGACTGTAAAACTAATGAAAAAACTTATCGTGCCCGAGAGCAAAACTCCTGACCCAGGTGCCACGAGCGGAGAGAAGAATCTAGGGTTGCCAACCCCCCGGGTGCCCTGGAGTGCCCAGGAATTGGAGATTGATCACCAGGAACCTGAAAAATCATGTGAACATTCAATTTAAATCATTTTTTAAAAAATTAGTTATAAAATTGTTGAAGATGGGAATAAAACTAGGGGCAGATTTGTTGAAAAGTGAAGTAGTCGTGCTGACAGAGCCAGAAGCAGAAACTGACCCCACACAGGCGGGTGACGCGACCCTCGGTGGATTTTACTAGCAGTGACCAATTAAGGACAATCTAATTCGGGACAGCAGCCTGCTTCCCGGGAGCTGCTGGCCCAATCAGCTGAAGTGCTCAAGCAAAGTCTATATTTAACCAAATTAGGGCCCAGGCAATTGGGAAGGGATATGTCCGTCAGGGGCAGCACTGTAATCTTGAGAACAGCTATAAAGAAGGGCTCCCACCCCCACCCACCCTCCTCCCCCCACCCACGCCCTCCCCCCAACCCCACTACCCCCACCCAGGGAACCTACTGGGAGGCCGCCCAGGTTTACCTGATGGTTCTCTCACACAGTGCCACCCCATCCCAGCATCGGTAAAATGGCAGCAATGGCGGAAAGTGGCTCATAACTGATCAATTGTCCGCACACATCCAGTCGATGGGCAGCAACACAGCTGAGATTCCCGTTGCTGGTAACATCTGTAGCAGCGGGAAGTCGGCAGGGTGCCACCATATTAGGGGGCCTCCTGCCTTCCAGAGGGCTGGTGGAATCCAGGTTGATGTTGCACCAGAAATCCGGATGAATCTAATTGGGTAATAAGGGGAGGCAGTGGCTGAGTGGTATTGTGGTAACTCAATTAAAAACAAATCTGGAATTAGAAGTCTAATGATGGCCATGAAACCATTGTCAAAAAATCCCATCTGGTTCACTAATGTCCTTTAGGGAAGCAAATCTGCCGGCCTGATCTGGTCCGGCCTACAATTGACTCCAATCTTCCACTGCAACATTGAGATGTTGGGTAGCTTCCACCTGGACTACAGTGAAAGATGAAGCATTGGTCACCAGACATAACATTAAGACTGGGTCAGCAAGTGCTGTCACAAAGCTGGTGACCACTCCCATTCTGGAATGGATGAGCTCCAAGTTCAGTATGATGCCTTGTGCCACGTTGGAGCCACATCCCTCGATACCTCTGCACAGTGTCAGGTCTGGTAGATCTGCCGCATGCACTAGCCGCCTTGCTGTGCACATTTATCAGAATTCTCCCATTGGCAGCCCTGAAGAACCCGCTGCACGAGAATCTCTGGGGAGCTGGCAAATGAACCGTCCTATCCCGCTGGTCTGGCCGAGGCTCACTCATGCCACACATACCCGGTGGGGTCAGTTGTGAAGGTCTAATTCACTGGGATTCTTGTCCTGAGTGTTTCCGGGTGATATTTTGCAAGCCGCAGAAATGCAACATTTTCCAATTCACTATGCCGCGATTTCAGTTAAGCAGAAAGGTTACCTACCCAATCAGAACTCAGCCACGATAACCACTACCCAATCACAGATTAGCACTTCAACAAGCAGGAAATTAATCCCTTGACCTCTTTCAGGTGTCAGGAAGGCAACTTTCCAGATACTCTCTCCAGAACATTAAAACCTATAATTCCTCACTAAACTAACAAAGTTGGCTTGGTGACTTTCATCATTGAGATATTGCCAAGGAGGGTGGTATCCATTAATAAAGCTGTATAGACTCTGGGGGTTAAATTAGATCGCTCTGGAAAACAGAAATGGCAATCACAATGTCTGATTAACCCATGCCTGTTCGAAGCACTGCAGCCGATATGCCAGCTTTCTGCTGCCTGCTCATTACAATGATTTCTGCAGCTAACCACATAGTTTATTGGCTGCACCTATCAGCAGTGGGCCCGATATCAATAACTTGCACAACTTTAAACTAGCCAGCACATGCAAGCGTTAGATTCTGGCATCAAAGGCCTTCCACGCCAGCTGGTGGGACGGGAACCACTCCGGCGTGGGCCTAGCCGCCCCTCAAGGTGAGGGCCTAGCCCCTCAAGGTGAGGGCTTAGCCCCGAAAGGTGAGGGCTTAGCCCCGAAAGGTGAGGGCCTAGCCCCGAAAGGTGAGGGCCTCGCCCCGAAAGGTGAGGGCCTCGCCCCGAAAGGTGAGGGCCTCGCCCCGAAAGGTGAGGGCCTCGCCCCGAAAGGTGAGGGCCTAGCCCCGAAAGGTGAGGGCCTCGCCCCGAAAGGTGAGGGCCTAGCCCCGAAAGGTGAGGGCCTAGCCCCGAAAGGTGAGGGCTTAGCCCCGAAAGGTGAGGGCCTAGCCCCTCAAGGTGAGGGCTTAGCCCCGAAAGGTGCGGAGAAATCTGCACCTTTGGGGCAACCCGACGCCAGAGTGGTTCAGGCCACTCCAATCCTCCGGGACCCCCCGCCCCACCGGGGAGGGGAGAATCCAGCCCCTAATCTGGGAAAGACTGAAGAATGATTGTTAATGACAGAACGTGAGCATTCAGCTTAGCTCACACTGCACTGGGGAGGAAGCAGGGAAGAGGAGAGACATCCAGTGTCGTCAGTGAGCAGAACAGGGTGGGGATGCAGTGCTGCAAGTAGTTTAATGACTTCATGAGTGTTCAGGGTCAATGAGTACAACTTCAAATGCCATATCCTACCAATATCCTACCAAGTCACCTCACCCAGCTATCACCTACTTTGCAGGAGTTTGCAAAGGAGGGTCAACAAAAGGTTTATTTACAAAAGGAAAGTATATATAGTAACAGTCCCAGTCGGAACCATTCTGCAGCTCGGCCCCTACCTGGGCCGGGCTTTTACAGAACTAAGTTAACAAGCATGTTGATAGGCCCCTGGCCCTCACTAGGGGAGCTCGTACCCCCACGGGATTAATTGGGTCGTCCCCGAGGGTCCAGTGGGGGTTGTAACATCTATCAACAACTCTCAATTATGACTTGTAACCAACAATCAAATGCTTCACCTCAATCTCACACACATAGCACTATTGCAAGCCTAACACCCAGTTCTCACACCTTGCACACAATGCCAGAGATTCAAGACAACCGCATCATCAAAACGTACTGCACAACACTCGCTGACACACTTCCTTTCCTCTTTCAGATACTGACACTGTGAATGAGCAGTTTCACACACCGCCCCCCCCCCCCCCCCCCCCCCCAGTCTGTACCACAGGAAACATGCACGAGAGGAAGAATTTGGCCAGTCCCTTGGCAACTAAGTTGTCACAGAGCCCAAAATAGTTGTGGAGAAATGTTATACCCTTAAGAATCTGGAGGAAAAAAACAAAGGTCAAACAGCACTTTTGTTCCTTTTATGTGATGCTTATTGCACTTAACTGATGTGGAGTTCAGCCGAGATTAATATTTGATAAATTATTTTTTTCTTATCGCTGTTTTTTACATGAACTCTGCAGGCCAGATACAGGATATTTAGCATGACTGCTCTACACTGGTTCTCAGGCTCCACACGAGCCTCTGAGTTCACACTCAACCATCTAACTATCTGTATACCCTTCTCTGCTATCTAGTGTGCAGGTACAGCAGGTAAGAAGGAAAGCAAGCGGAATTTTGGCCTTTATGGTAAAGGGATAGAGTATAAAAGTCAGGAAATGTTGCTGCAAATGTATAAAGCATTGATGACACTGCATCTGGAGTACTGTGGACAGTTTGGGTCCCCTTACCTGAGGAGGGACGTAATTGCATTGGAGGCAGTTCAGAGGAGGTTCACTAGATTGATCCCAGAGATGAGGGGCGAGATTCTCTGATCCTGAGGCTAAGTGTTGACACCATCGTAAACGCCGTCGCATTTTACAACGGCGTAAACAGGCCCCCAGGATCAGCGATCGTGCGGCACACAGGGGGCGAGCACAGCACTGGAGCGACTCACGCAGCTCCAGCGTCCAATACGGGCATCAGGACAAGCACCGCGGGTCCACGCATGCATGCTGCAGCCGGCGCGAATTCAGAATGCGTGTTACGAGTGCCGCGACCTCGCACATGCGCGCTAAGTTGCCTTCTCCGCGCTGGCCCCGACGCATCATGGCAGAGAGCTACAGGGGCCCGCCGCAGAGTAAAAGAGGCCACCAAAAGGAGGTCTCTGGTGACCTGGTGTTGTAAGACTTCTTACTGGGACCAAAAGGAGAAGCCAGGCTGCCGATCGGTAAGCCTCGATCGTGGGCCAGGCCATGGTGGAGGCCCCCCACCCCCCACACACACACACCCCCCCCCCCCCCCACACCCCCCCCTCAACCAGGCCTCCGCCCCCACAGCATGAGTGCCTAGGTCCTGGAGGGGAGGACCACATGTGAATGGCACCGGCGGTACTCGACCTATCTGGACGGCCACTCGGCCCAACGTGTGCGGAGAATCGCTGAGGGGGCCGTGTAGAGCGGCCCCCGACCGGCGCCGTGCCGGCGCCAATGGCGCTGATTCTCTGGTCGCTGGAGAATCGAGGGGCCGGCGTCAGAGCGGTGACGCGTGAATCGCGCTCCCCCCCGGCGATTCTCTGACCCAGCCGAGGGGTTTGTCATATGAAGAGAGATTGAGCAGTTTAGGCCAATACTCTCTAGAGTGAGAGATCTAATTGAGGTATATAAGATGATAAAAGGCATTGACAAAGTAGACATAGAGCGGATGCTTCCTCTTGTGGGGCAATCTAGAATGAGAGGTCACGGGGTCAGGATAAGCAAATTTAAAACAGAGATGAGGAGAAACTACTTCTTCCAAAGGGTTGTGAATGTGTGGAATTCGCTACCCCAGAGTGCGGTGGATGCCGGGAGATTGAGTAAATTTATGGAGGAGATAGACAGATTTTTAATGAGTAATAGGGGTAGAAGGGTTATGGAAATGGGCAGGAAAGTGGAGTTGAGGTCGAGAAGGAATCAGCCAGAATCGTATTGGCTGGCGGAGCGAGCTCGAGGGGCTGAATGGCCCATTTCAGCTCCTAGTTCTTATCAAAAATGTATGCATTCCATAGTTCTATCTCTGTTATAGTTGCAACGATATAGTAAAAGATTCAACATAGGCCTGAGTTCAATGTTTAGGTACCATAGCCTCCATTGTGCTGTTTTAACCTCCCACAATGTTTGGATCTTACTTTCAGGCCGAGGACAATGGGTGGGATTTTTCCAACTATTGATGTCAAGGTGGCAGGTCTGTAGTTTGTTGCCTAATCTTTGCTCCTTTTCTTAAACAACGGCATCACATTTGCAATCCTCCTGTTGCCCCCCCCCTCCGGGAATAATCCTGTGTTCAGATAGGCCTGAAAACGTTCTGTCCCTTACCTATCTCAGCAATGTAGAATGCAACCCATCCAGGTCTGGCGACTTCTCCACCTGGAGAGCTGTCTGCCTTTCTCGCACATTTTCTTTATCGATCACCTTACTGCTCAGATGCTCAACACCCACATTTGGGTCATTGTCACCATCCAGTAAAGACAGAAGCAAAGTACTCATTTGGTACCATTGCCATAACCTCCGTTTCAGTCAGCAGTTTACCCTGCTTGTCCCCTATGGGCCCCACTCTGTCCTTCACTCATCTTTTACCATTAATATGTTTGAAAAACATTTTGCAATTTGTTTTAGCACAACCTGCCTCCTTTCCTCTGCTTCCTCTTAGCCTTCCTTATTCCAGCCTGAGCCTCTCTCCTGCATTTGAGATACTCTTCCTGATTTCTATTGCTACTATTATTCCGGCATGCGTCATGTGCCTCTTGTTTCTTCCTTATTTTATCATCAATATCTTTAGTCCTCCAGGGTACTGTAGCTTTGGATACCCCGCATTTATTTCTCATGGGTACGTCCCTAGCTTGCGCCCTATTCATCTCACCTTTGAAAGTCGCCCATTTTTTATCCACTGTTTTAGCCACCAAAATGCATTTCCAATCAACCTGCTCCAGTTCAACTTTTGGACCCCTAAAACTTGCCCATTTCCAGCTGGGATCTTAATCCGTGACTGATTTTTACCCTTTTCCAACTGAATATTGAATTGTATCATATTATGATCGCTACTTCCCAATGGCTCCCCCACTCTGAGATTTTCCACCTGCCCTGCCTCATTTCCTCAGACCAGATCCAGCTCAGCTTGCCCCCTGGACTGGAAATGCACAGTTCCAGAAAGTACTCCTGCACACACTGCAGGAATTTCTCCCCTTCCGTGCCCATATTCTACCTGTTTTCCAATCTACCTTAGGGTATTTGAAATCTCCAACTATCACAACCCTACCTGCCCTGCAGGTTTCCGTAATCTGCCTACAAAATGCTCTCTTCCACTTCCTCCCCACTATTTGGTGGTCTATAGTAAATACCAAGCAAGTTCGCTGCTCCCTTCCTGTTTCTCACCTCCAACCATATAGACTCTAATTCAGGAACTGCACCTCGTCCAAGAGCTCTGATACTATCTTTGACCAAGACTGCTCCACCTTCTCACTTTTTACCCACCCTGTTCCTGCTAAAATCCGCATAACCTGGGATGTCAAGTATCCAGTCCTGTTCTGGCTTGAGCCATGTTTCTGTCAATGCTACAATGTCATATCCCCCAGAGCAATTTCCACTTCCAGTTCCTCAATTTTGTTCACTATACTCCGTTCATTTACATATACTTTAGCTCTTCCCTTATCTCTTTCTTGCCCTTTGGGAGGCGACCATTCTTTGTTCACTGTCAACACTTGAGCCTTCCCCCACTTCCTTTCCCCTATTCCCCACCTTCTCTCTTTTGCCCTCACTGGTAATTCTAAAACTAGGCCCATTAGTCAGCCCAGCTCCCTGCCTTACAAGATATGGGAAATTTGAAATAAAAATAGAACTTACTGGAAAAAAACTCAGCAACTCTGGAGAGATAAACAGAGGGTGGGATTCTCCAGCCCTTCCGCCTGGCGACCGGAGAATCCCACCCGACATCAATGGATTTTTCCCATGGCAGTCTTGAGGTGGATGGGCGGGCAGGAGAATCCAGCCTAGAGTCAACGTTTTGCATGCAATATGACTCTTCTTCACTTCTTCTTCTTCTTTGACAAGGTGCCACACAAAAGGTTGCTGCATAAGATAAAGATGCATGGCATTAAGGGTAAAGTAGTAGCATGGATAGAGGATTGGTTAATTAATAGAAAGCAAAGAGTGGGGATTAATGGGTGTTTCTCTGGTTGGCAATCAGTAGCTAGTGGTGTCCCTCAGGGATCCGTGTTGGGCCCACAATTGTTCACAATTTACATAGATGATTTGGAGTTGGGGACCAAGGGCAATGTGTCCAAGTTTGCAGATGACACTAAGATGAGTGGTAAAGCGAAAAGTGCAGAGGATACTGGAAGTCTGCAGAGGGATTTGGATAGGTTAAGTGAATGGGCTAGGGTCTGGCAGATGGAATACAATGTTGACAAATGTGAGGTTATCCATTTTGGTAGGAATAACAGCAAACGGGATTATTATTTAAACGATAAAATATTAAAGCATGCCGCTGTTCAGAGAGACTTGGGTGTGCTAGTGCATGAGTCACAGAAGGTTGGTTTACAAGTGCAACAGGTGATTAAGAAGGCAAATGGAATTTTGTCCTTCATTGCTAGAGGGATGGAGTTTAAGACTAGGGAGGTAATGTTGCAATTGTATAAGGTGTTAGTGAGGCCACACCTGGAGTATTGTGTTCAGTTTTGGTCTCCTTACTTGAGAAAGGACGTACTGGCGCTGGAGGGTGTGCAGAGGATATTCACTAGATTAATCCCAGAGCTGAAGGGGTTGGATTATGAGGAGAGGTTGAGTAGACTGGGACTGTACTCGTTGGAATTTAGAATGATGAGGGGGGATCTTATAGAAACATTTAAAATTATGAAGGGAATAGATAGGATAGATGCGGGCAGGTTGTTTCCACTGGCGGGTGACAGCAGAACTAGGGGACATAGCCTCAAAATAAGGGGAAGTAGATTTAGGACTGAGTTTAGGAGGAACTTCTTCACCCAAAGGGTTGTGAATCTATGGAATTCCTTGCCCAGTGAAGCAGTTGAGGCTCCTTCATTACATGTTTTTAAGGTAAAGATAGATAGTTTTTTGAAGAATAAAGGGATTAAGGGTTATGGTGTTCGGGCCGGAAAGTGGAGCTGAGTCCACAAAAGATCAGCCATGATCTCATTGAATGGCGGAGCAGGCTCGAGGGGCCAGATGGCCTACTCCTGCTCCTAGTTCTTATGTTCTTATGTTCATCAGCTTTGGGAAAATAATTGACATCAATCCAAGTAGGAGACATTATAGGACAAGCACTTAGTAAGTGCCTTAACAGGGAAGAGAGAGGTGGAGATGCAGAAAGGTTGATGGAGGAAATTCCATGGAGGACATGGAGGGATTTAAAAATAAGGATGGAAAATTAAAATCAAAAGAAAATCCAAACTTGCCAGAAATATTGGGTTGTGAAAAATGTTAACCCTCCAAGAAGAGAAATCCATCAAAAAAGAAGGATTTCTGCATAAAACGGTTCATTTGATGTAGAATAATTTTGAAGCTTCCTGACAACCACCCCAAACATCCCACTCAAACTTCAAAGGAAATTAGTTTGAGATGGTGATATTGTCACTGGGTTACTAAGCCAGCATATTCCTCAGGGGACCTGGCTGCCAATCTGGGTGGCAGATGGTGAAATCTGAATTCCATAAAAGTCTGGAATTAAACGTCTAACGATGACCATAAAATCATTGTCGATTGTTGTAAAAACCCATCTGGTTCACTGATGTCCTTTAGGGGTGGGAAACAGAGGCTGCCCTTATTAGTGAAATCCCGTGAAAGGAAAAAAAATACAGAGACCATTATAATTACATATATCTGTCACATTTATAGGAATTGTTTTGCAGCTTCAGATACACTTGGTTTAGATTTTACTGAAATAAATTGTCTGAACATTTTCAGATTCACGGAAACCGGCACTAATTTTTGCTCACAAAGTAGATTCGGTTTAATCACCCTGTTGATTCGATACATTACTGGGAAATGTAAACATCACATAACTAGAAGCTGCTCTACACCAGGGCAAACCACGCCAGACTTCACTGTGTGGTGACAACACACGTCACATTCTGAAGCTAAGACAAGACAGGCAGGTGAAACTTAAATAACAGCGAGAGCACTATTTCCGCAGTCTTCAAATATCTCGTATCATGTATTGGAATCGTGAGGAAGGAAGTTTCCGGGGAATTTCAGAAAAGGTGACAATGCTGCTTGAAATTAATTGCTGCACTTTAGCGGGCAGAAATCTACTCACAGCCTTTTACTTATGCATTAGAACCATTAGTCATATGAAGACCCTAAATTCTGTCACCCATGACCACTGATGACTTATAGTGTTTCCAGAGAATAGACTTGAAAGTATTGGAAGGTGTTGGGAATCCACACTATCTGTGAGAGCGGATAAACTTAGTTTGCTTGTTTCAAGTTTATATGTGGTGCCTAGGTTGAAAACAAATTACACTTGGGGGGTTTGAGAGAATCATAATTTGTAACTTTTCATCCCTTTCTATGTTAAAATAAAGGAAACTCTAACCATTTTTAAAATGTTTTTGCAGTTTTGCAACCTGGTAGCTCTACTCTGAAACTCCAAGTGCTGTGTTATACTGGAAACAAACCATTCAAAGATATTGGCCTGAATATTTTGGATGGTGTGTTTTCCCTTCTCGCCATCCAAAGATTGGGCAAGGAACACGTCCCCACCAGTTCTGCTTGGCCCCGCAGCCAGTCCACACTCAAATCAGCAGCAATTGTCTACGGCTGGTGCTTCCGGTCCTCACTCAGTAGGAAGTCCTGTCTTAGAGGGCTGCTGACCAATCTGATGGGCTGACAGATCTCTGGACCCACCAGCGACAGTGGACAGAAGAGAAAGTGCTTCAACATGTCAGAGCCTAAGTCCCGGGGCTGGAGAGCAAGATAGGTTTACGGGTCCCAGGGCGGGGAAGGTAAGGAAGTCCTGGGAGGTAGGATGTTAGCATCTGGGGTCGGGGAGAAAGGCCAGGGATGGCGGGGTGGGTCCAGCAGCCACTGGACCTTAATGAGGGAGGGGGGTGAGAGAAACCTGAAGTCAGAAGGGCAGCACGGTAGCACAAGTGGATAGCACTGTGGCTTCACAGCGCCAGGGTCCCAGGTTCGATTCCCGGCTGGGTCACTGTCTGTGTGGAGTTTGCACGTTCTCCCCGTGTCTGAGTGGGTTTCCACCGGGTGCTCCGGTTTCCTCCCACAGTCCAAAGATGTGTAGGTTAGGTGGATTGGCCATGATAAATTGCCCTTAGTAACCAAAAAGGTTAGGAGGGGTTATTGGGTTACGGGGATAGGGGGGCAGTGAGGGCTTAAGTGGCTCGGTGCAGACTCGATGGGCCGAATGGCCTCCTTCTGCACTGTATGTTCTATGATATGATGGAGCCCCTTCACCCAGCCCCACCCTTCCCACCTGTGGTCCAAGCCGGTTCAGATTTGGTCTCCCACCACGCCAGGTAAACCTCCTGCCAGCCTGGGGCTGGGCGGGAAACAGCCTTTAGATGGCCCACAACAAGAAATAAAGGTGTTGCATTGATCTAGTGCTTGTCACAACCTCAGAGCATTGCACGCTTCACAGCCTGTTAAGTATTTGTTGATATGAGGGCAGCATGGTGACATAGTGGTTAGCACTGGTGCCTCACGCCGCTGAGGTCCCAGGTTCGATCCCGGCTCTGGGTCACTGTCCGTGTGGAGTTTGCACATTCTCCCCGTGTCTGCGTGGGTTTCGCTCCCACAACCCAAAGATGTGCAGGGTAGGTGGATTGGCCACGCTAAATTGCCCCTTAATTGGAAAAAATGAATTGGATAATCTACATTTTTTTTGTTGATGTGTAGTCACTGCAATAATGCAGGGAAACAGGGTAAGCTGCATGAAAACAGCAAAGGACCCACAAAAGTATTAGAATCATGAGCAGATACTCTGTTTTAGTAATGTTGGCTGAGAAATAACTGTTGGTCAGGACACGGGGCCAGCGCCTTTTTTTCCAATACTGCCGCAGGATAATTTATGTCACCTGAGAGGATTTACAAGGCCGAGCACCTGCAGGCCCTCAGATTAACAACTCATCAAGAAGCAGTACCTCCAACAGTACAGCATTCCCTCAGCGCTGCACTCAAATATCGACCAGTGTTTGTGGTTAATTCCTGAAATAGGACTTAAAATACATTGACCAAATCTTCCATCTCGTCAATGGCTGGCATTCCGGTGCTGCGAAAAGTGAATGAGGTTTGGGTTGGAACAACCATATTGTCTGTTCCCGCTCGCTATGGGTCCCACCACAGAAGAAACCGAAGAATCCCACCCGTGGTCTTGTACGCAGTGTTGATTAGAAACCTGGGAGTTGATTATATCACCATATTCCTGTCATGATATGCAGACACACACATAATGATATACAGACAAGCAGTTAATGGACACAGAGAACAGGACATGACCAATAAGCAGGCAGGACACTGAGGGGTGGGATCTGACTATAAAAGACACGAGGCGCTCACATTCCGCCTCGTTCCACTGATGAACATCTAGAGAGTCAGTCAAGGGTGTTGTTACAATCTCACACCTCCACCACGTGGCTAAGAGCCAGTCTGATTCAGTCAGACAGAGTAACCACACTTAAATTAGCAGAGAGTCGAACTCACAGAGAACTGTGCTATTAGTTCAATAAACCTGATTGAACTCACTTCAAGGTCTGGAGTATCTTTCTGATCTAAGCTGCAATTAGTTGCAGCCAGTGTTAGACCAGTGTACCTAACACGACAATTCCTGGACAAGGAATCTGCATGCACCCCAATGGAAAGGGAGAAAAGTCACCTACAGCCTGCAAACAAATTGTTATAGGAACCCCTAGCTACAAGCATCAGAAGACAATATGAAACAACAGCAAATAGCCACATACATCAATCAGTAGTATAATATTTTAAACACCATCAATCCCGATGATGAGGGTTTAAGGTAACAAAACACGTAAACTTTGCGAACAATAGAACATGCAAACCTCACTATTTGAACGATATACTACGAGTCTCAAGCCAAGGTGATCAGTCTTAATCAGCCTTAAACTAGCTGGGAGTTCTCGCTGACTCTGCATCCGAGTGGTGGTCCCTGGTTCTTGCTGTTAATCACTCCAAGAGCTCAATATTTGGCCCGAGTGACTAACCATGTTCCGCAGACTGTAGTCTCAAATAATTGATTCTATTGTAATCGTACCATATCTCTTGCACCATCTGTCTTTGTGGTTCCTTCTGCGAGAACCTGCTGTGCTAATTCCCACTACTGCCTCTTTCTACAGTCACGTATCTCTCTGAATTGACCAATTTCCCATCATTCGTAATGCGGGTTGACTCTGGTTAACTATTAACCAGCTGAATCCTGGCTGGACTCTCTCTACAAAATGAAAATTCGGCACAAAAAAACGAAAGCCCTCAATCATCACATCCCATTTCCCTCAAAACCTCCTCCAAAAGCCTTTTACACATATCTCCCCATTTTCAAAAGCTGTCTCAGAATTGACTTGAATTGAGCCATTTTCCAATTCCTGTGTCGCATTTGTCAAGTATCTTGGACGATTGTAGTCGGGATGCATTGTAAATGCAAGTTGTGCATCTGCAGCTTCACTGACTGTTCAATTCTAAAAGTGCCCAGGTTTGCGTGGAGCTGAAAGATGGAGAAGGAGATCCCCAGACTGTGTTGATTCAGCTGGTGGCCGGTGGGTGAAGGGACTAATGCAATTGGCCACCCCGACAGACATCAGCACAGAGAGGAAGCAGTTTTTTATGTTCTGCTAAATCTTCAGCTCAGTCTCTGGTTGAGCTCCTGAGCCACTCTTGGTGATATTCATTGAAATCCCCCACCCACAATACATTCTGTGCCCCTGCCACCCTCAGTGCTTCCTCCAAGTGGTGTTCAACATGGAGGAGGACTGATCCATCAGCTGGGAGGGGCGGGGGGGGGGGGGGGGGGGGTCAATCAGCGGGAGACTTTCTTGCCATGAAACTTCATGTGTACAGAGTCAAAGTTGAGGACTCCCAGGTCAACTACCGACTATATACCACTGTGCCACCACCATCTTTTAATAATAATAACATTTATTAGTGTCATAAGTAGGCTGACATTAACATTGCAATGAAGTTACTGTGAAAATCCCCTAGTCGCCACATCCCGGCGCCTGTTCAGGTACACTGAGGGAGAATTCAGAATGTCCAATTCACCTAAAAAGCACGGGCGAAATTCTCCCAAAACGGGAGAAATCGTCAAACTGCCGTAAAACCCGGCGGGTTTTACGGCATTGCGCCCCTTCCCGACGGGGGACCGATTCTGGTCCCCCGTCGGGGCTAGCAGCCCGACGTCGGAGGCTCCGACAAGTCGGGCTTAACGAAAATCGTTAAGCCCGCTTGTCGGACTTAGCGCCGGCTGACGCGTCATATGACGTCAGCCGCGCATGCGCAGGTGGGAAGACTCCACCCGCGCATGCGCGGGTGACGTCATCGCGTTTTTGCGCGAAACCCGCGCATGCGCGGTCCGGGTTGCCCCTCAGCCGCCCCGCGTATTGATACTGCGGGGCGGCGGAAGGACAAATAGTGCGCGGGCATCGGGCCCGCTGCCCGCGATCGGTGCCCATGGCACCCTTGGCACGGCCGTGGTACTGCCGTGCCAATCGGTGCCATGGTTATTTTTTTCCAGGTGGTCACGACGTTTTTACGAACGGCAGGACCAGGTGTGTTTGCCGTTCGTAAAAAGGTCGTAAAGGGCTGGGACTTCGGCCCTTCTAACAGCTGTGAATCGCTGCCGGCCGTACAAAAAACGGCGGCAGCGATTCGTGTCGGGATTTCGGCGGGGGGGGGGAGAATAGCGGGAGGGCGTCAAAAAAGTCGGGAAGGCCCTCCCGCTATTCTCCCACCCGTCGTGGGGGGGGGAGAATTTCGCCCCACGTCTTTCGAGACTTGTGGGAGGAAACCGGAGCGCCCGGAGGAAACCCACGCAGACATGGGGAGGATGTGCAGACTCCGCACAGACAGTGACCCAAGTCAGGAATCGAACCTGAGACCCTGGAGCTGTGAAACAACAGTGCTAACCACTGTGCTACCGTGCCACCTCCACCACCTCTGGTGCTGTGGGATGTTGATGGCTGGGACATTATCAGTAAAGGATGATTCCATGAGTATGACAATGGGCCGAATTTTGAGCTCACGTCCGTCAGCGAGCGCGGTAACACGGGCAGAAAATACGGTGAGTATCAGCAAGATCAAATTTTCCAATTTCCTCAGCCCCTCACCAGTAGCATATTGGGAAATCCACCACAGAAGGTCAGGAACCGCATTTAAATGCATTAATGTGGTAAACCACTGTTGCACCTCTATTAGAGGATGTATGGTAGGACCTGTACTACAGGTACGTTGGTAGTCCCTGCCTGCTGGCTCCGCCCAGTAGGCGGAGTATAAATATGTGTGTCCTCCATGCTGCAGCTATTTTGCCAGCTGCTGTGGGAGGCCACACATCTTAGAGCAATAAAGCCTCAGTTGTACCCAACTTTGTGCAATTGATCGTGCATCAATTAGAATATCATTAGTGACCCCTCTCACTAGGACATCCCCTTCACGATTTACAGCAGCTGTATAATGACAGAAACATGGCAACTTCACCACCGAAGCGGATATCAGAGGGCAGCACTCAGGTCATCATTACCCTCCAGGATGCCAGTTGCAGAGGGGGCAGCAGAGAGGATGCGGGGGACTCAATTAAGTGCAACTCAGGGCCGGGTGTAGGGTGGGGGGGGAGTGAGGCTGAGGGGTTCACTCTCAGCATCTAGAGGGGTGGGGTCTCTCACAGGCCTTAGTGGCCCTACATGCCTGTGAGCCTCTAGGTTTATAGGGGGTCTGATGACCAGTTTGCAGGCAGCGCTTCCTGTGTACCCCCTGCCCTTCTAGAATGGCAGCTGGAAAGCGGATGGGAGGTGAATCCACAGGGTCAGCACGGGGCGACTGTGAGGTTCCTGTGTGGGGTCCTGTGATAGGTCAGGCTGCATGGGCAGAGTGGGGGAGTCTGACAAGGGGTGTTTCCAGCCTCATGAGGCTTGAAGACCCTCACGAGTGCGGTGAGAATGAGCCCTCATACTCAGATAGCACTGTGAAGCCAGAGGGCGCGATCTGTCTGGTTCTGGAAGCCAAGCTGTCGGGGATTAGTGTCTGGGGTGGCTGGCTGTTCAAGTTGGAAGGTCTGTTTAATCCGCAGCCCATGTGAGCTGGGGGAACGAGGCTGCCCTCAGGGATGAAGTTGGCTGTAAATTGCAGTTTTCACATGCACCAGGTGCGCTTCACCTGCGACAAGGGGAAACCAGTCACCTAATCAGTTCCCTGACCCTTCCTTGATGAGTCAATTGTGTCAATTTAGTCAGTATTGCATTGCACGAGTGTGCACTGATTGGCATCCAAATTTAATCTTTTGGAATCCTAGGCCACAACCATTAAACTCCGAGGCTCATATTCACGTCTACATAACAGAGAGGTGACACAGATGTGGCCCCTAATGCAAAGCGTTGTTGTGAATTCGCTCATCGATCATCCCATTTCAAGGGATTACAGGGGTCGCGTCTGGTTCCCCTGCATTCAATTTCCCTCACTCCTCACCCATGGGGGAGTCACGCGGCCCACTTCAGCTCTCAAAGGTTGAGGTGCTTCATCCAGGTGGAGTTGAGAGGGGGAACTGTGGGGAAGGGGCTAATATGTGACAGAGGAGGGTGTCAGACCCATTGGAAAGGGGGATGCGCGTAGATGAGGCCAGATCCTGAGAGGGCTCCGGTCGGACATTGTCAGGACTCCTCGTCGCTCACTTTCATAGAATTTACAGTGCAGAAGGAGGCCATTCGGCCCATCGAGTCTGCACCGGCTCTTGGAAAGAGCACCCTACCCAAGGTCAACACCTCCACCCTATCCCCATAACCCAGTAACCCCACCCAACACTAAGGGCAATTTTGGACACTAAGGGCAATTTATCATGGCCAATCCACCTAACCTGCACATCTTTGGACTGTGGGAGGAAACCGGAGCACCCGGAGGAAACCCACGCACACACGGGGAGGATGTGCAGACTCCGCACAGACAGTGACCCAAGCCGGAATCGAACCTGGGAACCTGGAGCTGTGAAGCGACTGTGCTATCCACAATGCTACCGAGCTGCCCTTAAACTAGGAACTGCGAGCCAGCCAGGAGTTCTCTTTGATGTTCTCTTCCTTTCAATTTTTGATTCTGGAGAATCGTGGACCCAATCGAGCTGCCATTGCTCCTGATTGTGATCAAACAACAACAGCGCATCAGTGTAGCATTGCACATGGCCAGGATCAGCACCCTGTAGAGGAGGAGAAGGCCGGGCCCATTGAGCTTCCAGGAGCTGGCCAACCAGATGGCAAAGCCTTGGGGTTTTCGATGTCAAACTCCCTACCTCCAGGTGTCAGAGGTCCACTGCCAGAGAAGACAGCATCTGTCCCAGGGGATGGTGGACCACCTGTGCTAGGTGATGCAAGAGTGGCACCTCATGGACTGGGAGGTCACCCATAGCCTGTGGCCCTGAAAGTTACTGCAGCTCTCAACCTCTACGCCAGCGGCTCATTTCAGGGCTCCACATGTGACCTGCGCAGCACATCACAGCCAGCAGCGCACAAGTGCATAAGGCAGGTAATAGATGGGCTCTTCACGAGGACCCCCAATGACATCAACTTGGACTGGGACCAAGCGAGCAAGCATGCCCCAGGGGGCCATCAACTCCACCCATGGGACTCTGCATTCCCCATGGCAGCACTGGGTACCTTTCTGAATGGCAAGGGATACCTCTCTCTCAATGCCCAGCTTGTCTGTGACCACAGGATGCACATCATTTAGGTGTGTGCCCATTTCCCCGGCAGCGTCCATGATAATTACATCTTGGAGCGCTCACAGATCCAAACCATTTCTGAGGGAGAGCGGCATCTGGAATGATGCTTTTCCGGGGACCCACTCGGGTGATGACACCAGTACGGAGGCCACAAACACCGAGTGAGACTCAGTACCATGAGGCATCACTCTACTCACACCTGCTGTGCTCGGGCTTATTCTGCAATGAGACAGATGGAGGGAGTGTAGACGGGAATCGTGCCATGTCAGATGGGGATGAAGTCTGGCATGAGTGGGAGGTGAGTGGGAGTGGGCATTTGAGGGGCAACAGAGTTTCTGGGGGATTATGGGGGTGGGGAGGCAGCACCTGACAAGTGATGTGACCCCGTGAGGTGGGTGGGAGCCCGATCGCTGTGGACGTGTGAGGGCTGTGTTCAGGGTGCTGAGGGAGACACGAGAATGCCGACTAACCCCGACTGCATGAAGGTGCTCATTCAACTTCTTTTGACACTGTATGTCCACCCTCTTTTGGAGCAAGTTGGTGCTGACAATCATGGCCACAACCTCCCAGGCAGGGTCAGTCACTTTGCTGGCTGGATGTTGGTCGATCATGGGTAGAGGGTTTCCCGCTCCTGCTTGACCCCATTGAGAAGTTTGCTGAGGTCTCCCTCTGTGAAACATTGTTGCTGTCTTCCTAGACTCTATCCCCCGATTGGACCTGGAACAGTCTTGGGAAGCGGTTAGAAGGAGCGTCCCATCGATTAGAGATTGAATTTTCCCGGGGCGAGTGGAGCAGAGGCAAGCCACCACGAACGCGACATGGAAATAAAATTGTTAAAGGGGCTGAAGATTCAGTGAGTTTTCCACTGTCGGCACAGGCAGAATTGTCCCTGGAATTGACATTTTGAAAAACATGGTAAGATTCCGCCCTATGTGAGGCTGTTGTTTGATTAGTCTGTGAGACAGCTCTCCCAATGTTGGCACAAGCCCCCAGATGTCAGTGAGGAGGACTTTACAGGGTCGGCAGGGCTGGGTTTGCCGTTGTTTCCGGTACCTGGGTCGATGCTGGGTGGTTCTCCCGTTTCCGTTACTTATTAGACTTTTTGGATGTTTGATACAATTGAGTGGCTTGCTTAAGCCACTTAAGAATCACAAGTAGGTCCAGACCAGGCGAGTACAGCAGTTTTCCTGTCCCAGAGGGCACTAGTCGCAGACAATCGTTATGGTCATGGTTAGACTTTTTAATTCCAGATTTTTATTGAATTCAAATTTGCCATCTGCCCTGGTGAGATTTGAACCCAGGTCCCCAGAGAATTACTCTGGCTCTCTGGATTAGGTGGATTGGCCACGCTAAATTTCCCCTTAATTGGAAAACAAAATAATTGGGTACTCTAAATTTATTTTGCAAATGTAGTATGCTCTTTCCAAGAGCCGATGCGGTTTCGATGGGCCGAATGGCCTCCTTCTGCACTGTAAATTCTATGATATCAAATATCATTTGCTGATGCGGGCAAGTCTAGTCCAGTGGCAATTCCACTGTGCCACCTCCTCACCATTTATAATAGATGTTCTGTCCTTTCTTCATTTGGAGAATAATAGTTATTTCCCACTTTGCAAGAATGAGGCCCAGCCACAACCTCTAGTGCTGTAAATATTTCCTGGTTTCTGTACTATTGCTTTATTGTAAGTGGTTTATGGATCTAGAAAGGGGAGGGAGGAAAAGTTATCCTTCTCTCCCATTCCAATGAATCAGGTGCATTAAAATAAAAATGGAAAGTCGATATATCTTTAATGAGATCATGAGTGTTCTGAAGGACTCACAGCTACCAGGAATTGGTCAGGAATTTCCCATAAATTGACAGATATCTCTAGGGGGGAGGGGGGGGGGGGGGGTGGAGTATAAGTGTAGGGTAGTCTTGCTCCATCTGTACAGCACACTGGTGAGGCTGCACTTAGTGTTTTGTGTATAGTTTTGATTCCTTAGGAACACACTTGCATTGGAAGCAGTTTAGAGAAGATTCACTTGGCAAATTCCTGGCATGAAGGGATTGCCTAATGACGAAAGGTTTGGCAGATTGACCTCTGCTCATTGAACTTTAGAAGAATGAGAGGTGACCTCATTGAAACATGCAAGATTCTGACGGAGGGGGCTGAATGGATAAATGTTGAGAGAATGTTTCCACTCATGGGAGAATCTAGAATTGAAGGAACCATTTAAAAATCAGGGGTCCACCATTTAAGACTGAGATGAGGAGAAATTGCCTGTCTCAGATGGTCATTAGTGTTCAGAGTTTCCACGGAGGAGGCTTAGCTACATTCAAGGCTGAATCAGCCAGATTTTGATCAACTTAGGGGTCAGGGGTTTGAGGGCACAGTCAGGAAATTGGAGTTCAGGCCCTAATCAGATCAGCTACGATTGTACTGAGAAAGCTCCAGGTGCTGGACAACCTCCTCCAGCTCCTGTTTCTAACAATCGTTTGATTCAAATCCAACACAAGGAATCATCTCACAGCCATGAAGAAAAATCATCGCCCAAAATTAAACAAACATATTGCTCCACTGAGGAAACAAATCCAGATATTGAGCACCTTGGGACATTTTGCAACATTGAAGGTACAAAATAAATTCAAGTTGTTGATAGTTTCAGGGTTATAAAAACCAGAAACTGGCCTGAAATCCCACAGTAACCTCATTGCAGTGTTAATGTAAGCCTACTTGTGACAATAAAGATTATTATTATTATATCTAAATGTCGGAAGTTGAGACCAGGCTGTGATTACTGCTATCTAGCTCTGCCTCAATGTCAACCACCTTCAACAGCAACACATACCCTGGGCCCGCATCAGCAAATGATATTTGATAGTGCTTAATAATCATAGATATCATAGAATTTACAGTGCAGAAGGAGGCCATTCGGCCCATCGAGACCGCATCGGCTCTTGGAAAGAGCATACTACATTTTTAAAATAAATTTAGGGTACCCAATTATTTTGTTTTCCAATTAAGGGGCAATTTAGAGTGGCCAATCCACCTACCCTGCACATCTTTGGGTTGTGGGGGCAAAACCCACACAAACATGGGGAGAATGTGCAAACTCCACACGGACAGTGACCCAGAGCCGGAATCGAACCTGGGACATCAGTGCCATGAGGCAGCAGTGCTAACCACTGTGCGACTATGCTGCCATCACCACCTAGCTATTCCAATCCTATTTTCCAGCACTTGGCCCATAGCCGTGTCTGCCCTAGGATTGCAAGTGCACATCTAAATACTTCTTCAATGTTCTGAGGGTCTCTGCCTCCACCACCCTTTCAGGCAGCGAGTTCCAGACTCCCACCACCCTCTGGGTGAAAAGGTTTCTCCTCAAACCCCCTCTAAACCTCCTGCTCCTTACCTTAAATCTCTGCCCCCTGATCATTGATCCCTCCACCAGGGGAAAGGTTTCTTCCTGTCTACCCTATCGATGTCCCTCATATGTTTATACACCTCAATCATGTCCCCCCCCCCCCCCCCCCCCCCCCCCAGATCTCCTCTGCTCCAAGCAAAATAACCTCAGTCTATCCAATCTCTCTTCATCATTAACACTCTCCAGCCCAGGCAACATCCTGGTCAATCTCCTCTGCAATCTTTCCAGTTCTATCACATCCCTCCTATAATGTGTCATTTTAAGGGTTCCATTTCATGCTATTTCCTTTTAGACTTTTCCTCTAATATCTTTATCCATAGGTAGTCTGGTGCAAGAATCTGCTGGCAATATTGCTGTAAATGTTACTGAGCTACAGAGCACACAATAAAGGCACCAATTACTGGTGCTTGAATCCACAAATGTTAGGGTCACGATTTCTGATGTAACACATCAGCAGGATGGAGCAAATGGTTCTTGTGACAAAACGTGCTGGCGTCTCTATATAAGGCCGTCTTTGTAAACCTTACAAAAAGTGTATTCATTACCACAAGCATTTAGTTAGTGAGAATGTTTGATAGGCTTTTCTTACTAAAGAGGGTGTCACAACAAAGTGAACAATATCAGGGGCTATAATATGTTATTGTTATCCATTGTTAGGCAATAGCCACATGTGGCTAATTCAATTTTGATGCATTCATTAAAAAATAATAGATATCATATGTGATCTCAATTCTCTTATATATAAACTGCTTTATATAAACGTACCCTGTGTATGTTAATATTTTGTGTGTTTTTTTGGTTGCAGAAAGCAAAGAAAACAAGTGTTTTATTTATCAGTGGATGTGCATCACTTCCTCAGTTACCAGTTATTGATTAGCTACTAAACTCGTGTGGGTAAGATGTGAGTCAATGCTGAATATCAGCATCATTGAAACACGGTAATGTAAGAGGAGTTATAACTTTGATCAACTTAATCAACTGAATCAACCATTCCATCCAGCAGAGGAAAGCAAGTACAACCAATAATGAGGAGCTACAACTGGTCAGGACATTGTAAAGAACAAGCAGCTTCCAATCACATTCTGGATGAAGTCTCTCTCGGTGCCAGTCAACATTCTCAGCACACACTCTGATGACATTAAACACTGCTTGTAACTGCTGGACAGAGAACTGAAATCAAATATTCCTGCTAGAGTTCCAAACACATTGATGAAAGAAAGACAGCAATGTTATCTCACTGAAAGGTGATAAATGTTTGTTAGACACATGGGCGGCACAGTAGCACAATGGGTAGCACTGTTGCTTCACAGCACCAGGGTCCCAGGTTCGATTCCCAGCTTGGGTCACTGTCTGTGAAGTCTGCACGTTCTCCCTGTGTCTGCGTGGGTTTCCTCCAGGTGCTCCGGTTTCCTCCCACAAGTCCTGAAAGACGTGCTGTTAGGTGAATTGGACATTCTGAATTCTCCGTCTGTGTACCTGAACAGGCGCCGGAATGTGGCAACTAGGGGATTTTCACAGTAACTTCATTGCAGTGTTAATGTAAGCTTACTTGTGACAATAAAGATTATTATTATTATAAAAGACACTTATTTTGTATTGTATGTAAAAATATTAGTGTGTGGAGCTAAAGGTGTCACTTATAGTCTTTCCTGCAGCTTGTCAGCAGCTTCTGTTGCACTGGCAGAGACACACTGCCTGCAGAAACCCAAATGCACAATGTGGTCTCACAGTGACAGCCTACAAACCGAAAATTCAATCAGCTCGGGCACCATCTATTTTTTGCAGGAAAAGACCAATTTAGTTTGTCAGGCCAGAGAGCAGGGACAGAATGTTTAGCAATAATTGGGGGTGAGCATAGGGCTGGCGACTGTCTCTCAGAAAGTGGGGCGTTTTGCCCCCAATTTGATCCCAGCATCAAACTCCTGAGACCTGTAGGGAAACTCCTGTCCCAGAATCGAAAACAGATTCATCGTTCACAGCATATATTCTTCAATTGATTTTTTTTGTCACCAGATATTTGCCCATATTTCTCTCCAAAGTAATGACGGACTGTGACCAGGATTCTCCATTTGGGAATATATTCTCCCGCCAGAGATGAATTGGAAATGATTTGCGCTCCCAGCGGGAGCAATTCCGTCTCCCTCGCCATGTTAATTTATGCCTGGCAAGGGATATCAGGGATTCCCGCAATTTGGCCGCCAACCCCTCCTCCACATCGCAAAATAGCCCCCCCATCCCCGAACTCCCACCATCATAAAGCAGCCCCCCCCCACCCATTGGAAAACCACCCATCCCACCCCTGCACAGCGGAGCAGCCTCATTCCCCCACATTGCAAAGCTGTTCCCCCCGCATCGCGATTCAGCCCTCTACCCCCGGATTGTCTGGGTCCCCCCTTTCCCTAAGTGTGTGAGTGACCCAACCTACCCATCCCAGAGACCCCCGAATAGGGGGACACCTGAGACGCTTAACTAAAGAAACCCCCCATAGAGACCCGCTGACTAAAGGGACCCCACCCAACAGAGATCACTAAAGGACTCCCCTCTCTGCCCCAGCAGACTCCCCAGAGGACAGCAGTCCGGAGAGGGGCAGTGAAAAAAGCTACTGTTATAAAACTCACTGGATTGGATTTGTTTATTGTCCCGTGTACGAGAGACAGTGAAAAGTATTGTCCTGCGTACAGTCCAGACAGATCATTCCATACATGAAAAAACATAGGATATACATAAATACACAATGTAAATATATAGACACAGGCATTGGGTGAAGCACACGGAGTGTAGGACTACTCAGTACAGACGATGTGTGAAGAGATCAGTTCAGTCCATAAGAGGGTAATTTAGGAGTCTGGTAACAGCGGGGAAGAAGCTGTATTTGAGTCTGTTCGTGTGTGTTCTCAGACTTTTGTATCTCCTGTCTGATGAAAGAAGTTGGAAGAGTGAGTAAGCTGGGTGGGAGGGATTTTACGTTGTAGTAAAACTTGTTGCATCACTATCTTCATCTGATTCAACTGGCAAATGAATTTTGACATTTTAATTTAGTCCTGACACTTGATCTCGGCTGTGCAATTGCCGATTTTGCCACTGGGGCTGTTTGCTGAACTTGAGCTGTTTGTTCAGCTGCTTGTTGAATCTGGGGCGAAATTCTCCACGGGTCACGTCGGCGTTAATCACAACAGGTATTTAACGGCGTCAACCAGTGCTGATGGTTGACGCCGTTCATCGTGGAGGTGGGTGACAGGCCGGGGGGGGGGGGGGGGGGGGGAGGGGGAGAGATCACAGAGTGTGGGTGCCGGTGGGTTGGTGGGGGGGGGAGAGAGAGATCACAGAGTGCAAGTGCCGGTGGGTTGGGGGGAGAGAGAGATCACAGTGAGGGTGGGTTGGGGGGGGAGGGAGATCACAGAGTGTGGGTGCCGGTGGGTTGGGGGGAGAGAGAGATCACAGTGAGGGTGGGTTGGGGGGGGAGGGAGATCACAGAGTGTGGGTGCCGGTGGGTTGGGGGGGGTGGGGGGAGAGATCACAGAGTGCGGGTGCCGGTGGGTTGGGGGGGGAGTGGGGGGAGAGATCACAGAGTGCGGGTGCCGGTGGGTTGGGGGGGGGAGTGGGGGGAGAGATCACAGAGTGCGGGTGCCGGTGGGTTGGGGGGATCACAGAGTGCGGGTGCCGGCGGGTTGGGGGGGGGCCTGTTTGCGTAGTCACGCCGTGGGGCGTTGATTACGTCGCCCAACGTCAGTGGGTGACGCCGACGTGAATGGCGTAACGCCGCTGCTGGCCTATTCAGGCCCGGAGAATACGCGATGTTTCGCGGGGCCCGCGCCGGAGTCATCAGCGCCGTTTTTGCCGCCGGGTCCCGGGCATCGCGACAGTCACCGGAGAATTTCGCCCCAGATCTGTACTTCAGATTGTTAGATCTACAATGCGGTTTTAGCTGCACTTTGCAATTACTAAAACTCAGTAGAAATTTAAGTTAAAACCGCTCAGGTGCAAATAAGAATCTACTTTATTTGTCTTTATTGATTACAATTGAGAATCATTTAAAGTCTTATTCTCTAATTAGTCCAACTAAGGACTCACAGAGAGACAATCTGTAGATAATTCAACTTTCAAACAATCACAGAAATGATTTTCTTGTTTATGCAAACAGCTCACAATAACTTCAAAGGTTAAAGTCAGAAAGTGAAATATGGAAAAAAAAGAGACAGCGAATAGTTAAGTCAAAGTATAGATTGATTGGTGAAAGAGAGAGATATGGCCGAATATCCATCACTGTTATACTAAATCATTTCAGACTTTAGCCATCTATCTACACCCCAATGTAATTCTAATTGGCTTGGATTAACATCGAATGAGTTTGATTTGATGGTTAGTTGTCACTTATTAATAGGCAACATTAACCTAAAATGTATTCTTGTATGAGCTCATGGAATGCGATTTGGCTTCCTTATCGCTGCTGCTTGAACTGGATTCTTGCTGAGGACAGTAGCACCTTTAGGTTACTGTGCCATTGCCATGGAGCCTGCCCTGTCCTTGGTCACTTTATCTCGCAAATGTATTTGTTAGCTGAATAAGAATGCTGTTTTAATCTATCTGCTTCTGTGTTCTGTTGAAGCTATACTGTATTTTGAAATGCTGAATGTGTGTTTTGAAATGACCTGAGGTTATGAGTGAGTTTTAAAATGGTATTTAATAGACTTGGGGCTTAATGCTGAATAGCTATCTTTTACCGATAGAAAATAGCTGGCTTCTACTGTCGGCCCTTCTGATAAATCAAAAGAATAAGTGAGATATTATCACAATAACATAAAAGACATTATTAATGCGATAGAATAGGTAAAAGCACAAAGAATAACTCATTCATATTGTCATTGCAGTTTTAAACAATAGAGTGGATAAGCATTGCATTGCAAGCATTTCAGCAATAATTATTATAATTCTTAAAGAATAACAATTAATAAATTAATCAAATTTGATACTACTGATTCAGTATTAATATGTTAATAATACAGTCAAATAATTGATTGATCCGTAACATTTCAACAATAATATTTAATTTTAAATTCATCCAATGGGGCTGCAGTTGGGTTAGTTTGAATCATTCTGACAGTTGTTCCCCTGCATTTAGCGAATAGCTCTTTGATGCACTTAGCCCATTGGTATGTTTTGTAAATGATGAATACAGCTACACAAGAGAATAGGATTATTCTTATTGTGGACATTCCAGTGTGTCCAAGCCACCTGCAAATTTTATCCCAGAGAGAGATAACTTGGAGTGGATCAAGTTTTTTGATTTCTTTTTGGATATGTAATGCCAAATCTTTAATTTCTTCTGAGTTATCGGGAATGAAAGTGCAACACTCTGCACCAATCGGGGCAGCTAGCACATAGTCAAGTGCCATTCGATTTTGTAACGCCACGGTTCGTATTGCTCGCATTTCGTTAGAAATCTTATCTAGGGCAGTGGCAGTGTAATCAGCTACATTTTGTATGATGGTTGTTATTTTATTCAATTCATTCTCCATCCTTATTTCCTAATAGAAAGGAATGTTTCCAGCATAAATTGCATCTCTTAAGGTAATGGAACCTTTATTTCTTCGAGCAGTTGATTCTGAAACATAAGGGAGATTAGGCACATGACGAATGGCAGGTGCAATGTATCCTAAATAGCAAGATCCTGACCAGGGTCCTGGGAGCCAGGGATATGCTCTATCATCACAAATAAAATAAGTTCCATTATAAGCAGAATATAAGAAAATATCTTCTAAGAACCATTGGTCTGAGAATGTTTTATTATTTTTGAGGTTAGATATGCCTGTTAATCTTGAGGACCATTTAACTCTTTGTAAGTAATCTTTTGTACATTTATAAGCTGTGTTAACATCTACATAATTAGTGCAAACACTATTACCCATTTGTATCCCTTTAGGGTTCTTACTGATGAGGCAAATTGATCCTTTCTGTGTAATATTAGTTGGGAGGTTATGATGTTGAGGTTTTTGGTTAGGGTTTTATTTAAGTTGGTGCCATCCTGAAAAGGTGTTTAGTGGACAGCCTGCAGATTTCCATAAGTTACTAAATTTTTGTAAATAAATCTTGTACCTTCCTTTTTCACTTGAATATGCTCCAGAACGGACCTCTCCAGAGCGAGGGACGCTTTGATAGATGTACCATTCTGCTGTTTCTGAAGCATTAAAGGGAATAGTTAGAAAGGGAATACCCTCTCCTGAGTTAGTAGGGGTTGCAATGCATACCCAACAATTGGAAATGTTGAAATTTTTACCAATTACTTTAGATGTGGAAAGGAATGTGTTCTTATTCAGTTCTGGTACAACATTTACAAGGCCAATCAAATAACTGAAAATTAAAATTGCGATAAACATTTTACAGATCTTAATATTTGTACGCGCGCTTCACGTGCGATGCGTGAATCCAACTCTTCTTTCCTTTTAACTCCACAGCGGATTGGGTGGTGAGAAGGATTATGAAAGGACCTTCCCACTTCGATCCCAAAGGTTCCTTTTGCAGCTTTTTACGTACACTTCGTCACCGGGCACCAGGTCGTGTCCACCCTCAGGAGGATCACCCCACGCAGCTAACACCTGTTGAGAAGCATAACTAACAGCATTTGTTAGATGTTGACAATAATTCAGCAAAGCATCACTCAGTAAATGACAGTCTGCTTTCCACAGGTCAATAGTTCCACGCAGAGACATTGGTCTGCCTGTGATGATTTCAAAAGGACTCAGGCCTGTTGTTCTGTTTGGTGCAGCTCTAATACTGCATAATACTATTGGCAAAGCTTGGACCCAATTCATGCCTTCCTGGTTGTATTCAGACAGTCTTTCTTTCAAAGTTCGATTCATACGTTCCACTTGTCCTGATGAATGTGGATGATAAGGACAGTGTAAATTCCAGTTAATGTTTAGTAGTTTACAGACTTCCCTACAAACAGCTCCTGTAAAGTGGGTTCCATTGTCTGAGTCAATGCTAGCTGGTACTCCCCATCTGGGGATAAAGTCTTTGCAGGGCACTTTGGCTGTATGGGCAGCTGTCCCTCTTCTAGCTGGAGCAGCTTCCACCCATCTGGAGAATTTATCCACTATTACAAGGACGTCATTGTACTGTTGACATTTAGGAAGAGTGATGTAATCTACCTGTATATCCTGGAATGGACCTGCAGGAGCAGGAGCTCTTAATTGAGGCATTGATGTTATAGGACACAATATTATGATGTTATCGGACCCAAGTTATTCTTTTGACAGGTTACACAACAGTTTGAAATGAAATGAAATGAAAATCGCTTATTGTCACAAGTAGGCTTCAATGAAGTTACTGTGAAAAGCCCCTAGTCGCCACATTCCGGCTTTTGCTACTAATTGTGCATGCTTCTTGAATCCTTTACCAGCCCAACATCTATGGAATTGATCCATCATTTGTTGAGGTGATATGTGTCCCCATGAATGAATTTGTTGAGCTAAAAAGGGCATTAGTGATTGTGGTGCGACTGATTTATAAGTTTGAACTTCTCTCCAAATTTCATCATCATACGGTTGAATACCACATTCTAACCATGTCCATTTTTCTTCCTTTGCACAATCATTCTGCATTTCACGTAAATCATGTAATAAGGTGGTTACTCCGAATTTGAGACTGGATTCCTGATGCCATTGAGAGGCATAAAGGGAGGCAGCTTCCCTTGCTGCTTGGTCCGCAAGAGCATTTCCTCTTGCTTCCATAGTGTCCTCATGAGTATGGGCTTTACATTTTAGAACTGATACTTCTTTTGGTAAGGCCATAGCTTCTAGAAGATCTTGTACTTCCTTTCCATTTCGGATAGGTGTACTTGCTGTTGTGAAAAATCCTCTTTTTCTCTACAGATGGCCAAAATCATGTGCTACTCCAAAACCGTATCTGGAGTCAGTATAGATGTTAGCAGTTTTGTCTCTTGCCACATGACATGCTTCTGTTAGTGCCTTTAATTCGGCCTGCTGAGCTGATGTACCTGGGGCAAACTTCCTTCAGCTAATACTTTGTATGGGCTTGTGACTGCCCACCCAGCTTTGCTGATACCCTTGTCAATAAAAGAGGAACCATAAGTGAATAGGATTAAATCTGGGCTCTTCTACTCAGCGTACTTCTTCCATTTCCTCGATTATTTACACAATCATGCCCTTCTCCCTCTCCCCCCTTTTGTTCCTCGGGAAGCGGCAGCAAAGATGATGGGTTTACAGGACTGGCTTTGTGAAAATATAGGTTGGGAGCTTCCAAAACTGCTGTCCATCTAGTCCATCTCGCTGATGTAACTTGTGACACTCTGTTCATGGATAGTAGAGAATGGATTGAGTGTGGACATTTAATGGTCAACTTTTGGTCTTTGACAAGCCCTGATGTTGCCATTACAGCTCGACATGTGGCTTCCATGGCTCGTAAACAACTGCCAAATGCTAGTGCCACATTGTCAAATTTAAGAGAATAGTATCCAACCGGTCTTAACAGGTCACCATGTTCCTGAGCTAGTACTGCAGTCATGTAACTATCTCTTTCATGAACAAACATGGTAAAAGGTTTTCCATTGTTTGGAATGTGTAAGGCTGGTGCTGAACACAGGATCTTTTTCAAATTTAGAAATGATTGCTTCTGTTCTCAATTGAGATTACCTGGATTCTTTGATTTTCTGTTTCCTTTTAAAAGATCATTCAATGGTTGGGATAACTGAGTGTAAGAATCAATCCAATTTCTGTTAAAATTACAGAGTCCCAAAAAGGATCTTACTTCCTGTACAGTTGAGGTTTCTTCAGCTGCTTTGATGACAGCCGTTCTGTTCTGAGTAAGTTCCCTTTTGCCTTTGGAAATTTTCTGACCCAAGTAAACAAATTCTTCCTGGGTAATTTGTGCTTTTGCAAAGCTAGCTTTGTGACCATTAGTACTGAGGTGGTTCAAGACCACCCGTAAGTCCTTTTCATGATCATCTTTATTGATGGAGGCTAACAGAACATCATCTACATACTGAATAATGGTGGAAGGCAGGCAGTTGCCTGAGGTGATTCTGCAGAGTCATGTGGTAAACAGTTGGGCTATTGTGAAAACCTTGCGGTGGTCTAGTCCATGTGTACTGTTGCTGATTGACTGTAAAAGCAAACCATGGTTGTACTTGTTTAGCTAGTGGTACTGACCAGAAGCCATTTGCCATATCAATGACTGAAAACCATTGAAGGTCAGGAGTTAAAGAGTTAAAGATTGTAGAAGGGTCTGCCACAAAAGGAGCTTTTATGACAATGAATTGATTTGCCTTTCTGTAGTCAATAGTAAGGCGCCATGTACCATTAGCCTTTTTTACAGGCCACACAGGGCTGTGTGATGAACTGTGAATGCGCACTAAAATACCCCTTTCTTCAAGTTGTTCTATTATAGGTAGAATGCCTTGAATTGAAGTTTTATTAATAAGGTATTGTTTGGTACAAGGTGCAGCTGATCCCGTGAAAGTGACTGGTTCCATTTTCAAAAGACCACAATCATTTTTGTCAATTGCCCAAATTGGATGATTTTGTATTTCATCTTTTTTGATGCGTCTAATGGTTCAGGTGATTTTTCCATTGTTGAAATTGAGTGAAGAATTTAGTTGTGATAAGATGTCAATACCTAGAAGTGCTTGTGTTACCGGACCTACCCATATTGATGCCATCAGTTGATGTGGTCCAAATTCTAAAAGCAATGGTTTAGTCTTCCGAAGAATAATAGAATCTCCTCCTGCAGCAAAAGCATTAACTTTTCCTGCAGTTAGGGGAAAGAAAGCAGCATTCTGTTCAGTAACACAGGTAAGTTCAGCTCCAGTGTCAAATAAGAAATCGATATGAATACCTCCCGCTCTTAGTGAAATATATAATCCATCATTTTTCGAGTGTATGTCGAGATAAATGGAGAGAATCATCAAGAGTGGGGTCCAGTAGTTTTTTGAATTATCATACAGAGAACGTCTTTGAGCTGGAGGACAGCTGTTTAACATTTCATTCATAGCATTGTCATCATCGTGTACGTCCCTATGTGGGTACGGTTCGTCCTTACGTGGGTACGGCTCGTCCCTACGTGGGAATGGCTGGGAGGGTCTAGAATCCCTGTGCACAAGTCTGGGTGTGTCTTGCTGGAATGTAACCCTAAGTGCATCTTGTTTGTGCGCATTACGTGATTGACCACGAGGTGGAAAGGTATTATAGCGAACATTGTCCACTTCATTATCATCTCTCGAATCCATCCGTTGTTTATGATAGCATTTTGCCATCCAGTGTCCTACTCTACCACAGAAAAGACATTGTGGTATTTTCTTATGTGATTTTAATGGAGCAAGGGTACATCTTTGCCTGACGCTTGTGGTGAAATTGTAGTTACTGCTGATATTCCTGCAGGCACTGCAATAGCCGCCGCTGGAGCAGCGGGTAGAGCAACATCCGCCGCTGGAGCAGCGGGTAGAGCAACATCTGCTGCTGGAGCAACAGGTTACGTAGGCTGAAATTGAGCAAAAGGTACCATGGGCTGGATTTGTGTACTCGGCTGCATTTGATCAACTGCAGTGTTAAAGATTGCCTGGTTGTGCAGACCACGATCTATCTGAATGCATCGGTCAACTATGTCCCGATATGTACCAGTTGTGGCCCAAGCCGGTAAAACCAAATTCAAGGCAGCAGAAACTTCAGGTTTAACACCGGCTATAAAAGCCGTTTTAAATAGACTTAAAGTGCTTGTGTCCCACGTGTCGGTTTCCCGTGCAAGTGTTATTCCTGAGTGTTCTATCCACGTATGTAAAAATCTTTCTTTGAAATCCTGAATATCTTCATTATATTTTTGAATGCAAAATGCGATCTTAGACCAATCAATTCTCGAGGGGCGAAATTTTAATGGCCAATGTTTGATCGCCAGCCAACCAGCTTCTAAATGTTGCAAATCCTCTCCGAGGGCAATTTCTCCCTCTATTCCAAGAGTTGCACTGGCACGAATGCCGACTGCCATTGTCACAATTTGTACGCCATCAAATGGGTGGAGATGATAAACAGATTGTAATGTGTGAAGTTGATCCCATGTGGTCATACCACCCTTTTTAGGGTGTTGAAGATCTTTGTACCAACTGTCAATTTTTTCAGGATCTGCTGGTTCATGAATCCAATGGTGGTCAAATATGTTTTTAGTGACAGTTTCACCTTCCTCTTCTACTTTCTTCTTTCTAACTCTAATCCTTTTGCGTTTCAAAAGGGGCTAGTCGAATTAATTTAGTATTTTGCATTGTAGAAAAACTTGTTGCATCACTCTCTTCATCTGATTCAACTAGTAAATGAATTTTAGATTTTAATTTAGTCCTGACACTTGATCTCGGCTGTGCAATTACCGATTGTGCCACTGGGGCTGTTTGCTGAATTTGAGCTGTTTGTTCAGCTGCTTGTTGAATCTGATCTGTACTTTGGTTTAAATTATGAGCTGCAAGACTGTCTGCCAGGATTTTGCAGTGTCCTTTAAAATTGTTAATTTCTCCTTCTAAAACACATCTTTCTTCGATTAACTTGCAATTTTCAAGTTCAATTCGCTCAGTTTTTGATTGCAACTGTTGGTATTTTGACTTCATTTCAAGAACTTTATGTTGCAATTTCTTAATTTGAAAAGATAGCTGCTGGATTTTAAAGGTTTCACTTTCCAATCCTGTTCTAATTTCATCATAACGCTCAAGTTTGGATTTTGCATCTCGTTATTCCTCAACAACTGCAATTAGTTGATCTTAAGTGGACTTAAGCTCATGATCACTTTTATTTTTAATAGTTATTTCTTGCTGTCTGCATAGCTGTCCCATAATTGCAAGGGACCATTTTGCACGTCCTACACCATGCAATAGTGTGCATTTTCCCCATGCCCTCTTGATATTATCGAAGGACAACTGTCCTCTGGGGATATCATACTTTGATTCACTTTTTCTTGAGATTTCACATAGATCAAATTGTCTACGAATGAAAGATCCAAAATCTCCCAATATATCTTCAATAGAGACAGCCGGTACAGCACTACCTCCCTTGAAAGTTGTGGGGAGAGTTCTCTACCATTTGAAGCTCCTGAATCTATTTTAAGAGTCATGTCCGCCATAAACTCAGCCTTACACCTAATTTTTTGATCATCAACTCCTTTTGTGTATCTGTGTACACTACCGTGACTATACTTTTTTCAGTGAAAAATATGTTTCTTACCCTAGTCTAGCCGTTTGTCCTTAGATCTTCCGGTTCTCCTGGGCCTCCTCCGATTCTTCCTGAAGGTTCCCGAACCTCTCCAATTTTGTCCGATCTCGTCTCAGAGCTCCTCCCCTTTTGCCGAACTACGCCAGATTGTTAGATCTACAATGCGGTTTTAGCTGCACTTTGCAATTACTAAAACTCAGTAGAAATTTAAGTTAAAACCGCTCAGGTGCAAATAAGAATCTACTTTATTTGTCTTTATTGATTACAATTAAGAATCATTTAAAGTCTTATTCTCTAATTAGTCTAGCTAACATAGGACTCAGAGAGGCAATCTGTAGACAATTCAACTTTCAAACAATCACAGAAATGCTTTTCTTGTTTATGCAAACAGCTCACAATAACTTCAAAGGTCAAAGTCAGAAAGTGAAATATGAAAAAAAAAGAGAGACAGCGAATAGTTAAGTCAAAGTATAGATTGATTGGTGTGAGAGAGATGGCCGAAAATCCATCACTGTTATACCAAATCATATCAGACTTTAGCCATCTATCTACACCCAAATGTAATTCTAATTGGTTTGGATTAACATCAAATGAGTTTGATTTGAGGGTTAGTTCTCATTTATTAATAGGCAACATTAACCTAAAATATATTCTTGTATGAGCTCATGGAATACGATTTGGCTTCCTTATCGCTGCTGCTTGAACTGGATTCTTGCTGAGGGCAATAGCACCTTTAGGTTACTGTGCCGTTGCCATGGAGCCTGCCCTGTCCTTGGTCACTTTATCTTGCAAATGTATTTGTTAGCTGAAGAAGAATGCTGGGCGGAATTCTCCGACCCCCCGCAGGGTCGGGGAATCGCCCGGGGCCGGCGTAAATCCCGCCCCCGCCGTGGCCGGAATTCTCCGCCACCTGGGAATCGGCGATAGCGGGAATCACGCCCCGCCAGTCGGCGGGCCCCCCGCGGCGATTCTCCGGCCCGCAATGGGCCGAAGTCCCACCGCTGACAGGCCAATCCCGCCGACGTGGTTTAAACCACCTCTGTGCCGGCGGGATTTGCGGCGCGGGTGGGCGCCGGCGTCCTGGGGGGGGGGGTGCGGGGGCGATCGGACCCCGGGGGGTGCCCCCACGGTGGCCTGGCTCGCGATCTGGGCTCACTGATCGGCGGGCGGGCCAGTGCCGTGGGGGCACTCTTTTTCTTCCGCCGCTGCCACGGCCTCCATCATGGCGAAGGAGGAAGAGACCCCCCCGCCGCGCATGCGCCGGTGGTGACGTCAGCCGGCTGGCGAAGACCTTTCGGCCAGCCCTGATGCCGGCCGGCGTAGTGCCAAAGGCCGTTGGCGCCAGTCGGCGGAGCGGGAGCCACTCCGGCGCGGGCCTGGCCCCTAAATGTGTGGAGATTCCGCACCCTTGGGAGGCCCGATGCCAGAGTGGTTGGCGCCACTCCCCTACACCGGGACCCCCCACCCCACCGGGTAGGGGAGAATTGCGCCCGCTGTTTTAATCTATCTGTTTCTGTGTTCTGTTGAATCTATGTTTTGAAATGCTGAATATGTGTTTTGAAAGGATCTGAGGTTATGAATGAGTTTGAAAATGGTATTTAATAGACTAGGGGCATAATGCTGAGATGATATTAGTTGCAAATCCACAACAGTTTACTTATAGTACTTCAAAATACCTTAGAACGTACAGGGTTTTGTACATATGGGGCGGGATTCTCGGGTCGTCGACGGCAAAATCACGTTCAATGATCGACCAGAGAATCCCCATTTCCGACGAAATCGGTGGCGGTGCCGCTTTTGCGATGATGCTCCGCCCCCTCCAAAGTGGTGCACTCTAAGGGTATGACGCACGTCGTATCGATAACCTCAGGACGTTGCCCGAGGCCCTACCCCCGATGCACCGCCCCCGACTGGCCAAGTTCCCGGCGGTGTGGGTTTCTCATGGTCTTACCTGTTGGGAGCTCGGCGTGGAGGCTGCGGACTCAGTGCAGAGCCAGTGCAGAGCCACCAGAGTTGGGGGAGGGCCGATCTGCAGGCAGTGGGGACCGGGGGCACTGTTAGGGGGTGGTCCAGGGCGTGCAAGCCGGCCAAAGGGCAGGCACTATTTTGCAGGCCGGGTCTGCTCACGGCCGGCGCCATGTTGCATGAGCACCCACGGACCCGGCAATTCACCGGGCCGTATCGGCAGCTCGGGCCGTGTGCTCGCTGCTGCCTTCCTGCTAGCCCCCAGCTAAACGGAGGATCGGTGACCGTTTTGCGCCAAATTTTCGGTCACAAAGCGGCATCGTTCCACACCCGCGTCAGGACATAGTGTGAAAATCGGAGAATCCAGCCCCAGAGTCTCAGAAACTGAGCCCAGATCCTCTCTGTGTGATGTCACTACTAACTCTTTTGTTCCATCCACAGGCTTAAGCAATCAAGTACAGTTACATAGATCAGAGAACCGACTAATATACTCACAGATCAATGAAACCATTGGACACCATACCCCTAAAGTATTCAGATTTGATTACCTCGTTGGCCAGTCCATTGTAAAGATTCACCACTCTCTGTGTGATAGAGAAATGTTGATTTTTCTTTTTTTCAGCTCATTGGTCATTTCTGACCCCTCCCTATTTCAGACATTACTCAGGATGCTAACTTTTTGCTCACATTTCGAGCCATTCTTGGATGTGACCATTTCTCAAATACACTTTAAACTTTATGGGCTGGAAGCTTCCATGCTAATTCCAGGATTACTGCAAATTCCGTAATCAGACTAAATGGAATGAAGTTGAGATAGGATAAGGAGCAGAGACAATGCAGAGGGCGGTAAGTATGTGGAATAGATTGCATAAGGTGGGACTAGTGGCAGATTGTGCATAAAATGTCTGGGAAAACTGAACAGATTCTTCAAGTTGTAAGTAGTAGAACATTTTTTGGATCAAGGTCTTTTCCAGTCATGGACTTTCCAATGTTTTATATTCGTTGTGGTTTTCCCCATTCCTGTCACAATTACTGATACTCCCTACGAAGGACACAAGTGGTACAGGGAGTGCAGGTAAATAGCATGCATGAGCTGGGTTTATAAATCTGCAAGTCCAAATTGCCATTGTGCCAGGGACGTGGTGGTCCTCTGTAATGTGATCTAAGCACCATTCAGACCAGGGTGTACACCACATAGGAACATATCTCTGTATCCCCACCATTGCCCACATTTCTAACTACATTTGGTTAACAGAAATCTATCAACTTCAGATTTAAAATGAACAATTTGCCCAATATCAGCTGTTGCAATATCTGACTCTGATTGGATGAGTATGGTGCTAGTATTAACCTCTGAACAAAGATTTATTCTGATTGTGCATTTGAACGCTTTCATGGGGAAAAGCTGATTCACAAACATATCAGTGTATTTGAAATGGTTTTAGTAGTAAGTCACCTTGGAAAAAGTTCACTCATGCCCCATTGACACCAGCAAAAAGGAGCTGAGTGGATACAAGATCCGGAGACTTCCAGTGGCGACATGTGGGAGGAGGTCGCACATTGGGTAGCTCCCGCCAGAGTCCTCAGTTTTGGGCCTCCTTCTCCCATTTTTTGGGCAGAATTTGATTGGAAACCTTTCCCAATTGGACGTGGTAATGACAGGTGTGAATGCAAAATCCAATTCCCAATTTTCCACCAATATCAAAAAGCGAAAGAATCAAAACTCAGTTTTGTTGTGATGTTGTTCGCTTTTGTGCACAGTTTTTGCTCACTAGAAACTGTACTGGTGGCAAAAACAAAGTCAGCAGCTGCCAAGAACCATCCGTCAGGATTCCAACCGTCCCAATCTTCCCATCCTCCATTCTCCCCCATCCACCCTAATCTTCCCATCCTCCATTCTCCCCCATCCACCATAATCTTCCATCCTCCATTCTCCCCCATAATCTTCCATCCTCCATTCTCCCCCATCCACCATAATCTTCCATCCTCCATTCTCCCTCATCCACCCTAATCTTCCCATCCTCCATTCTCCCCCATCCACCCTAATCTTCCCATCCTCCATTCTCCCCCATCCACCATACTCCCCCATCCACCCTAATCTTCCCATCCTCCATTCTCCCCCATCCACCATACTCCCCCATCCACCCTAATCTTCCCATCCTCCATTCTCCCCCATCCACCCTAATCTTCCATCCTCCATTCTCCCCCATCCACCCTAATCTTCCCATCCTCCATTCTCCCCCATCCACCCTAATCTTCCCATCCTCCATTCTCCCCCATCCACCATACTCCCCCATCCACCCTAATCTTCCCATCCTCCATTCTCCCCCATCCACCATACTCCCCCATCCACCCTAATCTTCCCATCCTCCATTCTCCCCCATCCACCCTAATCTTCCATCCTCCATTCTCCCCCATCCACCCTAATCTTCCCATCCTCCATTCTCCCCCATCCACCCTAATCTTCCCATTCTCCATTCTCCCCCACCACCCTAATCTTCCATCCTCCATTCTCCCTCATCCACCCTAATCTTCCCATCCTCCATTCTCCCCCATCCACCATACTCCCCCAGCCACCCTAATCTTCCCATCCTCCATCATCCACCCTAATCTTCCATCCTCCATTCTCCCCCATAATCTTCCCATACTCCATTCTCCCCCATAATCTTCCCATCCTCCATTCTCCCCCATCCACCCTAATCTTCCCATCCTCCATTCCCCCCCGTCCACCCTAAGCTGAGGTGATTTTACAGGAATCGGCCACCCTCTGACTGTTTCAATCAGGAAAGACACATGATTCGATAAGAGGACATTACCGCTCAGTAAAAGGGACAAAGATCCAGGCTGCTGCGAACTTTATGTCCTGTGCCAACCTTGCAACCTCGAAACTTCACTCCCTCTTTTTGAACGTGGCTCTGTGCACAAACGCTGTGTGTGTGGAGACAAAGAAAACCAAGAGTAAAATCCACATAATGTTAAACATACACACACAAAAAAGCTCACCGTGAACAATTTTAAAGGGTATTATTACATGTGCTTCAAAACATTTGTCCCATTCTTGTTCCAAAAAACTTTCAAACTTAAGAAAACATAACTAACTGTGTTCCCTGCTGCAATGCACTCGCCTTCACGGTGAATTCAGCGGATATTTTCTGGCATTTTCGTCTTAATTAATTGCTGGCTGTTTTTTAAAATCTGGCCTCGATGAGAACTCCTCGCTGAAATGAAAATATCCCTGTAAAATTGTTTTACTATTTGAAGATTGCAAAGAATCAAACAAGGGTAAAGTGTTGCAGATAATTTGCAACTGTAACAGTTACTTTTAAAGGTCAATGTGGTCTTATCTGTTCGAGCAGAGTTAGAATTTCCCAGAAAAATGATGTTGCAGTTCATAAATTAAATGTAGAGTAAGACATTCTCACACACAAAGGAAGAGAGTAACTGGTGTGTTTGCAATATATAGAACAAAACTCATGACAGTAAGCATTAGTTTCAAAATACATTCCAGTCTGTGCATGCACGATTCCAGTCCTTGACTCTCTCTTACCATTTTCAATCTCAATGGCTTTTTAAAATGTTTAATTCATTCCTTCATGGGAGGACGGGCACTGCTTATGAGGAGAGGTTGAGTGGGTTGGGTCTGTACTCATTGGAGTTTAGATGCAACCTTATTGAGACATATCAGATTCTCAGGGCGTTTGACAGGGTAGATGCTGAGAGGTTGTTTCCCCTTGTGGGAGAGTCTAGGACCAGAGGGCAGAATCTCAGAGTGAGGGGGTCACCCATTTCAGACAGAGATAAGGAGGAATTTCTTCTCTCAGAGGGGAGTGAATCTGTGGAACTCTTTACCACAGAGAGCTGTAGAGGCCGGGTCGTTAAGTATGTTCAAGGCTGAGAGAGACAGATTTTTAATCAGTAAAGGAATCAAGGGTTATGAGGGTAAGGCGGGAAAGTGGACATCAGTCATGATCGCATTGATCATGGCCTCACGGTAGCATGGTGGTTAGCATCAATGCTTCACAGCTCCAGGGTCCCAGGTTCGATTCCCGGCTGGGTCACTGTCTGTGTGGAGTCTGCACGTCCTCCCTGTGTGTGCGTGGGTTTCCTCCGGGTGCTCCGGTTTCCTCCCACAGTCCAAAGATGTGCGGGTTAGGTGGATTGGCCGTTCTAAATTGCCCGTAGTGTAAGGTTAATGGGGGGGATTGTTGGGATACGGGTTACGTGGGTTTAAGTGGGGTGATCATTGCTCGGCACAACATCGAGGGCCGAAGGGCCTGTTCTGTGCTGTACTGTTCTATTCTATTGGCGGAGAGACTCGATGGGCTGAGTGGTTGAACGCTGCTCCTGCGTCTTCTGGTCTTACGTTTTTAAGAGTATTCGTCACATTTCTGACTAGTGCCTTGTAAATAGTGGGCAGGTTATAAGGAGTCAGGAGCGAATTACTCGCCACAGAATTCCCAACTTCTCATCTGGTCTTGTAACCATGTCTGGCCCAATTAAGTTTCTGGTCCATGGCAACCTCCAGTGTTGATAGCGTGGGATTTACCAATGGTGATGCTGTTGAATTCATGCTGATTAACTCTTGCTGGAGATGGTCATTGCCTAGCCCATGTGTGGCACGTATGTAACTTGCCTCTCGTCAGCCCAAGCCTGGATATTGTCCAGATCTTGCTGCATTTGGACATGGACTGCTTCAGTATCTGAGGAGTTGCGAATGTTGCTGAACATTGTTCAGTGTTCCGCAAACCTCCCCATTTTTTGACCTTATGAAGGTCAAACCATCAACACCTGGTTTGTTCCTCACTTTGCTTCCTCATTTGAATTAAAAAGATATTTTTCTTCCTAAGTGATAAATATCTTTCTCTGTAACTGTGGCCATGATGCCTGACCCATCCTCATTCTTCACAACCTTTCTACAGCCTTCACCACTGCCAACTGCAACATAGATACATAGAAGATAGGAGCAGGAGGAGGACTTTTGGCCCTTTGAGCCTGCTACGCCATTCGTCAAGATCATGGCTGATCATCCAACTCAATAACCTAATCCTGCTTTCTCCCCACAGCCTTTGATCCCATTCTCCCCAAGTGCAATATCCAGCCGCCTCTTGAATATATTCGATGTTTTAGCATCAACTACTTCCTGCGGTAATGAATTCCACAGGCTCACCACTCTGTGTGAAGAAATGTCTCCTTATCTCTGTCCGAAATTGTTTACCCTGAATCCTCAGGCTGTGACCCCTGGTTCTGGACACACCCATCATTGGTAACATCCGCCCTGCATCTACCCTGTCTAGTCCTGTTAGAATTTTATAAGTCTCTATGAGATCCCCCCTCATTCTTCTGAACTCCAGCGAGAACAATCCCAACCTAGTCAATCTCTCCTCATATGACAGTCCCGCCATCCCTGGGATCAGTCTGGTAAACCTTTGTTGCACTCCCTTGAGAGCAAGAACATCCTTCTTCAGAAAAGGAGGTCAAACCAACATAATTACCAATACCTTTTTCTCTGTTGGCCAGTCCGTTTGGACCTTCTTTGCTTCAGCCCAAATTTTCAGTCCCGAGTCGTGTGCGCAGGGTGTGGGGGTTCCTGACTCTGTTTGCCCCACTCAGTAGAAACTCCCCAAATGGTAATTTTTTGATTCCAAAGGGAAAATCGCTAATTGCAGTTGGGGACAGTGCGGAGGCAGCCACAGGAGCTGCCAAGTGCTGAGCTGGGCTGTTTAAAATCTCTGCCTTGTGCTCTGGGAGTTCTCTGAGTTAAATCGAATGTAATGAAAGTAGTAATGCCCTCTAGCCCACACCCCGTACACCATCTCAATCCCTGCATACTCCGAATGTCCCATCTATGCCAACACAGTCCCCTCATAGCCTCTATGCCAACTCATACCAACCCACACCCCTCACCCACCACCCTTATACTGTCCATGCCAATTTACCATGTGCAGACCTCAGGACCCATTGCGAGATTAAATAAAATAAATTTCTAAGCATCTATTATAAATCTCAGGACATTAAAGAATCATTCTAATTGCGAAAGGCCCATTCAACAAATTTACATCCCTTCATTACTTAATCCCTAATAAAAACAAACATTTTTATTTATAGCCCCACATCAAAGACAGCTAATCCCTTTATAACTACTTGGAGCTACCAATCAAGCTTTTAACTTACACTATTAGAATGATAGGTTGTGGCAGCAGTCAATCAGTACGAATCATATATGATAGCCCTTAGAGTAATGTCAACATCTACTGAAATTGCAAGCACTGATTATTTTCAAGTGAGAGTTGGAGCAGAGTGTAGTTTACTTAAGTTAAAGTGCAGGGGATTTAAATGACTTGAAAGTTTGACAGCTGCACAGAGCTTATCCACATTTTGAACACATTCCTGTCTACACTTAACAATCCCAAATGGATACTCTCCCTTAGGGTACCTTATCTTGCTTAAGAACTCCAGTAGGTTTAGACCTTTTCTTCAAATTCGTAAAGCCCACAAGGCACGTTTCAGAAACATGGGTTGTGTGTTTTAGTTTCTTGAAATTTTAGTTTCTTGAAATGTTGTTTTCACCTAATTGGTTTTTTTTCTCCAAGGAAGGGGAGACTGTTAAGTAATGGGTTAAGAGACATTGCAATTAGTTGTCTCATTTATGTTAAATGTTCAATGATTGACTAAATTTGGTTGCTAAATCTACAAAATACAAAATAAATATATTATTTGCTTTATCCCAGATCTTAAGGTCCATGGCCACAATGTCATTAAAATCCCTGGCCAAAGGTAGGGTTACTATCGGCCGTGCTGGTGTCCTTCTGTACTTCCTACAAACTTCACAGCGATCACTAACCTGTTCTATCAGCTTAGAATAGTCTTCATCCCTTACCCCTGCATCCTTTAATAAATTTTTCAGCCTCTGAGGAGACGGATGTGCAAATTGCCTATGCAGTTTTACTACAATAAGCTTTTTACCAGCTAAAGTCGCATTATCAACTACCATTAATACATCCTTAACCACTCTACTTGAAACATTATTTGTCAATAATTGAATACATTAGTGTCCCGACTGTGTAAATTGTAAGTCCACCGTCTTTCTAAAAACTGTTGCCTTATCCAGCTTTATGTGTGCTTTCTACATCGACGGTCTGCTCAGAAGTAACGGTGTCTCACTTGATACAACATCCGTGCTAATAAAATGATTCACTCCAGCAATATTGCAAGGGATCACCAATCTTTTCAGCGACTTCAGAGTATTATCATCCCCAAACCTGAAACTTGTGGAACTTTTAAATTCCTTAACCTTCTTACGATTTTCAGCATCCAATGAGTCCAGATAACATTTTAACCAGTCAATCCCACACACAGTAGATGTGCAGCCACTGTCCAATACAGCACAGTTAAAGGATTCTGCAACCAACACTCTCATTACTGGCGTAAAACAGCTTGTTAATAGGACAATGCCTTCTTTCTGGTCACTATCTTTTTCCTCTTCTGACTCTTCCGTGTCATGTGTCGCTTCAAATACTCTATCATAACAAGTTGGACAGTTGAAAGCATAATGGTATTGAGAGTCACATCGAAAACATCGATTTATCATGCCCCGTGCATTTCTGGGGTTCATCTTCGTATTGTAGGTTCTAACTGGGTTTCTGTCTTCATAATTTCCTTGTCTCGGTCTCCTTTTATAGTCTTGAGGCCTGTTCGTAGCCATACGATTTCGCCATCCTGTTAGTAGTGTATCTTCCATATTCTGCCTTATAGCAGGCTGACCTATTTGGGTCATCAGAGCCATTGCAATTGAATGTTTCCCCAAAAAAATGTTTTAAGCTGTTGTCATCTGTTCGAATAAGGTATCGTTATCCATAAACTGAACTCCTGTCAAAACCAGCAGCCTATCCATGTTGCTCACTCTAGCACGGTCAAGTAATTTAAAGGCCAACACAGACTGTGGAAATTCCAGCCTGTGTTTCTGCAGCTATTTATATAGTCTGCCAAATTCCATTATATAGTCTTCCATAGATAAATCCTCCATTTTCCGGAACTTATCAAAATCCGACCATGCTTCATACGCACTTAACAAGTCATCTTTCTTATAAATCTTATCCATATAAAGTAATAAAGTCGCCAGACCTTCTTCTGAGTCTAACTCTTCCAACTCCAGCTCAGAAAGCACTTTGTTTCAGATTTTACTGCCATATGGTAAAGAAAGAGCCAATGCCATACCTTGTTTTCTCTTTCCTAAAGCAGTCACCTTAGTCCACATAACTACCGCACTTCTCCATTGGTCGTACGATTCCCTTTCAGAGAATAAGGGAGGATAATCATATCCGGCCATCTTCACCCTGGGTTCAGCCATACATCCCCTTTTTTTTCACTCCTTGGTTTGATCTGGAAAAATTGTGGGCGAAATTCTCCGCCCCCCACGACGGGTGGGAGAATAGCGGGAGGGCCTTCCCGACATTTTTGCCGCCCTCCCGCTATTCTCCCCCCCCCCCGCCGAAGTCCCGACCCGAATCGCGGCCGCCGTTTTTTTACGGCCGGCAGCAATTCTCAGCTGTTAGATGGGCCGAAGTCCCAGCCCTTTACGCTGTTTTCACGAACGGCAAACACACCTGGTCTTGCCGTTCGTGAAAACGGCGTCACAAACTCACTATTAATAACCATGGCACCGATTGGCACGGCAGTACCACGGCCGTGCCAAGGGTGCCATGGGCCCGCGATCGGTGGGCACCGATCGCGGGCAGCGGGCCCGATGCCCACGCACTACTTGTCCTTCTGCCGCCCCGCAGTATCCATTCGCGGGGCGGCTGAGGGGCAACCCGGCCCGCGCATGCGCGGGTTTCGCGCAAAACGCGATGACATCACCCGCGCATGCGCGGGTTGGAGTCTTCCAAACTGCGCATGCGCGGCTGACGTCATATGACGCGTCAGCCGGCGCTAACTCCGGCAAGCGGGCTTAACGAAAATCGTTAAGCCCGTCTTGCCGGAGCCTACGGCGTCGGGCTGCTAGCCCCGACCGGGGACCAGAATCGGTCCCCGGTCGGGAAGGGGCGCGCTGCCGTAAAACCCGCCCGGGTTTTACGCCAGCTTTACGATTTCTCCCGTTTTGGGAGAATCTCGCCCTGTATCTTTCAACCCTTTACATTTACACAGCAACTGTCCTCTGCTACCAGTTGTTAAACGAATGGATGCTGTGGTGTGAAGAGACAAAAGTCCAGCTCCTTTTCACAAACACCTTTATTTCACTTTAACAGACTCTGCACGAAACTCAATCATCACATCACAAGATCCAGAGTCCACCTGAAGCCCCTTTACATATCAGTGTCAATCATTGAACACTTAACATAAATGAGACAATCATTGAACATTTAACATAAATGAGACAACTAATTGCAATGTCTCTTAACCCATTAATTAACATGGGTGACAGATTTGCTTCTGGTTGAATGCAGCTGCAGGTTTAAATGTATGAAAGACGTCCTGTCCTGTTCATTGTGTGCCCCACCACTATTCCCCCCCAACCACCGGCGAGAATGGTGCGACCCAGATAAGGACCAGACATCCAGATTCAGGTTTCTGGTGCCATTTGAGCCAAGGCGCGGGGCCCTTCTATCTCTAAAAATAATTGGGCCTCTCTCACTCTTATCTATCCAATCATTGCCAGAGTTTCCCACCAATAACTTCAGATCCCACCTCGACACCCTCACTTCCATAACCTACAAAAGAATCATCCTTGTGCTTGCCGCTTTCTCATATACACGCAACATTAGCGACAGATATGGGTCACCTTCCGCTTGCAAGTTGATAATGCCAAGCATCTTCAAGGACCACATCAGGATGACGGTTGTCTCTTGGGGATAAGGGGAAGCTGTTGAGGTCCTGGCTGATGATGCCAGTACAGGAGCTGGAGACGGAGACCGAGATCCAATATAACGAGGCCCATGTTGCCACACGAGCTGTTATTGAATGGTGCATCAAACTGCTCAAAGTACGGTTCCGATGCCTGGACCAGTCTGGTGGTGCCCTGCAGTTCATCCTCCGGAGGATATCCTGCTTTGTGGTGGTCTGCCGTGCCCTCTACAACCTGGCACAGCAGTGTGGCAATATGCTGGCGGAGGAGGGAAATGCAGCCTCGTCTGAGAAGGAGAACAAATAGGGTCCGGACCAGGAGGGGCTGGAGGACAAGCCCGGGGAGGACTTCCGGGTGCAGGTGGGGGAAGCGGACAGGCAGCGGCGGCAAGAGTCCAGCATGCCTGATGGGAGGCCCTCACCCTCGCCCGCTTCTCATAGGATGGACATCATCTCACCCCTCTCCCCCCTCCCCCCCCAGTCCCCGTAATCCCCCCCCCTTACCCCCATTGGCTAACCCCATCCCCCACCCTCCCACCTATTCTCTCCCCTCCCTTCCATCTCCCCCCCACCATCACCATCACACCCCCCCCACCCCCGACTACCGTGTTCCACCCTCCCAGGGTCAGTGTAACATCACTCCGGGGTGATGGGCCTGTGTTGACACCGTCAGTGGATCATTGTACAGGGCAGGGGGGTGAGGTTAACCTGCTGTGAGCTGAGCTCTGCTGCTCCTCAATCTGTGTTACAGTCTGACTCCTGTCTGTCTGCTGACAGCACGCTCACACCCATCACCCGTATACATCAGGGGCTCCTGATCTGGGACCACTGTGCCCAGGGCAGGGGTGGGGGGAGAGGAGCAGAAGGCAACATGGGATGGGGGTGCAGACCGACACGCTATGTGGAATAATGTGACAGAGGCTTCACACTTATCAAATGTAGAACATTTTAATTGTGGACATTCAAAATCCTAACTGTCCCTAGCTATCAATGTTGCCACCCCCCCCCCCCCCCCCCTCCCAGTGCCCAATTAGTGATCTTCAGTCTTCTTTAGCCTACGTGCCCAGCCGTTACGTCCCAGATGTGTCCCCAGAATGCGCATCAGAGGCGGAGGCAATTGCTGCTTTTCATGCCCTCTGACCTTTGATGCTCCCGGCCAGCATCCTCTGAAGGTCCTGAGGCCGGAGGTCCACGGACATCCTAGCACGGACACTGGCATTGTCGTGCCACTCTGTTCTGCCTGCTGACCTCGAGACGTGCCAGGGTAAGGAGGGCTCGGAAGAACTGGAGACCGCCGTGTCTCCCTGGTGGAAGGTTCCAAGTTGGCCTCCGGCGCTCCCTCCTCCCGCACGGAGCCTGGAGGGCCCTGGGGGACTCCATGGGACGGACTGGCAGCTGGAGTGAGCCCCAGAGGCCCCTGCATCATCTGGTCCTGCTGGTCCTGGCACCTCCCCATTGTCAGCACCATGGTGTCGACGCCCTCAGCGATGCTCCTTAGTGACTGGGACATGCTCTGGAATGCCTCGGCAATGTCCACCTGCACCAAGGATACTTCCTCCAGAGTCTTGGATATGGAGCCATGGTTGTCACTGACTGACCAATGCCTTGAACACCACCACTCATGGTGCTGACATCATGCCCAAGGCTTTCCCCTCTGGTAACCACAACAGTGTTGGCCTCAGTGCCACGCCAGCGCCATCTCCTGCACCCGTAGCTTTTGGGACTGCTCCAATCGGCTATGCATTCACCAGAGTGTTGCCGACATCCCCTCCTGAATCTCACGGCCGTGTCCCAGCGTCTACATCAGCTCTGGGATGACCTTGTCCAGACATTTACCATCTGACTGGGACCCAGCTGAATCCTGGGATCCAGCAGAGCTCCGACTGCTGACTTCCTGGATGTTCCTGCCTCCGCCTGATGTGCATCAGCAACTTTGCCATGTTCACCAGATTGTGTCCCAGGAGCCTGTCCACTAATGTCAGCCAGCGAGGTGTGTGTCTGTGCGCTGGTGGAAAGTGGGGGTGATAGCTGTCCCACATTGATGGTGGCATCCTCGGAACTCTCCTCTGAGTTGTTCCCTTGGAAGACGGGTAACGCCCTGGATGGCCCGGCCCCATCCAATGGAGATCCTGCAAGAGAATGGGCACGTGGTCAGTGAGAGGGAAGGATCTTCTTGACTGGCACCCACAACTCACTTGAGACAGATCATCTGGTTGAAGGAGCAGTGGATCCTCACGTCTGATACCAACCTTGCTGCTCCCCCTTGTTAGCACGGAGCTGGTGGCGCAGTCCAGGCGAATCAGCTGACACGGCCATTTCCACCGTGACGTCTGTGGTCATTTCCAGCACTAATTGCCATTAGATACCGGCCGTGGTCTCGCCGGGTCAGCCATCAGGAAGCACCCAGGAAATCGCACCCGCTACGGCCCTTAGTACGTCACCCATCAGATCGCACCTACCATCTTTTTATCGAATCTTCTGGTCTTCATTGACACTCTTTCCTTCTTTGCCTGGTGTTCATTTTTATTCATTTTTCTGAGAGGTGTCCTGGGATGTTCGACAATTCTAAATGACATTTCCAGTTTCACCCTCAATAATATCACATCCAGGGGCAGCACGATGGCGAGGGCAGCACGGTGGCGCAGTGGTTAGCACAACCACCTCACAGCGCTGAGGTCCCAGGTTCGATCCCAGCTCTGGGTCACTGTCTGTGTGGAGTTTGCACATTCTCCCCGTGTCTGCGTGGGTTTCGCCCCCACAACCCAAAAATGTGCAGGGTAGGTGGATTGGCCACGCTAAATTGCCCCTTAATTGGAAAAAATAATTGGGTAATCTAAATTTATAAAAGAAATAAAAAAAATAATATCACATCCAGTTCTGTAAAATGAAATACCGATGCAACAGGCGAAGGGGAAAGGATTTTTCTTTTAATTTAAGGTAGAATTTTGAAGTGGCATAAAACACAAGCTTGCTGTGTCTTAATTAATTTGAAAAGCAAGTAAGTGAGAGGTTATTAAAAGTTAGATAAGAAGTGGAGAATATTAAGAGGAAAAGCGAAGAATAAAATAGTGAAGAAAAAGATTGAAGAAAGAATGAAGAGCCACAAACGGAAGTGAGATATAATAAGGATGTGAAAAAGTCAGAAACTTCCTGTAGGGCTGAGGGGGAAAGTAGTATTGGTCACAAAGATAATTATATCATCGAGCTTCTGACTGGGAGACTGTGTGGAGAGGGAGGGTCAGTACAGACAAGATAAGTAGGAACATGTAACACGCATAAAGCTTACAGACAGTAAAATAAAAATAATAAAAATACTGCCAAATTAAATTATTTCTGGAATACCATAGAACACAGACATGGTGAGTCTTGAACCTTTTCCAGCCCATTTAAAGAATGTTTAAAATGAAAAAAGAATAGCTGCCTGGGAGAATCGGACTGAGAGAGAGGGCGACCAGAAAATGGATGAATCCATGTAGTGCCCCCAAACCTCACAATGACAGGACAACTTCCATGTACATGCGAGTATGTTTAACTTCGCTGTTGTTGTTTTTCAATAAATACAATTGTTAAGTACATTCATTCATTTGTCTTATAATAGGAATCTGGGGTGGGATTCTCCGACCCCCTGCCGGGGCGGAGAATCGCCGGGAGGCAGCGTGAATCCCGCCCCCTCCAGCTGCTGAATTCTCCAGCGCCGGGGATTTGGCGGGGACGGGAATCGCATCACGCACATGTACAACCATTCCCCCCCCTGGCGATTCTCCGGCCCGTGATGGGCCGAGTGGCCGTCCATTTTAGGCCGGTTCCACCGGCGTAAATTACAACAGGTACTTACCGGCGGGACCTGGCTGTACGGGCAGCCTTCAGGGTCCTCGAGGGGGGGGCGGAGGGATCTGGCCCTGGGAGGTGTCCCCACGGTGGCCTGGCCCGCGATCGGGGCCTGTGACGTGGGGGTGGGGGCACTCTATTCCTCTGCGTCGGCTGCTATGGACCTACACGATGGCCGACGCGGAGATGACCCCCCCCCCCCACCTCCGCGCATGCGCTGGGATGACACCAGCACACGCTGGCACTCCTGCGCATGCGGCAACTCACACCGACCAGCGGTGGTCCTTAGGCACTGGTTGGCGTGGCGCAAACCACTCCACCGCCAGCCTAGCTCCTGAAGTTGTGGACGATTCCGCACCTTCGGGGAACCTGACACCGGAGTGGTTCATGCCACACCTTCGTACCGGAGTTGCCCGCTCCGCCGATTCCCGTAGAATCCCGCCCCTGATTTACCTTTGGATTAGTGAGAAGGTCTGTTGAATCATTAAAATGGAAACTGAAAATGTCGAGTCCCAATAATTAATCTTGAACATAGTCCAAAGATACTTCAATCAGGAAAGTTAAAATGAAACCATTTAATGATATCTTTATCAAAGCGAATAATCATGTGGCAGATGTCCAAGTTAGATACTGCACAACAGCCAGACAATAATCCCAACACGGATCCTATTTACGCTGTGAAACTGAAATCACCTTTCAGCTTGCCCCACACCAATTTTCTCATTTAATCATTCTTACCCTATCAGAGACCTTTCCGATGGTTCCTTCCTTCCCTTCATGCTCTTCATCTCCGTACTTGCTTCCTCGTGCTGGGCCCAACTGCTCAGTTGTGATGCGTCGATCATGTCTTCCTCAGAACTCTCCTCCGAGGTGGTCTCATTAGAGGCAGGGGAGGGGGCCACCCTGCATGGGCCAGGACCATTGCCTGGAGGAACTGCAGGAGAATGGACATGTCAGTGGGAGGGATGGGGGGGTCAATAAGACAATAACATCTCACATTTGACATGTCCTCTGGGTGGGGCCCAGTGGATCCTCACCTCTGCAGCGTGCTCCAACCACCGCTCTGATGACCACTCTGTCCTCAGCCATCCCTATGACCTCCAGGGAATGCTCCCTGAAGGTCATGGAGATTCTTATGTCCGGAACCCCGCCGTCACGCTGGGACCTCTCCTGGCAATTGTGGGAGAGCTTCTCCTGCGGAGACACACACAGAGGGCATCGTTAGCCACACGTGCATTTCACAGTGGTGGGGGGTTGGTGAAGGATGGTTAGGGGGGTTGAAATGAGAAGGGGGTTGAAGGGAGGGGGGTGAAGGGAGGGTTGGGGGGCACATGGAGGGTTTGGGGGGGGGGGGGAGAATGATCAGCCATGATCGTGATAAATGACAGAGAAGGCTCGAAGGGCCAAAAGGCCTCCTCCTGCTCCCAGCTTCTTTGTATCTGTGAATGCTCGCACAGGGGAGAAAAGGTCTCGGGATAGGCATTGATGTCAACTCACCCGTGCTGCCCGAAGTCGGCCGTTGCCTTCTTGCTGCACTGGAGGCCAGTCCTCCTGGTTACACTCCCCGAGTTGATAGCTCCTGCCACTTTGTCCCAGGTGGCACGGGCTGCCGTGTGACTCACCCTCCAGCACCCTCGGGAGAAAAGGACATTCCTCCTGGCCTCAAACGCATCTAGGAGCCTGCCCAGGTCCGCATCTCCAAACTTTGGGGTATCTCAGCACCATGGCTGTCAGCTGAGTGGGGTTGATTGTACATGTGCTGCTCGACCTTGTTAGCAGGGGGCTGGCAAGCTCGGTCCCAGCGAATGGCAAGCCCTCATTTGCAGCATGAAGCCCATGGGGGCCTCATTGAGTAGACAAATTAACGTTGAATTGCGTTGCCGACCTCACAGGACCGAGTGCCGGGAATCTCGCGGCGTTCCCGCTCCCTACCACACTTAGAAATCTTTCCAGAGAATCGTGCCCGTTGTCTCAAACTATTTGTGTTGTACACTTGAGACATTTGGCTGGTGGGGTCAGAGATTGGGTGCAGTAAGGCGAGTAAACTGATGTTATGAAGAAGCAGTTGGAGTCTTCGATTTTGACTGTTGCGTAACCAATGGTACAGCCGATCTAGCCCTGTAAGTGGAGGCCACAATTTTCAAGCCTTGGCTTCTGTTATTGGAAGGAGTAGACAATGGAGCCTTGACGCAGCCCATTGGATACAGAATGGACAACATTCTGGGAGATTAAGGAAGTGTGCGAACATGGGAAAAGTTAGACAGCTAGTGTGTGGTTCAGAGTCACACCAAGTTCAATCCCTGTTCAGCTGCGGAATGGACTTGGGCCCCGCCTCCTTGTCTTTCCCCAGAGTAAAATCACTGCAGAAGCCCTCAAATAATTGAGGAGTCTGCCGGTAGAAGATGATCAGAGCTAACACAATTACTTCTCTCAGAAAATGACAATCAGGGTCCACGTTGGTCACAGAACTCCTATTTGCACATTAAACATTGTCTTATTAAAAATAGGCAGACACAGTGTAGGTATCAGCAGACTAACATGATATTGGGGAGGTAGTAAAGATCCCCCAACACAATGAGACTAAATGCAGCCGCTGAGGTACCGTATCTAACCGGAGTCATGTTAGATAGCGTGTTTCTCAATGCTGCCAGCGCCGGGAAACATGGGGCTAAACGCGCTCGCTATGGGACATAGTTCTCATTTGATTAGTTTGCGCCCCATGACTCAGAGCTATTCCGCTGCCTTTTCCCCATATCCCTACACATTGTTTCTATTCAAATGATCATCGAATGCCCTCTTGAATATCTCGACTGAACTTTCCTCCACCACACTTGCAGGCCGCGCATTCCAGACCCCAACCACTCGCTGTCTGAAAAGTTTTTTCTCTCATTTACTTCTTTTTCAAATCACCTGAAATCTGTGCCCTCTGATTCCTGATCCTTTACCAGCAGGAACAGTTTCTGCCCCATCTACTCTGTCCATTCCCCTCTGACTTTGATCATCTCTATTAAATCTCCTCTCAGCCTTCTTCTCTCCAAGGTGAACAATCTATCCTCATCACTGAAGTTTCTCATCGCTGGAACCATTCTTGTGAACCTCTTCTGCGCTTGCTCCAACGCGTTCACAACCTTCCTATAGCGTGGCACCCAGAACTGGGCCCAATATTCCAGCTGAGGTATAAATAGTGTCTTATATAAGTTGAGGATAACCTCCTTGTTCTTGTACTCTGTGATTGACAGAATAGTTCTATTGTTCCTGAACTGGGCTGGAGATGGCCTTTTTCCTGTGTATTGTAATGTCTAGGCTGCAACTTGCTCATCAATGTTTATTTAAACTGCAGCTTGCATGTCCTTAAACTTGGCCAATTCTCCCAGCATCCTATGCAGGATGACATCTTGGATGGCCGATCGGTCACAATAAAGCCCAGAATACTACCCGCTTTATTTTATTAACTGCTCTCTCCAACTGTCCTGCCACCTTCAATGATCTCTGCACATATACACCCATGTCCCTCTCTTCCTGCACCCCTTTAAGGATCTTTCCCCTTTCGTCAGTTTACTCCAAATTATCAGCACATTTGCCATCGACAGCGCAATTATGAAGCACGTATTCACCAATAACATTCAGATCAACCTGTCCGACGTACCTGTGCCGCTGTCTGTACTGTGTAGTCATTTGTAAAACATTGGTTATTATTTAAATATTGATATTCAGACATTGGGGAGGCATAGTGGTTTTGTCACTGGACTAGCAATCCAGAGACCCAGGATATGCTCTGGGGAGTCGAGTCCAAATCTCACCTTGGCAGATGGTGTAATTTGAATTCAATTTTAAAAATCTGGAATTAAAATTCTAATGATGACCATGAAACCATTGTCGTAAAAACCCGTCTGGTTCACTAATGTCCTTCAGGGAAGGAAATCTGCCGTCCTTACCCCGTCTGGCCTACACGTGACTCCAGACCCACACAGCGATGCGGTTGACTCTTAACTGCCCCCTCCCCACTGAAATGGCCGAGCGAGACACTCAGTTCAAGGGCAATTAGGAATGGGCAACAAATACTGGCCCAGCCAGCAACGCCGCCTCCAGAACTAGCCACACCCCTAGCCAAACTGTTCCTGTACAGATAAAACACTGGCATCTACCCAGCAAAGAAGGACATTTTGCAGGTATATCAAGTCCTCAAACTGCAGGATAAATTCAATCCAGCCAATGGCCACTCACCAACCTACTCTCAATCATCAGCAATCCAGCCAATGGCCACTCACCAACCTACTCTCAATCATCAGCAATCCAGCCAATGGCCACTCACCAACCTACTCTCAATCATCAGCAATCCAGCCAATGGCCACTCACCAACCTACTCTCAATCATCAGCAATCCAGCCAATGGCCACTCACCAACCTACTCTCAATCATCAGCAATCCAGCCAATGACCACTCACCAACCTACTCTCAATCATCAGCAATCCAGCCATTGATAGTTCTGTCAAACAGCACCTACTCACTATAAAACGCCCACTCATATTCACTCACTTGGATCCACCAAGGTCACTCTGCTCCAGACTCGATTACAGTATAGGTCCAAATTTAGATGGAAATGCCACAACAAGACCATAAAATTCCGCCTTCAAATCTACCCTTGTCTGTGCAAATAAGCACATTATTCTAATGGCAGGCTTCAATCAAACTGATACAATTTGGAAAACTCCAAATGGTTTAGAATCCGAGTCAGTGAATGTTATATGAATGCCTCATGGCTCAATGCATCGGACTGAGAGTATTCATCTTGAAATTACCCATATAACAAATAGAGGTTGTAGCACCCCTGGGAGACAATGAACTCAGAATGATTAAGTTTACTGTGACCTGGGAATTGTGACAAAGGATGGGAGTCAGGTTTGTAATTTAAAAAAAACACCAAACTCAAGGAAAAGCGGGAGGAAGTGAGATCAACGGGCTGGAGACCGATGCTGATCGTATTTCCAGTTCACCCAAAAGTGCCACCTCGAAGGACAAGACAGCAGATGCATGAGAGCACCGAAATCTGCAAGAAATTAAATGTAATACCTTTGAACAAACAATGCTGAATATACAGGAGAAACAGGGGCAGCACGGTGGCGCAGTGGTTAGCACTGCAGTCTCACTGCACCGAGGTCCCAGGTTGGATCCCAGCTCTGGGTCACTGTCCGTGAGGAGTTTGCACATTCTCCCCGTGCCTGCGCGGGTTTCGCCCCCACAACCCAAAGATGTGCAGGGCAGGTGGATTGGCCAGGCTAAATTGCCCCTTAATTGGAAAAAAATGAATTGGGTACTCTAAATTTATTTTTTTTAAATACAGGAGAAACATAGAACAATAGAATAAACATGTGTGACCCAAAACGGATTCGCAAATAAATTAGAAGTGAAATAGGGATTAAAAAATACTTCCACAAATTCTGTTTTCAAAAGGGGCTAATTGCTCACTGTGACCACTTAGAGATCTGAAGTTGTGTTCTTTTCTGCATAAACGTCAATGCTTTCTACCCCTTCAAGTTTATGTATGCACAATTGAATTGAAGTTAATTTTTTTAATGTAAACGAAGTTGCCGGACATCAAACACTGCAATTCCCCAATAATTATAGATTTTCTTTGGACCCACTTTCACAGTGTTGACTATAGTTTCTGTTCTGAAGTGTGTTAGGAACAACGGGAGCAATATCTGGTGGGCAGGAACGCTGCTACCACTCATGTTTATAGCGGCAATGTCAGAATGAAACTACTCGAATACATAAAAGGTCAATAATGAGGGCAAATAGAAGGTTAACTTTGAACTAAAGGTCTTAGATCTGTTGCTTCAAGTTAAACAAAAACCTTTCTCATCACATTTTCGCCTGCTGTTGCTATGGATTTTTATCCCTTCAGTATTATTTCAATGTTCAGAGTTGATTGAATCACTGTCATCTGTGGAACGCGAGACAAGTTAGACACAGTTAATTTCTATTCCCCTCCCATTCAGCAGTAACATCCAACTATAGGGCTCCTAATTAAAGGAACATCTGTTTGGTAAAACTTCATCAATTTACTTAAAAAGCCATGATTTACCAGAATGAATCATGCCAAATTACATCTGCATACAGCCCCACTTGGCAATCCTCTTCGCCAAAGAAAATAAAGGATGTATCAAACAATTTTTCATGAAATCAGTGCCTCATAAAATTACCAAAATTATAGTTGAATCCTGACTTGGAAATATATCGGCGTTCCTTCACTGTCGCTGGGTTAAAATCCTGGACCTCCCTCCCTAACAGCACAGTGTGTGTACCTACACCACATGGACTGTGGAGGCTGAAGAAGACAATTCACCACCACTGTCTCAGGGCAATTAGGGATGGACAATAAATACTGACCTGGCCAGCGAAGCTCACATACCAAGAACAAGTGGAAATAAATATTTAAAGGAGGTGCCATGATAACAAAAATAATAACACGGGGGGACATAAAAGGTTGCACTTACAAATCCTTTCATGACTGATAAATCTGGATTGTCTATTGTGACCATACCAAATAATTTTTCAAAATTATGTAAATTTTCATGAGAAATATTGACAATGAGTTAGGCTGATGGATATCACACTGTTGCTATTATTCCCCGTAACCCAGTTAGGGGATGGTGTTTGAAGAAGAATTGTGGTTAATTTGCACATTTATTGCCATTAAAAAGCATGCCTGAAATTTCTTTCATTTAAATTAATAATAGAGAAAATGGGCAATTCGCTATGTCCAGGGCATGCTTTGTGCTTCAGCTGAAATTTTAAAAATGCACGCCATTGTCTTCATGGTGGTGAGAATGTGGAGACAAAGAAGCCGCCTGTAATCTTTCACCTAATTATATCATGCAGAATGGCATTTGTACAGCACAATAACATTTTCATTTGATTTGTCTCATATCACATTTTTGCAAAATCATCAAATGGTCTCCTGAACAATTTTATTTTATGAAAATGGAACAACCTTTATGAATGAAAAGCTTGCATTTTCTCCCCTTGTGTCCTGATGGCCCCAAGCTTTGCTGAAAAACTCTCCACAGATGCTGACAGTCCATTGACATTTTCCCAGGTGCTCGTTCCTCGATTCTCATTTTAGAAGATGAATGTTCAACGGGTTACCTTTCTCATAAAGGGCATCACAGTCCAGTAGGGATCGTTATATGGCAATTGGGAAGAGAAGAAATGAAGAACTTGAATTTATAGAGTGCCTTTATGTCCTTGGGATCTCACAGCCAGGTAATGTAGGGAAATGCAGCAGCTTCACACAGCAAGATCTAACAAGCAGCAATGAGATCATTTGCTTTAATGAGGGATAAATACTGGAACAAGTAAAAAAAAGCCCTGGAGGATTTTTATGTTATCCTTGCCAGTGCAGGGCATTACTATCAACCATCAAAGATCAGCCAACGCACTGAGGGCAAGGAATCAAATCCAACACCATCTATATTTTTATAGAGGGGATCACCCAGTATTCTTCATTTCAGAAGTCACACAGTTATACAATGCTATGACAATCAGTCCCATGCTTATATTTTTTGACAGTACATCTCAAGATGCGCTATTTATAATGAAATAATTGAGAATGGTGCCTGGAGGGGTAACTGAGCCAGACAGTGAGACGGCATCACGTTACAATCAGAAGATACAGTTCGAATCCCGGGTGCCTCAGTGACATAATTAATTTGAATGTGTATGTTTAACACACACTGACTGACTCAGTAACTTATCCTGTACAATTCCCACAAACATGTCTATAATTGTCTTATCTCATTCCCACAAAGTAACATAATCTGCAGACAAGGTCAGTACAGTCAAAAATCTAATTATTCTACCATAACTCAAATTTCTTTTGATATTTTAACTTTGTAAATGAGTGACTTTGATGTACAGCCCTGGTTAAACTCAAAATATGTCATCATGTGAACTTCACAGATTATTGACAGCAAAGAAAGGAACAAAATGTATCCAGAATATAAAGAGCTGGAAAACAGGTAAGAAAGTGGGGGGGGGGGGGGGGGGAATTTACAGCCCCCCTGCCGGTACATTTGAAGGTGGCCCCCCAACTTCTGCCCACCCCTGACTTGTGCCCCATATTATGGGGGTAGGTAAAGTTCAAGGAGGAGGATAGGGTGGAGGTCCTTAACTGGACATTTAACTACTACCTCAGGGTCGCATTCTGACGCCTGTGTAATTTTTCGACCTGTCAGGAATGAGGAAGGACGGCAGCCAGATTGGCATCTTCAATCTTGTGGGCTGCTGGCAAGCAAGAAAAGGGGAGTGTTCATTTATCCAAGATGGTACACCCCTTCACCCCACCCCCCATATTTATACCCCTCCGCCAACCCAACCTTTACACTCCCACTGCCCACCCCGCTGGTATCTCGCAGCGTGGGTAATCTATCCCCTGTAAGATTCATGCCATGCTGTCTTACCCTGGCGAAGTCAGTCCCTCCAAGACTCTATGAAGCAAGTGCCTTCATAAAGAAATGACTTCAGAACAGACTCTTGGAGCAAAATACTGAACTAACCTGGGTAACTCATACTGCGTACCAGGACTTACATATATGATAATAGGGTGAGGGGGATTTACATAGATTTACATAGAATTTACAGTGCAGAAGGAGGCCATTCGGCCCATCGAGTCTGCACCGGCTCCTGGAAAGAGCACCCTACCCAAGGTTAACACCTCCACCCTATCCCCATAACCCAGTAACCCCACCCAACACTAAGGGAAATTTTGGATACTAAGGGCAATTTATCATGGCCAATCCACCTAACCTGCACATCTTTGGACTGTGGGAGGAAACCGGAGTACTCGGAGGAAACCCACGCAGACACGGGGAGGATGTGCAGACTCCGCACAGACAGTGACCCAAGTCGAAATCGAACTTGGGACACTGGAGCTGTGAAGCGATTGTGCTATCCACAATGCTGCCGTGCTGCCCCTGTCCCCCCAGGCAGGATTGCCTGCCCCCCCCCGGTGAGTTTCTCAGCAGCAGAAGGCAGCGCACCATTGGCCGTGTAGCAGGATCTCCTGGTCCTGCCACTGTCAATGGAATTTCTCATTGAATCCAAACCCCCGCTCAGAATCCTGTGGCAGGGGTTCGCTGTCAACGGGAAATATCCTGCTGGTGAGAATGGCCGGACAACCCCCCCCCCCCCCCCCCCCCCCCCCCCAGTATGAGTAACACTTGTTGATGGAAGTCTTTCCTCAAAAAGCTGATGAGGCAGAGCCGGGAGAGCAAATGGGGACAGGAATAGGGAAAGAGGGGCAAAGGAGGGGAATACGGGGAGGAAGGAGAAGGGAGAGACCGGGGGGGGGGGGGGGGGTACACAGGGAGCGAGAGACCGGGGAGGGGAGATGCAGGGAAGGAGGGACAAAGGAGGCTAGAAAAGGAACAGGACTACAAAGTACCACAACCAAGGGCCCAAAACAAGGAACTGCTGCGAGCACCCACCCAGTACGGTCTGTGGGCGAAGGGAGGTCCCGTTGTGCAGGGGACTACCCACGTGGCGGCCATGGCGGGTGCCCCCGGGACAAGGGGAAACCACGGAGCGCAAAGACCCGACCGCATGGGGAGAGCAGCGATAGCGGCCATCCTGGACGGCCCCCCAACAAAGGGAAACCCCGGAGGGCAGGGGCGCGTCCACCAGATAAGTATGGTTAATCCCACAGGAGCGAGGGGGCAGAAGCCCCCCACCAGGATAGTCACCTGGAGCATAAAGGGACTTAACGGCCCAGTGAAGAGATCCAGAGTCCTCACACAGCTCAGAAATATGAGGGCCGACATAGTCTTCCTCCAAGAGACGCACCTGAGGGAGCAGGACCAACTGCGGGTAAGGAAGGGCTGGGTGGGACAAACCTACCATTCCTGCTATGGGACAAGGGCCAGGGGGGTGGCGATCCTGATCGGCAAGAGGACGATGTTTAGGGCAACAAGGACGGTTACAGACCCGGGGGGGGACGGTACGTCATGGTCAGCGGTGCCCTGGATGGGGCGCCGGTAGTTCTAGTCAACGTGTACGCGCCCAACTGGGACGACACGAGTTTCATCAAAAAGACCATGGCAGAAATCCCGGACATAGCGACGCATAGACTAATCATGGGGGGGGGGGGGGGAGACTTCAACTGTGTACAGGATCCAAAGACGGACAGATCAAACCCAAAACGGGGAAAACCTCAAGCATGGCAAGGGAACTCAGTCACTTTATGGAGCAGATGGGAGCGGTGGACCCCTGGAGGTTCGCCCACCCGGGGGAGAAGGAATTCTCCTTCTTCTCCCCAGTACACAACGTGTACACCAGAATTGACTTCTTTGTGGTGGGGAAAACGGTGCTTCTAGAGATAGACAAGGTGGAATACTCCGCAATTGTGATATCAAACCACGCTCCACACTACATGGACGTGCGGCTAGAGACGGGAAGGGCCCAGCGCCCCACATGGAGGTTGGACGGTGCCTTACTAGCTGAGAAGGCCTTCAGCGAAAGGATAGCGCGGGCCATAGCGGAATACACGGAGAAGAACCAAAACGGGGAGGTCTCACCCTCCACATTCTGGGAAGCGCTTAAGGCCGTACTAAGAGGGGAAATCATCGCTTTCAAAGCACAAAGAGATAGGGTGGAAAGGGCGGCTGGGCAGAAGCTGGTCGACTCCATACCGGAGGTAGACCGTAAATACTCCGAGGCCCCGACCGTAGAGCTCCTGGCGGAGAGGAAAGAGCTATAAAGGAACTTTGACCTGCTCTCCACCAGGAAAGCAGTGCACCAACTCCGCCAGGCACGCGGGACCCTATACGAACACAGAGACAAAGCCAGCCGCCTGTTGGCACACCAGCTGAGAAATCAGGCAGCCACCAGAGAAATTGCACAAATCAGGGGTACCGGAAGCACGTTGGTAACGGAACCAGAAAAGACTAACAAAACCTTCAAGGCCTTCTACCAAGAGCTGTACACCTCAGAGCCCCCAACGGGGAAGGCTGGGATGAACCGGTTCCTTGATGGACTGGACATACCAGTCGTGGGGGAGGGCAGAAATTGGGACCTGGAAGCACCACTAGCACTGGGAGAGATCATGGAGAGCATTAGCTCCATGCAGACGGGGAAGGCGCCGGGACCGGACGGATTCCCGGCGGACTTCTACAAAACAGTCGTGACAGCGTTGGCCCCGCACCTGCGGGAGATGTTCACAGACTCACTAGCTAGGGGCACACTGCCACCCACGTTAGCACAGGCCCCAATCTCGCTGCTACCTAAGAAAGACAAAGACCCAACGGAATGTGGGTCATACAGACCCATCTCACTGCTGAACGCAGATGCCAAAATACTGGCCAAAATCCTAGCCAAAAGGCTAGAAGACTGTACCTGAGGTTGTCACAGAGGACCAGGCGGGCTTCGTCAAAGGTAGACAGCTTACCTCGAACATCAGGCGCCTGCTGAACGTGATAATGACCCCCTCCGGGGAGAGAACACAAGAGCTGATCGTCTCCCTGGACGCAGAAAAGGCCTTCGACAGAGTCAAATGGAAATACCTCATAGAGGTACTGGAGCGGTTCGGGCTTGGAACAGGGTTCGCCGCTTGGGTAAAGCTCCTATGCAATGCTCCCATGGTGAGCGTATGGACCAACAATACCAACTCCCAATACTTCCAGCTGCACAGGGGCACCAGGCAAGGATGCCCACTTTCCCACCTACAATTCTACCACTGGGCGGCAACAGCCGAGCGAGTAAGGGGATGGATACAGGAGCCAGAGGCCGAGTGGGTGCACGCGGAGGAGGCCTCCTGCATGGGGACCTCCCTCCGGGCCCTCGCCACGGCAGCACTCCCATCCCCACCCAAAAAACACTCCAGCAGCCCAGTGGTGATAGCCACCCTCCAATCCTGGAAGCAACTGCGGCAGCAACTTGGCCTGACCAAAATATCTGACAAAGCTCGCATCTGCAACAACCATAGGTTCAAACCAGCACTGACTGACGCCACCTTCAAAAGGTGGAGGCAGGACGGGGCGACACTGACAGTCAGGGACCGATACACGGACAGCAGGATCGCAACACTGGACGAACTGACAGAGAAATTTCAGCTAGCTGGGGGGAACGAGCTACGGTACATGCAGCTCAAAAACCTCTTACGAAAGGAGACAAGGACGTACCCACAACCGCCACGACAGACATTACTGGAAGAGTTACTGGACGCAAGTATCCTAGGTAAAGGGAACTGTAGCGACATGTATGACCGACTGATAGAAAGGGCCGACACCGTACTGGATGCAACAAGAAAGAAATGGGAGGAGGACGTGGGGATTGAGATAGGGTGGGGACTCTGGAGCGAAGCACTGCAAAGGGTCAACTCCACCTCCACGTGCGCAAGGCTCAGCCTGACGCAGCTAAAGGTGGTACATAGAGCCCACCTAACAAGAACCCGTATGAGTAGGTTCTTCCCGGAGGTGGAGGACAGATGTGAACGGTGCCAAGTAGGCCCGGCCAACCACGCCCACATGTTCTAGTCTTGCCCCAGACTGGTGGAGTACTGGACAGCCTTCTCCGAGGCTATGTCCAAAGTGGTGGGGGTGAGGGTGGAGCCATGCCCGATAGTGGCGGTCTTCGGTGTCTCGGACCAGCCAGATCTATTCCTGGGGAGGAGGGCGAATGCCCTTGCCTTTGCCTCCCTGATCGCCTGCCGTAGAATCCTGTTTGGCTGGCGGTCAGCAGCACCGCCCAGAGCTGCAGACTGGCTGTCCGACCTCTCGGAATCTCTCCAAATGGAGAAAATCAAATTCGCCATCTGAGGATCAGACGACGGCTTCCACAGAACGTGGGAGCCATTCTCGCGACTGTTCCGGGACCTGTTTGTGGCCAACGAACAAGAGGAAGAATAGCCAGGTAGCCAAGAATCAGGGGAACTTAGTCAAGAATCGGGAGGGTAGCCAAGGCATGAAAGGGAGAGAGGGACTGGGAGGGAGGGAGAGGGGGGGGGGGGGGGGGGGGTGGCTAAACCTGATAAAGAAAGGCGAACCACGGGGGGGGGGGGGGGGCAGACAGCTGAACTTGAGGAGGGAGTGGCGAACCGTGGAGGGAGGGGGGACAGGAGAGGAGAACCAGCGGGATGGGGCGGGGGGCAGGGAAACGGGAGCCGGACGGAAGGCACGTGATGCCAAAACATGCATGACATCTCCAGGAGCGGGGAACGAGGAGGTTGGGGATGGAGGACGGGAGGAGCAGCGGAGACGAGCGGGGGGGACGGCGGCGAGAACCGTCCGGGAGAGGCGGGCAACAGCGGCACTCGAACCGGCCAGGTGTCGCACACTGTGGTTATATCCCCGGCACCCAAATGTATATTTGCCCCCACCCCCAGTCCCCGCCACCCCTGCCTCCCCTTCCCTCCCCCCCCCCGGCAAACAGTCGCGAACTCACGTGGTGTAAATAATTCAGCCAGATGCACAGAGCTGCTGCTGTCGAGCTGGTGCACAATACCCCACCAGTTAGTCTATTTCATAGTTTATTGTAGTCTATGTTGGGGTGTGCCCTTCTCTTCTAAATATGTGTATGTATATAGATATATGTTTCTTATTCTGTGTACATAACGGTAATTATACCTTGTTCAAAAACCCAATAAAAACATTTATTAAAAAAAAGCTGATGAGGCTAGGTCAATTTCAGAACCGAGAATGATACATTTTTGTTAGGTATTGTACGAAGCATATAGAACCAAGGCAGGTAACTGGAACGGAAGCATGCTCATTCATAATCTAATTGAATGGCAGAACAGACTCAAGGGTCTAAATGGTCCCTTTCACTCCCTTTCATGCAATATTGACAAGTTACAGGTTTCTGCAGAGACTCTGTCCAGCAGTAAAGGCCAGCTTCCCCAAGCACTGTGACAGTGCCACATGAGAGTCCCTGTTGATATTGAGATTGTGCTAAATTATACTTGTGAACATGTAGTGTCAACATGACATTGAAGTTTGTGTTTTCAAAGGGCGAAAATACTTCAAAGGATATTAGCTTAGATTCTTGGTAAACACGCCCAACTGAATCTGCTGTCTGGCGTTTAAGATTTAAACACTTAATCTATTGTGCTACAGCAAGGCGGGGTACACTACAGTGGGTCTTGTCATATGGGTGACCTGTTAGACCAAGGCCATGTATGTTTGTGTAGATGGATGTGAAATATCTCAACAGAAAACAATTCTCCTCATTGTCATGAAAATGCCACTTTACTTTTGGAAAAATGATTTTCAAAAAGCTTTCAACTGACTGGAAACTTGATACTTCAAAAAATGAGACAGCAAACTGCTTTAAAAATGCAGGGCCATCTTCTAACATGAAGGTGAAAGAGGCAAATAAGAATCCCCTCCAAAAGGAAGTGTGAAGAGAGAGACATTTCAAAGGGACATCTAAATCCAACACGCGAAGGAAGAGACTAAAAATACAAAGTGTTAAATTTTAATGAACAGTAAAGACAATGGGAACCGTTAAGCAGCCAGGTACACCCAACAAGCACTCAAACCCCACTGTGGAGACACAATAACCTAAACTCCTATTAGTTTCCATTTTATTACAGTATGTCAAATGATTCTGACACTAAATATCAAAATGTGATTACTTACTCTACAACAATGACTGCAAATTCATTTTAGGGATTAAATAGACAGGAGATTGTTAAGAGTAGATTTTGCCAAACCTACACATACAGAAGCCATCAAATTCATCTGGAAAAATTGCTCAACAAATTTCTCACTCTCTCGCTCTTTTAATTTGAGAAAAGCCCTTTCTCAACAGTACAAGAATCCAACCCAAGAGATAGTGACTACCCATTAGAAAGAGCCTGAGGGGGAATCCATCGATTTCTGGGAGACAGATTACAAAATTAAAAGGAAGGAAATTGTCTCCAGCAAGCCGCCATTGTCTGAACTTTGCTGAAGGCAATTTTCTTCCCTTTAATTCAACTCCAGGATTCTAAAGGGAACCAGCTAACTTCAAACGGCCGCAATGTTCAACAATCTGCCCCTCAAGGATAAGCATACAACTTAATCGTACATTCTTTTAACTTTTCTTACTTCTGATATCTGTGTGTGCGTGTGTGTGTGTGTGTGTGTGATATCACATATTTTGTTATTTTCCCTTGGGTTTAGTATCTAACAAACTTATTCTTTCTCTGACTCAAGAAACCTGGTTTGATTGATTCCTTATTAAAATGCAAATACATTTGGATTGGAAAAGGCATCTATGAGGAAAATAAACTTAAAAACCTTTGCTGTGATCTATCTAGGTGACGGAATGAAGAGGAGCCATTTTGTCCCTCCTCACCCGATTGTCGAGCAGTGTTTCAAATAAACTAGTTAAATTGATTGTTCATCCTATTTTCTTGATGTAGGAACTTACATTGAGCAAACTGGCTTCAGTATTTGCTCAAGTAACAATAATTAAATGAAGTAATTCTTGGCACCAGTCCAGAAGCCATTTCTGTGTATGTGCAACTCCATCCTCGTGATTGTGTTGTTACTCGTGTCTTAATAAAGCTCGTAGTCTCAAGTGTGGAGAAGATGCTTTATTGTGAGTTCGTTCAGTTTCCAGAGCTCGACCTAGAACGACCTTCCAGTGCTAACTACCAGCTTTGCTTGCTGTGTGTGTGTCCTGCTTACCAGCCCGCCTGCTGTGAAGTGTGTCTTGTGTATATGTGTTGCTCCAAGTTCTGCCCTCAGTGAAGTGTGTCCTCACTTCCTGTCCTGATCTATTTATATGGCTCTCCCGTGCTCCCTCTAGTGGTTGCTCAGTTGTGTTGCATCTGGTTAACTTGTGATCACCACATCCCCCTTTTTCTCTTAACATATTTTCTGTACATCGTTAAAGAAAATTGTACATCCTGTCCCGGTGTATTTGTAGCTCTCCCGCTCGTGTTTGCTCAGTTGTGTTGCATCTGGTTAACTTGTGATCACCACAGTGATGACTAATAAGTAAATGGGAAAATGGGTGTGGCATTCTTTGGTACATTGTAAAGTGCATCAGATGCTGCATTACAATAGCATCCTCTTCTCTCAGTTATGGACTGCATTGGGTTCAAGCATCAGGTATGGACATATAACTTAGGCTGGTATTTCAAGGTGGTGTTTAGAGGATGTTGCTACGCTGTCAGAGCTGAGGTGTTAAACTAACCTGCCACTTGCCTGTTCAGATAAGCATAAAAGATTCTATGAAACTATTCAATAAGAAGTCTTACAACACCAGGTTAAAGTCCAACATGTTTGTTTCAAACACTAGCTTTCGGAGCACTACTCCTTCACATTCTCCTGAGGAAGGAGCAGTGCTCCGAAAGCTAGTGTTTGAAACAAACATGTTGGACTTTAACCTGGTGTTGTAAGACTTCTTACTGTGCTCACCCCAGTCCAACGCTGGCATCTCTACATATAGAGATATAGAGAAATACAGCACAGAACAGGCCCTTCGGCCCACGATGTTGCGCCAAACTTTTGTCCTAGGTTAATCATAGAATTTTGGACAATTTTTCATGGCCAATCCACCCAACCTGGACATCTTTGGACTGTGGGAGGAAACCGGAGTACCCGGAGGAAACCCACACAGTCACGGGGAGGATGTGCAGACTCCACACAGACAGTGACCCAAGTCGAAATCGAACTTGGGACCCTGGAGCTGTGAAGCAATTGTGCTATCCACAATGCTACCGTGCTGCCCTTAAGAAGTTAACCTACACTCCATTATTCTACCCTAATCCAAGTACCTATCCAATAGCCGCTTGAAGGTCCATAAATTTTCCGACTCAACTACTACCACAGGCAGTGCATTCCATGCCCCCACTACTCTCTGGGTAAAGAACCTACCTCTGACATCCCCTCTATATCTTCCACCATTTATCTTAAATTTATGTCCCATTGTAATGGTGTGTTCCACCCGGGGAAAAAGTCTCTGACTGTCTACTCTATCTATTCCCCTGATCATCATATAAACCTCTATCAAGTCGCCCCTCATCCTTCTCCGTTCTAATGAGAAAAGGCCTAGCACCCTCAACCTTTCCTCGTATGACCTACTCTCCATTCCAGGCAACATCCTGGTAAATCTCCTTTGCACCTTTTCCAAAGCTTCCACATCCTTCCTAAAATGAGGTGACCAGAACTGCACACAGTACTCCAAATGTGGCCTGACCAAGGTTTAGTACAGCTGCATCATCACCTCACGGCTCTTAAATTCAATCCCTCTGCTAATGAACGCTAGCACACCATAGGCCTTCTTCACAGCTCTATCCACTTGAGTGGCAACTTTCAAAGAACTATGAACATAGACCCCAAGATCTCTCTGCTCCTCCACATTGCCAAGAACCCTACCATTAACCCTGTATTCCGCATTCAGATTTGTCCTTCCAAAATGGACAACCTCACACTTGTCAGGGTTAAACTCCATCTGCCACTTCTCAGCCCAGCTCTGCATTCTATCTATGTCTCTTTGAAGCCGACAACAGCCCTCCTCACTATCCACAACTCCACCAATCTTCGTATCATCGGCAAATTTACTGACCCACCCTTCAACTCCCTCATCCAAGTCGTTAATGAAAATCACAAACAGCAGAGGACCCAGAACTGATCCCTGCGGTACGCCACTGATAACTGGGCTCCAGGCTGAATATTTGCCATCCACCACAACTCTCTGTCTTCTATCGGTTAGCCAGTTTGTTATCCAACTGGCCAAATTTCCCACTATCCCATGCCTCCTTACTTTCTGCATAAGCCTACCATGGGGAACCTTATCAAATGCCTTACTAAAATCCATGTACACTACATCCACTGCTTTACCTTCATCCACATGCTTGGTCACCTCCTCAAAGAATTCAATAAGACTTGTAAGGCAAGACCTACCCCTCACAAATCCGTGCTGACTATCCCTAATCAAGCAATGCCTTTCCAGATGCTCAGAAATCCTATCCCTCAGTACCCTTTCCATTACTTTGCCTACCACCGAAGTAAGACTAACTGGCCTGTAATTCCCAGGGTTATCCCTATTCCCTTTTTTGAACAGGGGCACGACATTCGCCACTCTCCAATCCTCTGGTACCACCCCTGTTGACAGCGAGGACGAAAAGATCATTGCCAACGGCTCTGCAATTTCATTTCTTGCTGCCCATAGAATCCTTGGATATATCCCGTCAGGCCCGGGGGACTTGTCTATCCTCAAGTTTTTCAAAACGCGCAACACATCTTCCTTCCTGACAAGTATCTCCTCAAGCTTATCAGTCTGCTTCACGCTGTCCTCTCCAACAATATGGCCCCTCTCGTTTGTAAATACTGAAGAAAAATACTTGTTCAAGACCTCTCCTATCTCTTCAGACTCAATACACAATCTCCCGCTACTGTCCTTAATCGGACCTACACTCGCTCTAGTCATTCTCATATTTCTCACATATGTGTAAAAGGCCTTGGGGTTTTCCTTGATCCTACCCGCCAAAGATTTTTCATGCCCTCTCTTAGCTCTTCTAATCCCTTTCTTCAGTTCCCTCCTGGCTATCTTGTATCCCTCCAGCGCCCTGTCTGAACCTTGTTTCTTCAGCCTTACATAAGTCTCCTTCTTCCTCTTAACAAGACATTCAACCTCTCTTGTCAACCATGGTTCCCTCACTCGACCATCTCTTCCCTGCCTGACAGGGACATACATATCAAAGACACGCAGTACCTGTTCCTTGAACAAGTTCCACATTTCACTTGTGTCCTTCCCTGACAGCCTATGTTCCCAACTTCTGCACTTCAATTCTTGTCTGACAGCATTGTATTTACCCTTCCCCCAATTATAAACCTTGCCCTGTTGCTCGCACCTATCCCTCTCCATTACTAAAGTGAAAGTCACAGAATTGTGGTCACTACCTCCAAAATGCTCCCCCACTAACAAATCTATCACCTGCCCTGGTTCATTACCAAGTACTAAATCCAATATGGCCTCCCCTCTGGTCGGACAATCTACATACTGTGTTAGAAAAGCTTCCTGGACACACTGCACAAACACTACCCCATCCAAACTATTTGATCTAAAGAATTTCCACTCAATGTTTGGGAAGTTGAAGTCACCCATAGCTACTACCCTGTGACTTCTGCACCTTTCCAAAATCTGTTTCCCAATCTGTTCCTCCACATCTCTGCTGCTATTGGGGGGCCTATAGAAAACTCCCAACAAGGTGACTGCTCCTTTCCTATTTCTAACTTCAACCCATATTACCTCAGTAGGCACATCCCCCTCGAACTGCCTTTCTGCAACTGTTATACTATCTCTAATTAACAATGCCACCCCCCCCCCCCCCCCACCTCTTTTACCATCCTCCCTAATCTTGTTGAAACATCTATAACCAGGGACCTCCAACAACCATTTCTGCCCCTCTTCTATCCAAGTTTCCGTGATGGCCACCACATCGTAGTCCCAAGTACATATCCATGCCTTAAGTTCACCCACTTTATTCCTGATGCTTCTTGCATTAAAGTATACACACTTCAACCCATCTCCTTGCCTGCAAGTACTCTCCTTTGTCATTGTTACCTTCCCCACTGCATCACTATGTGCTTTGGCGTCCTGACTATCGTCTACCTTAGTTGCTGGACTACAGATCCGGTTCCCATTCCCCTGCCAAATTAGTTTAAACCCTCATGGAAAAACATCATGGAAACTATTCAAGGAAGAGAAACACTGGAGATTTGTTTGCTGGACTTTCTGATGGGCAGAAATTCAGTAAAATTGATCTTTCACAGGCATATCTGCAGATGAATGTGGCTGAAGAATCATAGCCAGTACTCAGCATTGTAACACACAAAGGTTTGTTTCATTACAGAAGCAGTTGGTTCACCTCAATCCCAAGCTGAAGTTGCAACTTGCTTGCGGTGCCTCACCCTATGGGGTTGGTGCAGTCGTCGCACACATTGGGCGCAATTCTCCGACCCCCACACCGGGTGGGAGAATCGCGGGAGTGCCGGGCGAATCACGCCACACCACCCTGACACCCCCACGTGATTCTCCCACCCCCCCAAAATGGCGTGTCGCATTTTGCGACAGGCCGCTCGGAGAATCGCCGCCCCAGTCGAGCGGCGATTCTCCGGCGTGAACATCGCGTGACCGCTGCATGTGGGGCCTGTGGGGGGCGGGGGGAGGATCAAGCACCAGGGGGGTGCTCAGGGGGGTCTGGCCCGCGATCGGTGCCCACCGATCGGCGGGCCGGAGTCTCTAAAAGACGCACTCTTTTCCCTCCGCCGCCCTGCACGATCAAGCCGCCATGTCTTGCAGGGCAGCGGAGGGGAAGACGGCAACCTGCGTATGCGCGGGTGATGTCATTTAGGTGCCGCCGGCCGCGTCATTCAGGCCGCGTCACTTTGACGCAAGCGTCACGGCCTGGCGCGCCTGCTTGACGCGCCGCTGCTCCTAGCCCCCCGGGTGGGGGAGAATAGGGGGCGAGGAGCGGCCTCCAATGCCGGAGTGAAACACTCCGGGTTTCACTCTGCCGTCGGCAGTTTGTCTCCCTTTGGGAGAATTGCACCCATTATTCTTTCAGGAGAGGACCGACAGGTACCATTGTTTCACGCACTCTTACTAGCACAGAAATGAATTACACTCAGCTAGGAAAAGAATCTTTGAACGTCATTTTCAGCGTATCCATTACGTCACTGGTTGGGGGAAAGGGGTATTCCTCTGCAAAATCTCTTGGCCTCTCGCAATATTTTGTGCCCCCATTGCAATTTATGCTCCGGACAAACAAGTGTGCAAAATCCTGGTGAGTATTATGATGGCATTGATGGAAAACACAGGCCTGTTCCACGGCGGCACGGTGATTAGCACTGCTAGCTCACGGCACTGAGGACCGGGGTCCGGTATCGAACCCGGGTCACCGTCTGTGGGGAGTTTGCACATTCTCCCCGTGTCTGTGTGGGTTTCAACCCCACAACCCAAAGATGTGCAGCGTAGGTGGATTGGCCAGGCTAAAATGCCCCTTAATTGGAAAAAACTCTAAATTTATTTTTTAAAGTTCTCAGGAAGTCTGATGTGCATGGCTCAGTTACTGTCAAAGCTGCCTAATAGTAAAACTACAAGTAAAACCATGCCCTCACCAAATGAGGTACACACTTAAGGATCCCTCTTGTCAACCTGCACTTTGGCCATTTGACATTGAATCAATGATGGATATCTGTTTATGCTCCAGTTCAGTCAGACAGACATTACCTCTGTGGATTTCTGCATAGTTTGGTTTGGATACTGTTATGGGCCAAGTTTTAGAGAACCCCAAAATGTATCATGGAGTTCACCTGACCCACTTTTGATAGATTGTGGTATGGGGAGCACACGGCCCACTCTACAGGTGTGGTGCAGCAGACATATAACAATAATTTTTAAAGCAAAACAATGTTTATTCTATGAACTCAAGTTAACCTTTATAAAACATATAGTGAACATCTTAGCAACCATCAATTCAAATACAACCCCCAAAGAATACAACACTAAGTAATCCTTAAACTTTCCTTTTAACATCCATAAGACATTTTTAAAAACTTTTAACAGAAGCACATCAGGTTTAAATTCACCACTGAGAACAGTTATCACTCTGAATTCACCAAATGATCAAGAGATGGTCTTTACATGGCAGAGAGAACAACATTACACCTTCTTTGGCTGGCTGCAGCTCCAACACTGAAACAAAACCAAAAAAAAACACAGACACACCCAAGCTTTTCTCAAAGTGAAACTAAAAACCAGAGCCAGAGCTCAGCTCCACCCACACTCCGACGTCACTGCAGTAACTTGAGCAGACAAACATTTCTTAAAGTGACATTCTCATGACAATACTCTTAATGGTATTGATGAGCTCACAGACATTTTGGGCATCTGACTTGGGAAAAATTAATTGATAATGCAAAAACGCTCAAATATCAAGTCATTGTAATATGTTTTCCCCTTTGTTAAATCAGTTCTAAATGTTGATCTGGAGTGGGAACAAAGCTATGTTCTATATGACTATAAATTATCACTAAATTGTTCTTACTGTAAAATACAACACTGACTCATAGAAAACGTAACACTTTCTGGCTCATTCATAGTAGAATTCTGGTATAACTTAAGTTCAGCATTCAAAATTAGAATTGGAAAAAAATCTAGAATGAATGATTCATGATAATCTTTATGTATTTAAAAAATGTTGCAATTACGATGCCGTCATTTTGAGCTCAATCGCGCTTTTATTATGTACACCTGGCTTTAGCCATTGCTTTCATATCTGCCTCCCACTCATAAATATTCAATTGAACAAATGTAGAGGGTATCGAGCAATAACATCAAATAAGTGTGTACGAGTATGCTACATTTAGCGGCTGAGTGAGCTTGATTTGTCAAATCTGACTATGTTTTTCAGGATTATCGAACACCTTTGTCGAATGAACCATACTGTATGACTTGTGCCACAGTATATGTTACAGTCATGTAAAGTCAAACACTTTAATTCATTAAATTCAATGCCGCGAAACCTGGCTGAAAAGGTCAATAGCAATTGGCAGCATTAAGTGTTCCTGTTGCTAACTGCAAGAAATGATCTAAAATTGGTTAGCCAATAGCTTTTTAAGGACACTTATCACTTAGGCCCCAGCAACCTCTCAAAAGCATGTTTGGAGAGGAGGCATTGGAGACAAGGGCCTGTGGATCTGAAATAGGTTGAGAAACCCAGAAGAAATTTCAGCAGATCTGGCAATGGCATTTCAAGAACAGCCATTTAACTCCAGTATTGTTTTTGTGTTTGACATTGATTGTACAATGGGAAGTTGCAAACCTGCATGGCACTATCACAATTGGAGTGCTTGATGGGTCAATCCAAAGATTAAATTTGGAGGAATTAGCAGGTTTCGCATAGAATCAGCAATTGTCGAAGATGGATGCCATTTCTTTTTTTTAAATCAATTTAGAGTACCCAATTATTTTTTTTCAATCCACCTACCCTGCACATCTTTGGATTGTGGGGGTGAAACCCATGCAGGCATGGGGAGAATGTGTAAATTCCACAAGGACAATGACCCAGAGCCAGGATTGAACCTGGGACCTAGGAGCCATGAGGCAACAGTGTATTGATGCCATTTCTTGGATGCATTTGATGCTTTGTAGTTGAAGTGAAGGTCATGGAAAAAGAAAGATTATCAGCAGTCTATGAGGCCCCTTGTAGTCAAACATTTGGGAGGTTGCTTCTTAGATGAAATTTAACTGAAACAGAGGGAGACCTTCTACCTCTGTTGGAATCTCCCACTTTCAAGATATTGATTTGATTTGATTTATTGTCACATGTACCGAAGTACAGTGAAAAGTATTGTACACAGTACGTACATAGTACGCAAGAATAATCAACAGAGAACATTGACAAATGGTATATCGACAAACAGTGATTGGTTACAGTGCGGAACAAGGGACCAAACAAAGCAAGCAAAGCAAGTACATGAGCAAGAGCAGCATAGGGCGTCATGAATAGTGTTCTTACAGGGAACAGATCAGTCCGAGGGGGAGTCATTGAGGAGTCTTGTAGCTGTGGGGAAGAAGCTGTTCCTATGTCTGGATATTCAGACTTCTGTACCTTCTGCCTGATGGAAGGGTCTGGAAGAAGGCAATGCCTGGGTGGGAGGGTGTCAGATAATGCTGTCTGCCATTGCTAATTGCTGTTAATTACTGTGCATTACCTCCCCAGGTTAACCATAATCGATCTCCCCATGAGGCTTGTGGAGGAACTTCCCCAGTAGGGGGCAGAGGCCCACTCAGCTGTGACTTGTAAAAAGCTGAACAGAAAATCCGGCCCGAGCAGGGACCAGCATTTTGGTTGTGTCAACGGGGGCAGTTAATAGTTACTGCCATGGGCAGACTTTATGTTCTGTTAAATAAATCCTTTATCATTCCTCCCGCTGGCTTCCTGGTCATTAAAATGACCTTGGCTACTTGCTGCCTTTCTGCTGGAAAACGTTTTCTATCAGTAAGCAGCTTCTTCTTGATGTAAAGGCAGACAAGAAATATGGCTGTCTCATTGTGTGGCACTTTCCAAGTTCCCGGCCCTTTTCCAAGTATAGTGGTTAGTTAGGTGGATTATACATTCTGTGCGAGAGAGCTTGGGCAGTCTCTGAATGACCCATTCAATTGATAATAACCTTGTGGATTGATTTCAGGGAAAGGTATTGATTCAACATCAGTCTGGAAGGATGTTTATGTTCCCTCTGGAGGCGAGGGATGGTTTTAATCCACAAAAGGAATCAGGTGATCCTTAAGTTTATTTCGCAGCCTTTGATGGTCAGTTTTCTTTTAATATAAACATTAGTTTGAAGTTGGAATTGTACCAGAACATGACAAAGCTGTGAACTTGATTCTCAATACCTCTTGGTTACAGAAATTTGCTGCTCACCATGGGTACTGTCAACAAACTGTTCCCCAATGGTCAGAAAGAAGCAGCTCTGAGCACTGACTATGTATGGTTGACTTTTAATGACCCTCATCAATTGTTATTCCCTTTTCAACTTGGTCTCAATGGTGAGTTTCAGGAAAGCCGGGAAAGCCATGCTGGCAGTATTAACTTACACACCAGTTGGGCTGTCACTGCAATTTTGTGATTTTCATAGTCACATCACTGAGCACCTCCCTGGTGGGCGACAGCAAGCATCTGAATGCATCCCAGGTCAAACAGTAGCCCACCCCCAGGCACACGGACATTATTTACCAACTTTAAACTCGAATCTTACACCTAAACTCATGTCCTCCTCAATGTTAAAAATCCCCTGTTTGCTTAGTTCCATAGCCAAACGCAGAGTTCTCATTTTACACCACTGTGGAAAGGTAATTAAGCATTCAGTTGAAATTAGCAATACGTCACAGGAAGGTTGTCGCATTATTTCCACTGTGTTTTCAAATTGTTAGTAGGCTTTGATTGACAGCTTCCACACACCCACAGCTGTCTGCATTATTTCATTCATCTTCCTTCATGCTTGAGTGGCTTTGAAATACCCAGTTGTGAAACTAACCATAATGTAATAAACATCAAGCTACGTTGAAAGTTACCGGAACACATCAAAGACAGCTAAGTGATTTCTGTTAATTTCACAACTGGATACTTCAAAGCTGCTCAAGGATGAAGGGGATAAATGAAACAATGCAGACACTTCCCACTTTCTCTGTCTGTTAGCTTTGACAAAGAGTCATCGGACTCGAAGCGTTAGCTCTTTTCTCTCCCTACAGATGCTGCCAGACTTGCTGAGATTTTCCAGCATTTTCTCTTTCGTTTCAGATTCCAGCATCCGCAGTAATTTGCTTTTATTTAATGCAGACACTGGGTGTGTGTGAAGGCAATTTCACAGAGAAATTAATGAAAGAGTTGCAGATCAAAGATCTGAGGGGGTTTAAACCCAGTTGATTGGTTTTCTTTTTCCAGGAATTGACAGGTGCTGCATCCTCTGCCTGAGCCGGCAGGTATATTGTCCAGGTGAGTGTTAAAGCAATTATCTTTTGAGCTGCCTCTGTCTGGGTTGATCTCTGGCTTCCAGGCAGGGTCTCTCTTATGGGGATCTCTAGTGGGGTCTCTCTAATTAGTGGGTCTCTGGTGGGGAGGGTCTGATAGACATGGGGTGGGCAGGTCTTACATTGTGGGGGGGGAGGGCGGCCTTCCGCTGACCTTTGGGGGTAACTGCCTGAAAGAGTTACCCTCTTGGCCCACCTCAAAGTCCATGGTGCCAGGGCCACGTTTGTCAAGACCTGCATCAATTCTCGCCGCCATGATTCCTGGCCCAAAGGACCGGAGAATCCTGAGGGGCCAAAGAATATGGTGCCAGTCCATCAATAGAACACAAAAGGGTCTTTCATCCTCCTGCTGGCAAACTACACACACGGGCAGTGACCCGGGCCGTGATCGAACCCGGGTCCTCAACACCATAGGCAGCAGAGTTAACCACTGCGCCACCCTGCTGCCCCACAAACCTCAATCTCGATGCCAACGGGGAACTGGAGCATTGGAGTGCCAATCCCGTTTTTCCCCGATGCTGGACTCTCTGCCCAATCATGAACCACCCTGCTGGTGTGGCGAAGCAAAGAATCCAGCCCTGAAAGGTTCGACCTGGCATGGCAGGGAGAAGTGAGCCTATTAGAAAGCATAAAGTAACTGAGGGTTTATATCTGCCAGAGCCATGGCATCAAGCAAAATTATTTCATAAGGCATAATTTGGTTGTGTTAGTTAATGTGATGGTATATTTTCTTTAGTTTGATATATTAGTTGCCTGTTAAATAATGTTTAGTCTATGATAATCTTAGATTGTTTGTTGCAGTAAAAGTCTTACAAATTAAAATTCTTCCTTTCTTCCATCAGACACAGGGAAATTATTGGTCTCTACAGGATAACACAATGGAAAATTAATGATATTTACCAACACAAAGATAAGCATGCTAACCTGTATTTCTTTTCCAACTCACGGAACAACTAAAACACCGATTGTTGGTGGCGGGGACACAAGATTATGGGCGGGATCCTCCAGCCTCCCAGCCACGTGCTTCCCGGCAGCGAGAGGCAGTGGGGCGATCGTTGGCGGCGAAATTCTCTGCTCCTGCCACTGGGAATTCCCACTGACGCCACCCCCAGGCTGCTGGGAAACCATCGGTGGGGGTGCGCTGCCGGAGTACCAGAAAGTCCCATCGCCAGTGGACGGCCGGAAAATTCTGGCTGATATTTTTTGCTTTGTTCTGTTTCTCTTAATCATTCTTATCCTGAAGCCAGACAGACAAAGGTGGAGTTCCACAGGTTCCAGCAAGCCTCCACTTATGTGTCATTACACTCTCAGTTCGTGCTGCAATCCATTTGGCTGGAGGGTCAATGCCTCATCCTATCACTGCTCTGTGCAGCTTTCCAGCAAAGATCACTGGCTGGAGATCAGAGGCAGAAATCCTGCCTAATGCTCTCCTTTCCCTTCCCAAGGGCACAAACTGCAACTGCAATATTCCTGATTGCTAAGCCAGGTCAGACAAGTTAACTCAGTACGGAGTAGGGATTGAACACCAGTAAAACAGAACTACGCCACGCCATGCAATCTATAGTCATGTAAATGTTGGCCCCTTGATATTTGACCGAGGAAATTGTACTTTTTTCATATACCTCATGTACATGGGCAGCAGGGTAGCACAGTGGTTAGCACTGTTGCTTCACAGCACCAGGGTCCCAGGTTCAATTCCTGGCTTGGGTCACTGCCTGTGCGGAGTCTGCACGTTCTCCCCATGTCTGCGTGAGTTTCCTCCGGGTGCTCCGGTTTCCTCCCACAAGTCCTGAAAGATGTGCTGTTAGGTGAATTGGACATTCTGAATTCTCCCTCTGTGTACCGAACAGGCGCTGGAGTGTGGCGATTAGGGGGTTTTCACAGTAACTTCATTGCAGAGTTAATGTAAGCCTACTGGTGACACATGTCATGGGAATGTCACTTTAAGAAATGTTAGTCTTCTCAAGTGGCTGCAGTGATGTCAGAGAGTGGGTGGAGCTGAGCTCTGGCTCTGCTTTTTAGTTTCGCTTTGAGAAAAATCTGCGGTGTGTTTGTGTTTTTTAGGTTTTTTTAGTGTTGGAGCTGCAGCCAGCCAAAGAAGGTGTAATTTTGATCTCTCTGCCATCTAAAGACTATCTCTAGATAATTTGGGTGAATTCAAAGTGATATCTGCTCTCAGTGGAGAATTTAAACCTGATGTGCATTCTGTCTTGTGGATGTTAAAAGTAAAGTTTAAGGATTATTTAGAGTGTTGTATTCTTTGGGGGTTGTGTTTGAATTGATGGTTGCTAAGATGTTCACTGTTTGTTTTAAAAAGTTTAACTGAGTTCATAGAATAAACATTGTTTTGCTTCATAAAATACTTTTCGATTTCTGCTGCACCATACCTGTAGAGTGGGCCGTGTGCTCCCCATACCACAATCTAGTAAAAGTTGTGGGTCAGGTGATCTCCATGATACACTTTGGAGTTCTCTAAACCCTGGCCCATAACACGCTAATAATGGTTATTATTATTATTATAAAGTCGCCTCCAGTTTCTCAGCCAAATAATTGGTTGAAATGATTCGGTGCCACCTATACTCCAGCCATCAGGGCAGAAAAAGGGTGACTATGACATGGCTCCTGACTCCTGAGAGCCATGCTGCCACAGGAACTCTGGAAAAGAAGGTTATTCCTTACACATGGGATATGGGTGACACTGACTGGGCCAGCATCTTGATCTGAGTGCCGTTACAGAGGCCATTTCAGAGTTGTGGATCTGAAGTCACGTGGAGGCCAGACCAGCCACGGGTCGCAGATTTCCTTACTTTAAAAAAAAAATTAGAGTATCCAATTTTTTTTTCCAATTAAAGGGCAATTTAGCGTGGCCAATCCACCTAACGTACACATCTTTGGATTTTGGGGGTGAAAGCCACACAGACACATGGAGAATGTGCAAACTCCACATGGACAGTGACCCAGGGCTGGGATTCGAACCCAGGTCCTCAGCGCCACAGTCCCAGTGCTAACCACTGCGCCGTATGCGTCCCTTAGATTTCCTTAGGGGGGCAGCAGGGTAGCATGGTGGTTAGCATAAATGCTTCACAGCTCCAGGGTCCCAGGTTCGATTCCCGGCTGGGTCACTGTCTGTGTGGAGTCTGCACGTCCTCCCCGTGTGTGCGTGGGTTTCCTCCGGGTGCTCCGGTTTCCTCCCACAGTCCAAAGATGTGCGGGTTAGGTGGATTGGCCAGGCCAAATTGCCCGTAGTGTCCTAATAGTAAGGTTATGGGGGGGAGTTGTTGGGTTACGGGTATAGGGTGGATACATGGATTTGAGTAGGGTGATCATTGCTCGGCACAACATCGAGGGACGAAGGGCCTGTTCTGTGCTGTACTGTTCTATCTATCTATCTATATTTCCTTCCTTAAAGGACATTAGTAAACCAGATGGTTTAGTACAACAATTGATGACAGTTTCATGATCATCATTACTGAGACTACTCTTCAACTCCAGATTTATAAATTGAATTAAAATTTTATGACAATCGTCAATGGTTTCATGGTCACCATTAGAATTTTAATTCCAGACTTTCTGCCATGGTGGCATACAAATCATTGTCCTCTTGGGCCCCTGGATTGTTCATCCATTGCCAATGTCCCCGCCCCAACGAAGACATCCTGAAACAACAAATCTGCTGCCGAGACTGTATTGGAGGAACTCTGTAATACTCTCAGTGGCTCTCAGTGGTGAGGTGTTGCATGCTGCACAATCTTGCCATTCTGAGGACACAGCCACCAACCAGGTGAGAAACTGTGGTGCAGGACCACGAGGATGTGGGGCAATAGGAGGAAGAGGAAAAGAAAGGGGAAGGGGGGCTGCAACCTGGAACTGAATCATTAATTCAGATGAGATACCATAACATCACGCCACATTCCCCATGTGTCAATGGACCCACACTCCTTATCTTCTATCACTGAGCATTTCATCAGACACTTGGCCATAAAGCAAAAATAAAAGCACAAACCTCACATTCCAGTCCAATAGTATGAATTAAATCATGCCACATAACATACAAAATTAAACTAATTACTATTGTGCATTCCCTGTCTTCTGTGTACCGTTACCCGACCTGGTGCCTGTGCACAGTGTTACACCAATAGATGCAGCATGGCCTGTAGAGGACAGCTGAATTTCAATAGCGTAGAGTACAGATTGTCTTGGAGGAGAACCTCGAGCTACTCTGCAGCCAGAAGTCCCAACCTTAGACTGCACCATCCTGGGATAGGTGGAAGCAGTCTATGTTGGCTGGTACAAGTCAGCAGGGCACTGGCAGGGTGATGTACTTGCTATGGTTGAATAACTGGCAATGAGTTCAAGCTGTGAGGCTTGCAACAGTAGTGGGTGTGTAAGATCTCTGCAGCTTATGAACATTAGGTATGAGTCCTGACTGATGGAGATTGGCAATGGGTGAGTGACTGGGGTATGATGGATTAAGCAGTGCCTGAGGCTCTTGGTACAGTTGGTAGTATATGGTATTTAGTATATGGTATTTAGTATATGGTATTTAGTATATGGTATTTAGTATATGGTATTTAGTATACGGTATTTAGTATATGGTATTTAGTATATGGTATTTAGTATACGGTATTTAGTATATGGTATTTAGTATATGATATTTAGTATATGGTATTTAGTATACGGTATTTAGTATACGGTATTTAGTATACGATATTTAGTATATGGTATTTAGTATACGGTATTTAGTATACGGTATTTAGTATATGGTATTTAGTATATGGTATTTAGTATACAGTATTTAGTATACGGTATTTAGTATACGGTATTTAGTATATGATATTTAGTATATGGTATTTAGTATACGGTATTTAGTATACGATATTTAGTATATGGTATTTAGTATACAGTATTTAGTATATGATATTTAGTATACAGTATATGGTATTTAGTATATGGTATTTAGTATACGGTATTTAGTATATGGTATTTAGTATATGATATTTAGTATACGGTATTTAGTATACGATATTTAGTATACGGTATTTAGTATATGGTATTTAGTATACGATATTTAGTATACAGTATTTAATATACGGTATTTAGTATACGGTATTTAGTATACGGTATTTAGAATATGGTATTTAGTATATGGTATTTAGTATATGGTATTTAGTATATGATATTTAGTATATGGTATTTAGTATATGGTATTTAGTATACGGTATTTAGTATATGGTATTTAGTATACGGTATTTAGTATACGATATTTAGTATACGGTATTTAGTATACGGTATTTAGTATACGGTATTTAGTATACGATATTTAGTATACGGTATTTAGTATACGGTATTTAGTATATGGTATTTAGTATACGGTATTTAGTATATGGTATTTAGTATATGGTATTTAGTATATGGTATTTAGTATACGGTATTTAGTATATGATATTTAGTATACAGTATTTAATATATGGTATTTAGTATACGGTATTTAGTATACGGTATTTAGTATACGGTATTTAGTATACGATATTTAGTATATGGTATTTAGTATACAGTATTTAATATATGGTATTTAGTATACGGTGTTTAGTATATGGTATTTAGTATACGGTATTTAGTATACGGTATTTAGTATACGGTATTTAGTATATGGTATTTAGTATACGGTATTTAGTATACGATATTTAGTATACGGTATTTAGTATACGGTATTTAGTATACGATATTTAGTATACAGTATTTAATATATGGTATTTAGTATACGGTGTTTAGTATATGGTATTTAGTATATGATATTTAGTATATGGTATTTAGTATACGGTATTTAGTATACGATATTTAGTATATGGTATTTAGTATACGGTATTTAGTATACGATATTTAGTATACAGTATTTAATATACGGTATTTAGTATATGGTATTTAGTATATGATATTTAGTATATGGTATTTAGTATACGGTATTTAGTATATGGTATTTAGTATATGGTATTTAGTATATGGTATTTAGTATATGATATTTAGTATACAGTATTTAATATATGGTATTTAGTATATGGTATTTAGTATACAGTATTTAGTATACGGTATTTAGTATACGGTATTTAGTATACGATATTTAGTATACGGTATTTAGTATATGGTATTTAGTATATGGTATTTAGTATACGGTATTTAGTATACGATATTTAGTATATAATATTTAGTATATGGTATTTAGTATACGGTATTTAGTATACGATATTTAGTATACAATATTTAGTATACGGTATTTAGTATATGGTATTTAGTATATGGTATTTAGTATATGGTATTTAGTATATGATATTTAGTATATGGTATTTAGTATACGGTATTTAGTATACGATATTTAGTATACGATATTTAGTATACGGTATTTAGTATATGGTATTTAGTATATGGTATTTAGTATACGGTATTTAGTATACGATATTTAGTATACGGTATTTAGTATATGGTATTTAGTATATGGTATTTAGTATATGGTATTTAGTATACGGTATTTAGTATATGGTATTTAGTATACGATATTTAGTATACGGTATTTAGTATACGGTATTTAGTATACGGTATTTAGTATACGGTATTTAGTATACGATATTTAGTATACGGTATTTAGTATACGGTATTTAGTATATGGTATTTAGTATACGGTATTTAGTATACGATATTTAGTATATGATATTTAGTATATGGTATTTAGTATATGGTATTTAGTATATGGTATTTAGTATACAGTATTTAGTATATGATATTTAGTATATGATATTTAGTATATGGTATTTAGTATATGGTATTTAGTATACGGTATTTTGTATACGATATTTAGTATATGGTATTTAGTATACGGTATTTAGTATACGATATTTAGTATATTATATTTAGTATATGGTATTTAGTATATGGTATTTAGTATATGATATTTAGTATATGTTATTTAGTATACGGTATTTAGTATACGGTATTTAGTATACGGTATTTAGTATATGGTATTTAGTATATGGTATTTAGTATACAGTATTTAGTATACGGTATTTAGTATACGGTATTTAGTATACGATATTTAGTATACAGTATTTAGTATACAGTATTTAGTATACGGTATTTAGTATACGGTATTTAGTATATGGTATTTAGTATACGGTATTTAGTATATGGTATTTAGTATACGGTATTTAGTATATGATATTTAGTATACGGTATTTAGTATATAGTATTTAGTATACAGTATTTAGTATACGGTATTTAGTATATGGTATTTAGTATATGGTATTTAGTATATGGTATTTAGTATACAGTATTTAGTATACGGTATTTAGTATACGGTATTTAGTATACGGTATTTAGTATACGTTATTTAGTATACGGTATTTAGTATACGGTATTTAGTATATAGTATTTAGTATACAGTATTTAGTATACGGTATTTAGTATATGGTATTTAGTATATGGTATTTAGTATACAGTATTTAGTATACGGTATTTAGTATATGGTATTTAGTATATGGTATTTAGTATATGGTATTTAGTATACGGTATTTAGTATATGGTATTTAGTATACGGTATTTAGTATATGATATTTAGTATACGGTATTTAGTATATAGTATTTAGTATACAGTATTTAGTATATGGTATTTAGTATATGGTATTTAGTATACGGTATTTAGTATATGGTATTTAGTATATGGTATTTAGTATATGGTATTTAGTATACGGTATTTAGTATACGGTATTTAGTATACGGTATTTAGTATACGGTATTTAGTATACGTTATTTAGTATATGGTATTTAGTATACGTTATTTAGTATATGGTATTTAGTATATGGTATTTAGTATATGGTATTTAGTATACAGTATTTAGTATACGGTATTTAGTATACGGTATTTAGTATATGGTATTTACTATATGATATTTAGTATATGGTATTTAGTATATGATATTTAGTATACGGTATTTAGTATATGATATTTAGTATACGGTATTTAGTATACGGTATTTGAAATTCAACCATTGGCCTTGACCACTCATGTGAGGTTATTATTTTTCTTGTGGCACAGATTCCGGGGCGGGATTCTCTGATCCTGAGGCTAAGATTTGACACCGTCGTAAACGCTGTCGCTTTTCTCGACGGCGTCAACAAGGCCCCAGGAACAGCGATTCTGACCCCTACAGGGGGCCAGCACAGCACTGGAGTGACCCATGCCGCTCCAGCTGCCGATCCCCGGCGTCAGATGGGTGCCGTGTGTCTGCGCATGCGCAGTGGGAATGGCGGCAATGTGCGCATGCGCAGTGGGAATGGCGGCAATGTGCGAATGCGCAGTGGGAATGGCGGCAATGTGCACATGCGCAGTGGGAATGGCGGCAATGTGCGCATGCGCAGTGGGAATGGCGGCAATGTGCGCATGCGCAGTGGGAATGGCGGCAATGTGCGTATGCGCAGTGGGAATGGCGGCAATGTGCACATGCGCAGTGGGAATGGCGGCAATGTGCGCATGCGCAGTGGGAATGGCGGCAATGTGCACATGCGCAGTGGGAATGGCGGCAATGTGCGCATGCGCAGTGGGAATGGCGGCAATGTGCGCATGCGCAGTGGGAATGGCGGCAATGTGCGCATGCGCAGTGGGAATGGCGGCAATGTGCACATGCGCAGTGGGAATGGCGGCAATGTGCGCATGCGCAGTGGGAATGGCGGCAATGTGCACATGCGCAGTGGGAATGGCGGCAATGTGCGCATGCGCAGTGGGAATGGCGGCAATGTGCGCATGCGCAGTGGGAATGGCGGCAATGTGCGCATGCGCAGTGGGAATGGCGGCAATGTGCGCATGCGCAGTGGGAATGGCGGCAATGTGCGCATGCGCAGTGGGAATGGCGGCAATGTGCACATGCGCAGTGGGAATGGCGGCAATGTGCGCATGCGCAGTGGGAATGGCGGCAATGTGCACATGCGCAGTGGGAATGGCGGCAATGTGCGCATGCGCAGTGGGAATGGCGGCAATGTGCGCATGCGCAGTGGGAATGGCGGCAATGTGCGCATGCGCAGTGGGAATGGCGGCAATGTGCACATGCGCAGTGGGAATGGCGGCAATGTGCACATGCGCAGTGGGAATGGCGGCAATGTGCACATGCGCAGTGGGAATGGCGGCAATGTGCGCATGCGCAGTGGGAATGGCGGCAATGTGCGCATGCGCAGTGGGAATGGCGGCAATGTGCACATGCGCAGTGGGAATGGCGGCAATGTGCACATGCGCAGTGGCTCCCTTCTCCGCGCCGGCCCCGACGCAACATGACGAACATGCCGGCGCCAATGTCGCCGATTCTCCGCCCTGGTTTTTGCGATGAAGCTGTTGCCATTGATATCGACAGCGCTATTCTCCCACTCCCTGATCATCATGTGTCCAGAGAACCAGCTGCAACCTCCCTCCCCTCCTGAGGATACAAATGATCCCTCCTCCTTTCCACCTTCTCCATTGAGACTTCGATGTCTGAAAACATGGGCGTCCCTTTTCTTCCATGGTCAGCTCCTCTTTTCTCTTTCCTAGGTCACATTCAGTTGATGAATGACGGCCATTACTTGCTCCAGCTAAAATACACCTCCGCTTTCAGAGGCTAGCTATCACCTGGTGAGAGTTACAAATGATACCGGCTTCTGCTGAGGTGAACAGTCAATAAACTGTCCGCTTAGCATAACTTCACATGGATGCTGCCTGTGTTACACTGAATGGATTAGGGTTAATGACACATCTCCATCCCAGCCCCCATTTTCATGGACAATCCAATTCAACCTGCTGAGGTTTTACTGATATACACGTATAAAAATTTGCAGACGATGTAATAACAATATTATATTAATTAGTGTCACAAGTCGGCTTACACGAACACTGCAATGAAGTTACTGTGAAAAGCCCCTAGTCACCGCATTCCGGCACCTGTTCGGGTACACTGAGGGAGAATCCAGAATGTCCAATTCACCTAACAGCATGTCTTTCGGGACTTGCGGGAGGAAACCGGAGCACCCGGAGGAAACCCACACAGACACGGAGAGAACGTGCAGACTCCGCACAGACAGTGACCCAAGCCGGGAATCGAACCTGTGAAGCAACAGTGCTAAACACTGTGATTTGTTAGAGGTCCTGTTCAAAGGCATTCATTATGCCACTTCTTCTCACGTGGAGTACAATCATTGAAGTGGTTATATTGGAAAGCACCAGCATTACAACACACATGCTTCGCTTTGTAAAAGGGAGGAACAGAATGAGTGTAAGATGTTCCTGGAGCAGGTTCACCTTGGTCCTGGTCGCCCACTGAAGTGCTTTTGATCTTTTAGCCAACTCTGACTAAGGCATATTGTGAAATTTATTTAATCTCAATAGTGTGAACTTTTCTACTAATATTTTAATTCTTCAAAAGAAGATGAGGCAGCCTGAGCCGTATCTCAGTCAGGACAAACCAGCACGATGTAAGGTGAAGGCACTCACCTGGTTCATGATCCTCTGTGAACGGGACAATGTTCACAATCTGGGGTCAGGTGAATATGGAGATGGCCGTAATGCCAATCTATGCCCAGAAGGACAGGATACTGCAGACGATTGAGTTTTGGATGGCTCGGGATTTCATCTCCTTGCATTTTCTCTCTGTCTCTCCTCAGTGCTTTCAGTCAAAGGAGGGCCACACCATTTGTTACTAGGTTAGAGCAGGTGCACCAATCATGGCTGAGATTTTCCCAGGACTCAAAATCAATATCAAAGCACCTGAGTGAAGACTTCAGAATGTCCTCGGTCTGTTTCCTTTGACTAGCGTTATTCTGGGCCTAAGCTCTCCGCAGAAGATTTGCTTGAAGTGAATGTCATGCATTATGACTACACGCTCTAGGGCAGCACGGTGGCGCAGTGGGTTAGCACTGCTGCCTCACGGCCCCGAGGTATCAGGTTCGATCCCGGCTCTGGGTCACTGTCCGTGTGGAGTTTGCACATTCTCCCCGTGTTTGCGTGGGTTTCGCCACCACAACCCCAAGGTGTCCAGGCTAGGTGGATTGGCCACGCTAAATTGCCTCTTAATTGGAAAAAATGATTGGGTACTCTAAATTTAATTAAAAGAAGAAAAAAAATGACTACACGCTCAGTACAACATATTTGTGACTATTGCAATATGGTGTGGATGTTTGACATGCCAGCTCGAGCGAGCACCTCGGTGTCGGGTATTTTGTCCTCCATCTAATCTTCAGAAGCTTCTGAAGTTAAGTCAAGTCAAAATGGTTGAGCTTCTTAGAGAGGTGCTGGTACACAGTCCAAGACTCCATGTTTGAGTAGAGTGGACTGGATTATTACTCCACAGATTTCCAGTTTGTTAGGCAGATTTACTCCTCTTTATTCCTAGACTGATGTTCAAGGTCAGTCTAAGGCTACATTTGCATTGGCAATCCGTGCATGTGTCTCATCAACAGTGTAGATACCACAAGAGAGAGAGAGAGAGAGAGTGCCAGCGAGATAAGTGAAATTTCTCACTACTGACAGCATCAGGTCTTGAGATAGGGCTTTCATTTGAATCTTTTATTTATTCTTTTTCTAATTTAGAACATAGAACATAGAACAGTACAGCACAGAACAGGCCCTTGGGCCCTCGATGTTGTGCCGAGAATTGTCCGAAACCAAGATCAAGCTATCCCACTCCCTGTCATTCTGGTGGGCTCCATGTGCCTATCCAATAACCGCTTGAAAGTTCCTAAAGTGTCCGACTCCACTATCACAGCAGGCAGTCCATTCCACACCCTAACCACTCTCTGAGTAAAGAACCTACCTCGGACATCCCTCCTATATCTCCCACCCTGAATCCTATAGTTATGCCCCCTTGTAACAGCTCCATCCACACGAGGAAATAGTCTCTGAACGTCCACTCTATCTATCCCCCTCATCACCTTATAGAACATAGAACATAGAACGATACAGCGCAGTACAGGCCCTTCGGCCCTCGATGTTGCACCGACATGGAAAAAAACTAAAGGCCATCTAACCTACACTATGCCCTCTAACACTAACCTACATTATAAACCTCTATTAAGTCACCTCTCATCCTCCTCCACTCCAAAGAGAAAAGCCCTAGCTCCCTCAACCTTTCCTCATAAGACCTATCCTGCAAACCAGGCAGCATCCTGGTAAATCTCATTTGCACCCTTTCCAATGCTTCCACATCCTTCCTATAGTGAGGTGACCAGAACTGCACACAATACTCCAAATGTGGTCTCACTAGGGTCATGTACAGCTGCAGCATAACCCCGCGGCTCTTAAACTCAAGCCCCCTGTTAATAAACGCCAACACACTATTGGCCTTCTTCACGGCTCTATCCACTTGAGTGTCAACCTTCAGAGATTTGTGGACATGAACCCCAAGATCTCTCTGTTCCTCCACATTCCTCAGAACCCTGCCGTTGACCCTGTAAACCGCATTCAAATTTTTTCTACCAAAATGAATCACCTCACACTTATCAGGGTTAAACTCCATCCGCCACTTTTCGGCCCAGCTCTGCATCCTATCAATGTCTCTTTGCAGCCTACAACAGCCCTCCACCTCATCCACTACTCCACCAATCTTGGTGTCATCAGCAAATTTACTGACCCATCCTTCAGCCCCTCCTCCAAGTCATTGATAAAAATCACAATAGCAGAGGACCCAGCACTGATCCCTGTGGTACACGGCTGGTAACTGGTCTCCAGTCTGAAAATTTTCCATCCACCACCACCCTCTGTCTTCTATGTGATAGCCAGTTACTTATCCAATTGGCCAAATTTCCCTCTATCCCACACCTCCTTACTTTCTTCGTAAGCCGACCATGGGGAACTTTGTCAAATGCCTTACTAAAATCCATGTATACGACACCAACTGCTCTACCTTCATCTACACACTTAGTTACCTCCTCAAAGAATTCAATCAAATTTGTGAGGCAAGACTTACCCTTCATGAATCCGTGTTGACTATCCTGGATTAAGCTGCAGCTTTCCAAATGGTCACAAACCTATCCTTCAGGACCTTTTCCATTAATTTACCGACCACCAAAGTAAGACTAACCGGCCTATAATTACCAGGGTCATTCCTATTCCCTTTCTTGAACAGAGGAACAACATTCACCACTCTCCAGTCCTCTGGCACTATCCCCGTGGACAGTGAAGACCCAAAGATCAAAGCCAAAGGCTCTGCAATCTCATCCCTTGCCTCCCAAAGAATCCTAGGATATATCCCATCTGGCCCAGGGGACTTGTCGACCCTAAGGTTTTCAAAATTGCTAATACATCCTTCCTCGGAACATCTACCTCCTCCAGCCTACCCGCCTGTATCACACTCTCATCCTCAAAAACATGGCCCCCCTCCTTGGTGAACACTGAAGAAAAGTATTCATTCAACACCCCTCCTATTTCTTCTGAATCCATGCACAAGTTCCCACTACTGTCCTTGACTGGCCCTAACCTCACCCTGGTCATTCTTTTATTTCTCACATAAGAGTAAAAAGCCTTAGGTTCTTCCTTGATCCGACCCGCCAAAGACTTCTCATGCCCCCTCCTAACTCTCCTGAGCCCTTTTTTTAGCTCATTCCTTGCTACATTGTAACCCTCAAGCGACCCAACTGAACCTTGTTTTCTCATCCTTACATACACTTCCTTTTTCCTCTTGACAAGACATTCAAACTCTTTTGTGAACCATGGTTCCATCACACGGCCATTTCCTCCCTGCCTGACAGGGACATACCTATCAAGGACACGCAGTATTTGTTCCTTGAACAAGGTCCACTTTTCATTTGTGCCTTTCCCTGACAGTTTCTGTTCCCATCTTATGCTCCCTAATTCTTGCCTAATCGCATCATAATTACCCCTCCCCCAATTATAAACCTTGCCCTGCCATATGGCCCTATCCCTCTTCATTGCAATAGTGAAAGACACCGAATTGTGGTCACTATCTCCAAAGTACTCTCCCACAAACAAATCTAACACTTGGCCCGATTCATTACCCAGTACCAAATCCAATGTGGCCCCACCTCTTGTCGGCCTATCCACATATTGTGTCAGGAAACTCTCCTGCACACACTGCACAAAAACTGCCCCATCCGAACTGTTCGACCTATAGAGGTTCCAATCAATATTTGGAAAATTAAAGTCACCCATGACAACGACCCTGAGACCTCCACACCTATCCATAATCTGGTTTGCAATTTCTTCCTCCACATCTCTATTACTATTTGGGGGCCTAAAGAAAACTCCTAACAACGTGACTGCTCCTTTCCTATTTCTCCAAATAGGGGCTGGTTTAGCACAGTGGGCTAAACCGCTGACTTGTAATGCAGAACAAGGCCAGCAGTGCGGGTTCAATTCCTGTATCGGCCTCCCCGAACAGGTGCCAGAATGTGGCGCTAGGGGCTTTTCACAGCAACTTGCCTACTTGTGACAATAAGTGAATATTATTATTATTAGGTACGTGGGGTTTCTTCTTTGGAAAGTTTCTACTGCACTTGGAAGCTGGAAACTGTCACTGAACATATCAGCGTGATCTGAGCTTTAGCATAAAAACAAAAGAAGAAAGAGTTGCATTTATATAGCGCCTCTCAACCACTCCGGGTATTCCAAAGCACTTACAACTAATGAAGTACTTTTGAGGTGCGGTCACGATTGTAATGGAGGAAACGAGGCAGCTAGTCCACACACAGCTAAAATCCCACAAACAGCAATGTAATGTTGATTGAGGGATCAATATTAGGCCAAGACACCAGGGACAACTCCCCTCACTGGACGGGGTCCACATTTACAGATTTAAGTGAGCAGTTAGCCTGGGACCTGGGGTTGAAGGGGGAAGGAAGGTGTTTCCCAGGCCATCGGAGGGTAGACAAGTTCTGAGTAGGTTGATACCCTGGCACTCCTGCTGCCACATGGGCATCTTGGTAGTGCCAATTTGCCTTGGTGGTAGGTTGCCCGTGGCAGGGATTGGGCCCGGGTGTGTGGAGTGCGGTGAGGGGGCACGAGGACCCCCTAATAAGTTAGATGTGGCATCGGGGTGGTCCATAAGACATGGTGGGAGGATTTAGAATTTGGGTCTGCATTTAAAAATGGCGCCCTGATCTCTTCCCACCAGTGCAGGAAATGCGGGTAAGCGTGGCCTCACCAAGGCCAGAATAAAACACAGAATTCCATTTGATGCCGGGGTTGTTCTCAGCGCTGCAGATGCCAAGAATCACCCGCTAAATGTGCCCTAAACCAGACTCTCTTTCTTTCTTATAAATTGCGCCCAGCATCCCTGAGAGTGCATCATTCCCCTGGGGCAGCACTGGAGTGTCAGCTGAGAGTGCATCATTCCCCTGGGGCAGCACTGGAGTGTCAGCTGAGAGTGCATCATTCCCCTGGGGCAGCACTGGAGTGTCAGCTGAGAGTGCATCATTCCCCTGGGGCAGCACTGGAGTGTCAGCTGAGAGTGCATCATTCCCCTGGGGCAGCACTGGAGTGTCAGCTGAGAGTGCATCATTCCCCTGGGGCAGCACTGGAGTGTCAGCTGAGAGTGCATCATTCCCCTGGGGCAGCACTGGAGTGTCAGCTGAGAGTGCATCATTCCCCTGGGGCAGCACTGGAGTGTCAGCTGAGAGTGCATCATTCCCCTGGGGCAGCACTGGAGTGTCAGCTGAGAGTGCATCATTCCCCTGGGGCAGCACTGGAGTGTCAGCTGAGAGTGCATCATTCCCCTGGGGCAGCACTGGAGTGTCAGCTGAGAGTGCATCATTCCCCTGGGGCAGCACTGGAGTGTCAGCATTGATTTTTGTATTTGCTTCTTGCGACGGGACGTGGGCCTGTGACTCAGAGGTGAGCATGTGACCAACTGAGCCACATCCGTCACAGCTTTTGCACAAAAGCACATTCCGTCCAAATAATTCCTGACCATCCTTTCGATCCCACTGAGATGTTCCCTTGATCGACCACCAGAATTCTGTGCACTTCTCAATTGTATCCCAGCTCACATTCCTCGAACTTACAATACATTATCTAGTAAACGAAATAAAGTGAAAGAGAAGTTGCTAAACTACCAATAAAACAGTTTCTTACATTATCATGTGATTGAATTAGTATTCACAGCAATTGTTTAGAATTTGCAGGGATTTTGTTTTGAATCTAAGCGGGTTTTGTACAAATCCGTTAAATATACTCGAAAAGAGGGCAGCACGGTGGCCTAGTGGTTAGCACAACCGCGTCACGGTGCTGAGGTCCCAGGTTCGATCCCGGCTCTGGGTCACTGAACGTGTGGAGTTTGCACATTCTCCCCGTGTCTGCGTGGGTTTCGCCCCCACAACCCAAAAATGTGCAGAGTAGGTGGATTGGCCACGCTAAATTGCCCCTTAATTGGAAAAAATAATTGGGTAATCTAAATTTAAAAAAAAAACAAAAAAAAAAATATATATACTCGAAAAGTGGGTTCATGGCTTCAGTGCAAAAGGTTGGATTCATTATTTCAATGTAAAAGTTTAAATTTGATCCATCAGGGGAGCACGGTGGCACAGTGGGTTAGCACTGCAGTCTCACGGCGCCGAGGTCCCAGGTTCGAATCCAGCTCTGCTCATTGTCCGTGTGGAGTTTGCACATTCTCCCCGTGTTTGCGTGGGTTTCACCCCCACAACCCAAAGATGTGCAGGGTAGGTGGATTGGCCGCGTTAAATTGCCCCTTAATTGGAAAAAATTTATATATTAAAAAATAATTTGATCCTTCAGAAAAGGAGAACGCAGGCCAGGATTGGAAACCTTCCCTTTTTTGACACTTCTGATAAAATTATTTTGAGATGAGGTCGGAAGTAAGATCTTTGATCATCTGACTGCTCTGAAGATAGCCTGGATATGATTATGTGCACGTATGTACGCGTGTCTGCAAGTGTGTGTGTATGTGTGCATGTGTGTACGCACATGCATGTGAGTGTGTGGGCCTGTGTGTGTGCACATGTTTGTGTGTGTTTTTTATTTGATAAGAGGATAAAATCAGACAATATTTTCAAAAACAATGCACAAATATTTTTTTTAAAATAAGCTCTAAAATCAGAAATTAAATTCTGCTTTATAATCCATAAATAATGTAGAAAAATATGAGCAGCAGAATAGTAACAGCGGAAGTTTTATTATATGGAAAATAAAAGGAAAAACGAGATGTGATAATGCAAGATTTGTCTAATAAATAAGATTGTGCAAGTCTAATACACTGAGCTGAATGTGGTGTCAATGTGTTCCCTTTAATCAAACAAGGGCAACTTACTGGCCAAGCTGAAAACAAATAAGAGATTTGTATATAGGCACTGAACATTTTTATGGAACTCACAACCATATCTTTGTAATGCTAGCAGCTGTTTCTTGTGAAGGATTTTCAGCAAACTTTCAGTTGAAAGTTTCGGGTTGGACCTTTCTGTGCCCATTTTACAGACACACGCGAAGACCTTTTTATGGTCGTAAGTCGCACAATCGCAGAAATTTACAGAAGTAGGCTATTTTGCCCATTGTGTCTGCACCAGCTCTCCGTGAGCAATTTACTGAGTGCTAATCTGTCACCAAGGTCCCATAACCCTGCACCTTGTTCCTTTTCAAATAACAGTCTAATTCCTTTTACAATGCCTCAATTGAATTTGCCTCCACCCAAGGCAGTGCACTCCAAACCTTAACTACTCGCTGCGTGAAAAAGGTTTTATCATCTCAATCTTGCTTCTTTTGGAATTTACTATAAATCTGCGTCTTCTCATATGAACGTATGAATTAGGGGCAGCGGGAGGCCATTCGGCCCCTTGAGCCTGTTTCGCCATTCAATATAATAATTGCTGATCTGATTGTAACCTCAACCCCACATTCCCGCCCACCCCGATAACCTTTCACCCCCCCCTAGTTAAACAAGAATGTATCTCGCTCAGACTTACAAATATTCAAAGATTCTTCTTCCACCAGCTTTGGGGAAGAGAGTTCCAGAGACTCGCCATCCTCTGAGAGAAGAAATTTCTCCTCATCTCTGTCTTCAATGGGCGACCCCTTATTTTTAAACAGTGACTCCCTAATTCTAGATTCTCCAACAAGAGGAAACATCCTCTCCACACCCACCCTGTCAATACCCCTCAGGATCTTAAAGGTTTTGATCAAATTGCCTCTTACTCTTCTCAACTCCAGTGGATAGAAACCAACCTCTGCAACTTTTCCTCATCAGACAAACCACCCATTCCTCGTATCAGTCCAGTAAACCTTTCCTGAACTCCTTCTAATACATTTGCATCTTTCTTTAAATAAGGAGACCAATAATGTACACAATAATCCAGATGTGGTCTCACTGTGTCCAGTGCAACTGAAACAAAATCTCCCTATTTTTGTCATCATTCCCCTCACAGTAAACAATAACATTCTATTAGTTTTTCTAATTACTTGCTGCACCTGCATACCAATCTTTTGTGATTCACACACTCGGACTCCCAGATCCCTCTGTACCTCAGAGCTTTGAATCTCTCACCATTCAGATAATCAGCTTCTTTTCTACCCTTCCTGCCAAAACGGATAATTTCACAATTGCTCACATTATGCTCCATTTGTCAGATTTTTTTCCACTCATTTCACCTGTCTTTTATAACCTCCTTAAGCCCACTTCAAAACTTGCTTTTCTACCTATCTAAAGATTATTATTGTTATGTCATCAGCAAATTTAGCAACTAACTATACCTCCAGTCCCTTCATCCAAATGATTTGTATAAATTGTAAAATTTCAAGATCATTCTCAATCCTTTCAAGAGCGAGAACAGTTTCTCCCTCTCTACTCTGTCCAGTCCCTCGTGATTTTAAATGCCCCCATCAAATCTCCTTTCAGCTTTTGTGTTGTCCAATTCTGATTTCTCCACTCTCTTCAAAACTGAAGTTCCCACGTTCCTGGATCCTTTGTCCTGAATGTTTTCTGCACTCTCTCTAAAGCCTTCACATCTTTCCTAAAGCCTGTCTCCCTGTGCTTCAAAGACACCTGACGGAGCGCCAAGCTGACAATGGGTTGGGCCATTTTTAGGCATTCCTGGTAACTGCAAACAAACATTAGGCTCCCTGCATACACCAGTGAGAGGCACGGTGCCTGTTTTAGACTCTCTTGCACAGCCATTAGATTGCAACGGAGTGTAGCAGGGCTCCCGGGCTGCTGAGCTCAGGAGCTAACAAAACGTAACTTTTCTTTGATAAAGTTTGTCAAAAAAATTCCAAGAGGAGCAGGCACGTTTGCCCAACTCCGAAGCAACTAGCTCCTTCTCTGCTGCTGCCTCTCGAGGATGCCGTGTCACTGAATATGTGCTGGAAAAGGAACCCATAATCCAGATTCATCATTTGAACTTTATCCCGCCTCCATTTACTATTTTCTGAAGCTAATTATTGAATGATTCATAAATGTCTGCGAAAATAGTTTGCATCTCTTTCAGTTCTCTTCTTGCCCAGTGCATGCCAGGAAGTGACAGAACATCACTTTTGCACAAAAGTACACAACAGATGGAAGTGAAAGAATCCTTTAAAGACAGGATCTAACAGGCACGGAATCAGGCAGCCAAACCATTCCGAGGTACTGAGTCATACAGGGCACATTTCCACCAATTCTGCACTTCCACAGTCGCTCATCCCATTGATCATTCTTCATTCGAGTGACCACGTTGTTTCAACAACCCAATCTGAGACACAGGGCGGGAACACAGCAAATTAGCCAGTTGGAGCTTGGGCTGTACAGTATTTACCAGCCTGCAGTTTGACAACTGCGCACATACATTACAAATTGCAAAAGTGATGACACTACTGAAGCACATTCAGACACCAGTTATAATTAATAAAGCTCAAGATCAACTTCTATTCAAGAAGTTCAGACCTGTTTTTTTACTCACTTTCTCTATGGCCCAATCCTGTGACAAATTCAGTATCAGGCCTCAAACAGGCATGTGTTCTGACAGCAGCTTTATGCTTTTAACCCGGTTTCTCTCTCCCCGGATTTTGCCCACCTGCTGAGTATTTCCAGCAATTTTTGTCAAGTTTCCAGCAGTATGCTGCTTTTGTAATGCAGATGTTTATTTTCCAGTTGTTTGTGAGTATGGAAAATCCCTCTAAAGCCGGTTGCTAAAATACCAGTCATTTTGGTGACACTGCCTTCACTTTACACCAAATCTTAATCTTGCATGTGTTCTAATGACTTAGATTCTACGTCATAGCCCATTCAGTCAGCTTCATAACTCTGGCAACATCGACAGTACTGTACCCAGTATGTTGTAGCTAACAGTAGTAATAATAATAGAAACATAGTGGGTAACATTTTTAAAAATGTACGTCATTTTTACGGGATGTCAGGATGGTGAGTGACTTGGAGAGGAACCTCCAGGTGGTGGGGTTCCCAGGTATCTGCTGCTCTTGTCCTTCTAGATGGTAGTGATCGTGGGTTTGGAAGGTGCTGTCTGAGGAGCCTTGGAGAGTTCCTGCAGTGCATCTTGTAGATGGTACACACGGCTGCCGCTGTGTGTCGGTGGTGGAGGGAGTGAATGTTTGTGGAAGGAGGAGCAATCAAGCGGCTGCTTTGTCCTGGATGGTGTCTAGCTTCTTGAGTGTTTTTGGAGCCGCACTCATCCAGGCAAGTGGAGAGTATTCCATCACACTCCTGACTTGTGCCTTGTAGATGGTGGGCAGATGTTGAGGGGTCAGAGGGTGAGTTACTCAATATAGGATTCCTAGCCTTTAACCTGCTCTGGTAGCCACAGTATTAATATGGCTAGTCCAGTTCAGTTTCTGATCAATGGTAATCCCCAAGATGTTGATTGTGGGGATTCAGCGACGGCAATGCCATTGAATGTCAAAGGGTGGTGGTTAGATCCTCTCTTGTAGGAGATGGTCATTGCCTGGCACTTGTGTGGCATGAATGTAACTTGTCAGCCCAAGCCTGGATATTGTCCAGGTCTTGCTGCATTTGGACACGGACTGCTTCATTATCTGAGGAGTCATGAATGGTGCTGAACATTGTGCAGTCATCCGTAAACATCCCCACTTCTGACCTTATGATGGAAGGGAGGTAATTGATGAAGCAGCTGAAGATGGTTGGGCCCAGGAAACTACCCTGAGGAACTCCTGCAGTGATGTCCTGGAGCTGAGATGATTGACCTCCAACCACCACAACCATCTTCCTTTCTGCCAGGTATGACTCCAACCAATGGAGAGTTTTGCCCCTGATTTCCATTGACTCCAGTTTAGCTCGGGCTTCTCGATGCCACACTCGATCAAATGCAGCCTTAATGTCAAGGGCAGTCACTCTCACCTCACCTCTGACATTCAGCCCTTTTGTCCATGTTTGAACCAAGGCTGTAATAAGGTCAGGAGCTGAGTGACCCTGGTGGAACCCAAACTGAAGCATTTGCTGCAAACTGTATTCTGAAACTGCTCTTCCTTGTCCCTTCCACCCTTAGCTCAAATAAACGTCTTTGTCACAAAGATTGAGATCATCCAATCATACCAGGGCTTGAGCGGAGCCTTGTGTGACAAAAGGAAGAAAGGTGAAATTTCTTCACACAGAGTGTGGTGAGCATCTGGAACGGGCTGCCAGAGGCAGTGGTAGAGGCAGGTATAATTTTTTCCTTTAAAAAGCAGTTAGACAGTTACGTGGGCAGGGTGGGTATAGAGGGATATGGGCCAAATGGGGGCCAGTGGGACTAGCTTAGTGATAGACACTGGGCGGCATGGACAAGCTGGGCCGAAGGGCCTGTTTCCATGCTGTAAACATCTATGACTCTATGAGTCTGAAGCCAACCTGTTCCTTGAACCTGCAAAATCACAGACTCCCCCAGTTCCTCCAGACACCCAACGTGGACTGGTTTATAAACCCATGCAGTGAATGTCTAATCTTTCCCCAACTGGGAAAAGCTGTGCTGACCAACTTAAAGAATACATCCTATTGCAGCCCAATTTCAACATTAACAGATCCCCTTTTTTTAAAAGCTAAAAATAACACAAGAGCATTTCCTTTCCAGAAAAAAATAGAAAAACGGAAGATAGAAAAATAAATCACCCAACTTTAAAAATGCTCACATTCTGAGTCACCCTTCTTCTATTGCCGCAATAATTTTTCACTACAAGCATTCCTTTTGGTGAAACAGTCTGATAACTGATGGCTTGTCTCAACTCACTGGAGTTTCGAGATTTCCTTTCTCCTGCGCCATTTGTTTTCAACTCGCAATATCAATTTGTAATCTTCATTCACGCACTATCTTTGTGGATTATACCTTATCCCAAAGGGATCTGTTGTCAACATAACATTCCACTGGGAAATTTCCTTTATTATTTCCCCCATGTGGTATTTCCCCTAACTTTTTCGAAAATGCAAGAGTGTCTGCAGCCAGGGTGCTTTGCACTGTTTGTCTTATTTTCTTGGCTTTCCAAGCTAAGGGAAAACACTTCCCATTTTCACCCACAAGAAATATTAATAAACTCATTGCACTTGAAAGCCCATCAATGAGGTTTGTGTGAGAGGCGTCACTAAACACAATCAATTTTATATTCTTAGGGTCACCAAAGATGGACATTTGAGAATTTCTCCCTCTTTAACTTTTATATCTTGTTTGCTTGTAAGACATCCTGGAGCTTGGAAAGTTTCATTATAGAACTCAGTTCAAGAACAGCAAAACTTGAATCCAGCCTTGTCTGGGTGTCCAGCCAGACTGTGGTGCTGCTCCATCCCATCCATAGAATATAAGCATATTTTTGCGAAGACTGACTGTAATCAGGTGAACACTTTCTAAATATGATTGCTGATGCAAAGTGATGCACGATCAATTACACAAAGACGAGAGTTGGATGCAATCGAGGCTTTATTACAGCCTCCTACAGCAGCTGGCGAAATGGCTGCTGTACGGGGAGCACACATATTTATACACCGCCTACTGGGCGGAGCCAGCAGGCAGGGAACTACCCCCGTACCTGTAGTACAGGGCCTTACCACAAAACACCTACACCGACATCCTCTATATACAATATATACATCAGTGGTGACTGCTACACAAAGTAAACTCAGACCAATACTGTTTTATTTCTAATCCAATATATTTAAAGGTGCCATTACTTTGCATCCAACCTGTCCTAATCTTGTCAATAACTCTGTTTTGAAACTCACTGATGTCACAAGAAGGCATCAATATTTATCAGGAAGATGTCAGCCAGTTTCTCGCTTTAGCACCAATAAAACATGGCAGGATCTGAATTCAGTTGTCAACACCCCAGTTATAAAAACCCCAATCGAACTGAAAGGTGCCACATTCTGAACACTATCAGGTACTCATCAAGAGACTGATCCCAGAAACTTAGGCAAGAGTGAGGTGTTTGTGGTGCACCCTGGAGACCAGGAGGAAGGAATTGGTAGGCTCCCGCTTAGGCGGGCAGGGGAGAGCTTTAGGTACCTGGGGGTGCAAGTGGCCAGGGACTGGGGGACTCTCCACAAGCATAACTTTACCAGACTGGTAGATCAGATGGAGGAGGAGTTCAGGAGGTGGGACATGCTGCCATTGTCGTTGGCGGGGAGGGTACAGTCCGCCAAAATGACGGTGCTTCCGAGGTTCTTGTTCCTTTTTCATGCCTGCCCATATTTCATAGATCATAGAATTTACAGTGCAGAAGGAGGCCATTCAGCCCATTGAGTCTGCACCGGCTCTTGGAAAGAGCACCCTACCCAAGGTCAACAATTCCACCCTATCCCCATAACCCAGTAACCCCACCCAACACTAAGGGCAATTTTGAACACTAAGGACAATTTTTCACGGCCAATCCACCTAACCTGCACATCTTTGGACTGTGGGAGGAAACCGGAGCACCCGGAGGAAACCCACGCACACACGGGGAGGATGTGCAGACTCCGCACAGACAGTGACCCAAGCCAGAATCGAACCTGGGACCCTGGAGCTGTGAAGCCACTGTGCTATCCACAATGCTACCGTGCTGCCCTCAATTTATCCCCAGGGCCTTCTTTAGGAGAGTGACCGGCAGTATTCTGAGCTTTGTGTGGGCACATGGGACTCCGAGAGTGAGGAGGGTGTTCCTGGAGCGAGGAAGGGAATAAGAATTAGAACAGTACAGCACAGAACAGGCCCTTCGGCCCTCGATGTTGTGCCGAGCAATGATCACCCTACTCAAGCCCACGTACCCACCCTATACCAGTAACCCAACAACCCCCATTAACCTTATTCTTTAGGACACTAAGGGCAATTTAGCCTGGCCAATCCACCTAACCCGCACATCTTTGGACTGTGGGAGGAAACCGGAGCACCCGGAGGAAACCCACGCACACACGGGGAGGATGTGCAGACTCCGCACAGACAGTGACCCAGCCGGGAATCGAACCTTGGACCCTGGAGCTGTGAAGCATTGATGCTAACCACCATGCTACCGTGTTGCCCACATCTTTCATAGAGGCGGGCTGGCGCTGCCCAACCTTCTGGGGTACTATTGGGCAGCCAATGTGTCAATGGTGCGTAAATGGGTGATGGAGGGGGGAGGGGCGGCGTGGAAAAGAATGGAGATGGCGTCATGTAGACGTACGAGCCTGGGTGCCATGGTAACGGCACCGTTGCCGCTCTCCCCTAAGAGGTTTACCACGAGCCCGGTGGTGGCGGCGACCCTAAGAATCTGGGGACAGTGGAGACGGCATCGGGGGGAAACAGGGGGCTCGATGGAGGCTCCACTGGGTGGCAACCATTGGTTCATCCCGGGGAACACGGATGGGGGATTCAGGGGGTGGCAAAGGGCGGGCATCAGCAAATTGAGGGACCTGTTTATTGGCGGGAGGTTTGCGGGCCTGGGGGAACTGGAAGATAAATTTGGCCTTCCCCAAGGCAACATGTTCAGATACCTGCAGGTAAAGGCGTTTGCTAGGCGACAGGTAGAGGGATTCCCTTTGCTGCCCTCGCAGGGGACGATGGACAGAGTGCTTTCGGGGGTGTGGGTAGGAGAGGGGAAGGTGTCTGACATCTATAAGGTAATGCAGGAGGTGGAGGAGTCATCAGTGGAGGAGCTGAAGGCTAAATGGGAGGAGGAACTCGGGGAGCAGATAGAGGACGGGACTTGGGCGGAGGCCTTGGAGAGAGTCAATTCCTCCTCATGTGCGAGGCTTAGTCTCATCCAATTTAAGGTGCTGCACCGGGCCCACATGTCCGGGACTAGGATGAGTAGGTTCTTCGGGGGTGAGGACAGGTGCACCAGATGTTCGGGGAGTCCTGCGAACCACGCCCATATGTTCTGGGCATGCCCAGCACTGGAAGAATTCTGGAAGGGGGTGGCGGGGACGGTGTCGAGGGTGGTTGGATCCAGGGTCAAACCAGGGTGGGGACTCGCGATTTTTGGAGTTGCGGTAGAGCCGGGAGTGCAGGAGGCGAAAGAGGCCGGTGTTCTGGCTTTTGCGTCTCTAGTAGCCCGTCGAAGGATTCTGTTACAATGGAAGGATGCAAGGCCCCCAAGCCTTGTTGTAGTGTTTATTCTGTAACTTTATAGTGTGTTAATTTGCGTTGTTGTTAAAATGCTGGGTTGTTCATGGGGATGCGGTGAATGTATATGATTGTTAATATTATTGTTATTTTCGGTATTTTACTAAGGTGCGTCAATGTTGTATAAAATCAAAATTTTTCAATAAAAATTATTTTTTTAAGAAGAGACTGATCCCAGCTACCTTGCAAAGGAGGACCACTCTTTTGCAAGATGTCAGCGTGTAATCATCCTCAAACCTAAAGCAGTTAGAGCTTCCTTATTGCTTAACCTTCCACCAATCTGCCTCATCAAAAGAACCCAGGTAGCAGCTAAGCCAATCCACCCCATACACACTGTGGAAGTGAGCCCACTATCTAAAACTGTGCAGTTAAATGAATCAGCCTTCAAACTACTCAACACAGGATTCGATCTCTCTGTGACCAACACAACTCATTCATGGCAATCACCGTCATCATTTTCAATCTCAGAAATATGTTTCATGTGTTATTTCAAAAGCATGATTCTTTCACTGCAGGCAATTCAATGCGTGATGATACATAGAACCACACTGGTAAACCATTCCCCAGGCATTTCTTGGGTTCAAGTACCAGGGTCACCGTCCCACACCCACATTTTGTCATGACTCTCAACATGACTAAAAGTGAGACTCTCTTCAGACTGCCTATCAGTGGTAACCATGATGTGGAGATGCCGGCGTTGGACTGGGGTGAGCACAGTAAGAAGTCTTACAACACCAGGTTAAAGTCCAACAGGTTTGTTTCAAACACGAGCTTTCGGAGCACGGCTCCTTCTTCAGGTGAAGAAGGAGCCGTGCTCCGAAAGCTCGTGTTTGAAACAAACCTGTTGGACTTTAACCTGGTGTTGTAAGACTTCTTACTGTATCAGTGGTAAAGCAAAGGATGGAGGATTCCACCCTGGCCCAATGTCCAAATCGGCAAAATATTCAACATATCAGACAGGTATGCAGCTGGAAATTGCTGTTTTCCTAAAAAGCTTTTCAGGGCGGCAGCCACTAATGGGGAATCTTTTGCCCAAAATTAAGCCTCCCATCAATATCAGAAGTCTAGCACCATGAGAAATGTATGCAGAATCGAGTAACTTAAATGCCAGGTAGCACAGTGGTTAGTACTGCTGCCTCACAGCATCAGGGACCCGGGTTCAATTCCAACTTCAGGTGGCTGTGTGGAGTTTGCACTTTCTCCCCGTGCCTGCATGGGTTTCCTCCGGGTGCTCCGGTTTCCTCCCACAGTCCAAAGATGTGCAGGTTAGGTGGATTGGTCACACTAAATTGCCCCTTAGTGTCCAAAAGGTGAGGTGTGGTAATGGGTTGTGGGAATGGGGTCGGGGGAGTGGGCCTGGGCTTGGGTAAGATGTTCTTTCGGTGGACTCAATGGGCCGAATGGCCTCCTTCAATGCAGTGGAACCAGTAAGAAATATTGTGACAAAGGTTGGTGGAATTGCGGATAGCGATGAGGACTGTCAGAGGATACAGCAGGATTTAGATCATTTGGAGACTTGGGCGGAGAGATGGCAGATGGAATTTAATCCGGACAAATGTGAGGTAATGCATTTTGGAAGATCTAATGCAGGTAGGGAATATACAGTGAATGGTAGAACACTCAAGAGTATTGACAGTCAGAGAGATCTAGGTGTACAGATCCACAGGTCACTGAAAGGGGCAACACAGGTGGAGAAGGTAGTCAAGAAGGCATACGGCATGCTTGCCTTCATTGGCCGGGGCATTGAGTATAAAAATTGGCAAGTCATGTTGCAGCTGTATAGAACCTTAGTTAGGCCACACTTGGAGTATAGTGTTCAATTCTGGTCGCCACACTACCAGAAGGATGTGGAGGCTTTAGAGAGGGTGCAGAAGAGATTTACCAGGATGTTGCCTGGTATGGAGGGCATTAGCTATGAGGAGCGGTTGAATAAACGTGGTTTGTTCTCACTGGAACGAAGTAGGTTGATGGGCGACTTGATAAAGGTCTACAAAATTATGAGGGGCATCGACAGAGTGGATAGTCAGAGGCTTTTTCCCAGCGCAGTGGTGTCAATTACTAGGGGGCATAGGTTTAAGGTACGAGGGCCAAGGTTTAGAGGCGATGTACAAGGCAAGTTTTTTACACAGAGGGTAGTGGGTGCCTGGAACTCTCTGCCGGAGATGGTGGTGGAAGCAGGGACGATAGTGACATTTAAGGGGTATCTTGACAAATACATGAATAGGATGGGAATAGAGGGATACGGACCCAGGAAGTGTTGAAGATTTTACTTTAGACGGGCAGCATGGCTGGCGCAGGCTTGGAGGGCCGAAGGGCCTGTTCCTGTGCTGTATTTTTCTTTGTTCTTTGTTCTTTGACATTGTGTGTGTTTAACAAGTTATTTCATCTCATCTAAAGTCATAGTTTGTGAAGTAAAAACAAGATTGTTCTTTTTTTCTATACTTGTTTAGATTTCTAAAGAGATGGGAATATATTAAAACAAAGTTTGTGTGTAAATGTAAGCATGTTCAACAGAAATTGTTTTAATTTTCAGCAGTAAAAATTAATAAACATGGCAAAATCAGGTTTCAAAGTAACAAAAAGAATGCCGGCCACGACCGGCCTTCTTTCCACCAGAGACAGCGCCCAGCGCACACACTGACGCCAGGCGCCCTGTACATACGTGCGCCCTGTACATCCATGCTTTAAGCGCAAAATCATGAAGGAGAGATTTTTCCATTTTGTAGCTGCCAGCATGCAAGCAACAGGACTGTGTGAAGAAATGAAGATGGATCAGTTTGTAATAAGGAAGAGAGGGCCAGAGACACAAACAGGCCAGGATCTCACAACTGAATCTGCTGGAGAGAGCTGCTCCGGAGAGTCCACGGCAGGACAAAGCAGGGCTGGTGTGAGCTGTATCCACAGCTCCAGGGCTTCTGGAGAACAGACAGTTAAAAAGAAACTGAAATCGGGAACAAATCAGTATAAAGATGATTTATTGATGATATGGAGATGCCGGCGTTGGACGGGTGAGCACTGTAAGAAATTTTACAACACCAGGTTAAAGTCCAACATGTTTGTTTCAAACACTAGCTTTCGGAGCACTGCTCCTTCCTCAGGGGAATGAAGAGTTATGTACCTTGAATGAACTGGCACCGGAATGTGGCGACGAGGGGATTTTCACAGTAACTTCATTGCAGCGTTAATGTAAGCCTACTTGTGACACTTATAAAGATTATTATTATTAAGTCTTAGCAGAAATGTAACATTGAATGACAAAGCAAGTGAGATCTTGAGGACCAAGCTGGCTCACCTGTCACATTAAAAGTAAGAAATAATGGTGGGTCGCGAATGTTGGCCAGTTGGTAAAAGTGGGTCCCAGGAAAAAAGGTTTGAAAAACAATGCTGTAAGTATCTTGGGACTCTTTATTACCTTGAAGGTGCGATATAAATACAAGTTGTTACTTAATAATAAATGCTTTGTTGAATTTTTGGCCAATGGCAGTGTGGGAAGTGCCAATGGAAGATTTACATTTCGAAGGGCAGAGGTATGTGCTTATCACAAAAGTATCTGCTGGAAAAATTAAAAAGCTCTGCAAAACCAACAATTAAAAAAAAGGTACACACTGCAAATTGAAACAAAAATATTTTTTTAAATGCTGGAAGCACTCAGATAAGACAAATGTCAACATTCTCTGCAAAGGTGCTGCTTGTGCAATGGCTCTTGGTCAGAGAGGATTCACCCTCGCTCCGAACTTTCTGCTTCTTGTCCTCAATCCGGTCAGAAGATTCCCGGGGTTGTTCATTAATTCCACACAAATCATCTTTTGTGCTGCCGGTGTGAATAATGAGAGCTGCCTTTTGTCAACATTGACGATTATTGGACGGTCCCCACCCGCAAAGCCACTCTGAAAGCTTGGGAAAGATCATTAGAAATGTTTTCTTAATGTTGAATGTTTAAAATGCCGGGGGCTTTTTTTCAGCTTTCTGCCAGCAAGGTTTGCAATGTGAAAAGGCTCCGGATTTTCTCTCTCCCTCAATTCAAAACATCTCAGTGACGAAAAAGTTTAGACAAGTTTCAGAAATCTGGTTTAAAATAATGAATCCAAATCGACCCGCAGCAATCAACAGAATTGACTGAGTCATTCCCAGGCCTGGTTGTGATTTTCACCAATTCAGCACAAACCATTGCACACATGAGAAGTAAGTTTGCATTCAGGTAATTTAGAGTTAGGGGAGTTACTCCTTCCTGTTCCCTTGGGAAGATAAGGCAGACACCTCTGCATCTTATTTTCGGTATGGGCGAGTTCTTGCTAATTATTGATGATGCGGTGGGAGGGAATGGATTGGAATTCCCCTGCCAGTTGCCAAAACTGTTATTGTGTCGATGCTTAATAGCCCGAGGTGTTAAACATAGAATGTGGCCGGTTTAGCACAGTGGGCTAAACAGCTGGCTTGTAATGCAGAACAAGGCCAGCAGCACGGGCTCAATTCCCATACCAGGCACTGGAATGAGCGACTTGGGGCTTTTCACAGTAACTTCATTGAAGCCTACTCGTGAGAATGAGCGATTAATTATTAATTATTGAAACCAGGTGAACTCACAGTGGGGGCAATGCATCACCCTGGACTGCATTAGATCTAATTTCAGTGTTGACCTGCCATCTTAATTTCGGGTCACAAATTTCTGGAAAAATAATAGACTCAATGGCGACAGTGTAGCCGATGGATTGAATCATTGTCTGACACAAAACGTACAAAAAAATGGGACTTTGCCAATTGTCACCAACCCACCAAAGAAATTTGCTGGATTTGTCTGGTTAATAGAGATGTCTCTTCCCACAGATATTCAAGGCTGTGAGGACCCTTGTTAATGATTTCTGGGCTTTGACATGAAACCCAACCTCTCCTGGACAGAAAGAGAGCCACTGGAACGCTGGAGACTCACTGCAAACTGTCCCCAGAGTTTATTAAATTTTAATTGCTATCTTAATTTTATTTTCAATCCAATCATTCCTTCCCTCCCTTTGTTTCTCTTTCTATATTTAATATTCTCATTCATCTATTTTTGTCTCTGCTAATCATTCTTGATTCTGTCTCTATCCTTAGATTGAATTGGTTAAGGGCGATGCTGCCGGATCCGGCATATTCAGGAGTATCAGATGGCCTGCTGGCCACTCCATGTCATTATCAACTCACATTTCCAGGCATCTGCAATACAAGCTGTGCCTCTAATGGGAAAGAAAAGTATTGAATTCACCGCGCTCAATGTGAGATACCCCACTCCAACCATTTTTGGCCAACATCCCTGCTTTGATTTGCTTTGATCATCCATTTGAACCAAATCCATGCCCCTTTCTTATAAAAACAAGTTAAACTTCCTTAACAAGAACAGTGAATGCTGCAAAAGCTCAGCAGAGGCAATGCATTTTCCCAGGTCCAGACAAGAGCACAAAGTGGCCTGAAGTCATTAACAACCTCCTGAAATTCCGGAGAATTGGCGGCCCGGTGTCGGAGTGGCGTGGCGGGATTCCCCCCCCCCCCCCCCCCCCCGGCGATTCTCCGACCTTGCGCGGGCTCGGAGAATCCCGGCCAATGACCATGACATTTCAGAGTGGTGACAGAACCTGTTCTCATTTCAGTCCTCACAGCATCTGTGGGGAGAAAAGGGAACTAACATTTCACTTCTGGGTGACTCTTTGTCAAAGCTTTTATAATAGTGTCATCCAGACTCGAAAAGTCAGCCCCCTTCTCTCTCCACAGATGATATCAGTCCTGCTGAGATTGTCCAGTATTTGGAAATGAAAGAGCAATGTTGCCAGTGTCATTTTAGAAGCAGTTGACCGTAGGTAGCACGTCTACAGAGATTTGGACAGCTTCCCTTCTGTTTGAAAACTAACGAGATGTCTGACTAAACAAGGATGTCACCTTGTTCGAATTATTACTACATTGAGGAGAGCATCTATCTTTATACAAAAATCATCTTCAACACATACACACATACAATTGGATCTGGCCCCGGAGTTGCCCCCACGGTGGCCTGGCCCGTGATCGGGGCCCACCAACCCGCGGGCGGGCCTGTGCCGTGGGGGCACGCTTTCCCTCCGCACAGGGTGCTGTGGACCTCCATCATGGCCAGTGCGGAGAAGAACCCCCCTGTGCATGCGCTGGGATTATGCCAGCAACCGCTGGTGCTCCCGTGCATGCGCATACACGCGCTGGCCGGCGGAGGCCCTTCGGCACCAGTTGGCGTGACGCCAAGCCCCTTTCGCGCCGGTTAACGCGCCGTCAAACACTCCGCGCCGGCCTAGCCCCTTAGTCCCGACGCCAGAGTGGTTCACGCCACTCCTCGGTGCCGGAGTGGCCCACCCCGCCAGTTCGCGGAGAATCCCGCTCAAACTGGTTTATGATGTGGTTTTTGGCAGAAGAAATGGAACAATTTTCCTGAACAACTCCTTGTTGTGGGACACAGAGATGGGCCAGAATTTTAAATTGCTCGGGCAAGTGTGTGCCTGACCTGGAAGTGGATGAAATTGGGCAATATTTTGGTCGGCAGGCACATGTCAGAGTAGTAAATGCACCCGCCCACAATCAAGCCCATTAAGAGGCCAATTGAACACAATTTTACACAAGCTGTCTGCCTTTCTGTTTGGAAGGTGGGCCGATAGGCCTGGCAACCTTTACCATTTAGGTTCAAGCTCAATCCAGGGCGAGATGAAATGTCTGGGCTGAAACAAAATATACAAAGGTGCCTGGGGAGTGAGGTTTGTGTTTGCATGTGCTGCCGAGACAGTCTTCATATAGTTTGCCCATCACTATATATTTTTTACAGGTCTGCAGTTCCCTTAGACAGCTTCACAGCAGCTGCCCCCGAGGGAGCCTCGCAGCTCAACCCCTCCCTTTTTTCAGCACCCACCCTCTTCCCATCCTGCCCGGCAGCCCTCAGTCACTCCCAGCGCACGGTTCACGCTGGATGTCCGTTAATCGGTCAGCCAGCGTGAAATCATTGTTCTGGGGCTGACTGGGATCAGAAGCATATTTAGCGCCCGCTTCCAGGCCCAGCCAGTGCCAGTCCCAATGGGTGAAAATTTCAGGCAATGATTTTAATTCAGGACATTCGGTTGCTTTGCCCAGATCTTAACATTGGCCCATTTGTTACCAATATCTGGTCATTCAGGAGAGATCTATTACCTCGGTGTTGACAAATTTCTTTGATGTCTGCTAGTCTTTGAAGGGAAAGTTTTTAAGAGATAATAACGAGACACGAGAAGGTAATTAAACAACAGCAGCAGGCTGCCAAATGCGGAAGTTGTATCTGGTTCAGGAAGAATTTGTGCTCTTATATTTAGTAAAGGCAACAACTAAGTGGGTTACTGCCCATATGTTCTTTATTTTTGCACTAGTGCATGAAATGAAATGAAATGAATGTCGCTTATTGTCACGAGTAGGCTTCAATGAAGTTACTGTGAAAAGCCCCTAGTCACCGCATTCCAGCACCTGTCCGGGGAGGCTGGTACGGGAATCGAACCGTGCTGCTGGCCTGCTTGGTCTGCTTTAAAAGCCAGCGATTTAGCCCAGTGTGCTAAACCAGCCCAGTGAACAGACTTTTGACAATTGACTCCCATCATATTCAGTATTCTGCGTGTTTTACCCAGGGTGGAATAAAATAGCTGCGGAACAGAGACAAATGATGCCAGCCTCATACTAATTTGGTCCCCTTTCAGAGAGATTAGAAAAATACACATGTTTGAGGCACAGAGATTCAGTGAAATCTAAACGTGAGGCTCATGGTTACACTCCTGGGTTCATCACCTCACTGGCAGATACAAAACTGCGGCAGTTTATTTCTGTCGAAAAGCAGGCAGCAGACTGCTTAAGGGAGCAACTCTTACCCTGAATCTGAGTAGATCATTAGGCAGCTAGTTATTTTTTATTTAAAGTACCCAATTGCTTTTTATCAATTACGGGGCAATTTAGCGAGGCCAATCCACCTACCCTGCACATCTTTGGGTTGTGGGGGTGAAACCCACGCAGACACGGGGAGAATGTGCAAACTCCACACGGACAGTGACCCAGAGCCGGGATCGAACCTGGGACCTCGGCGCCGTGAGGCAGCAGTGCTAACCACTGTGCCACCCTGCTGCCAGATAATGGGTATTCTATATTACTAGAAATCCAAACATATTGGAATCCTAAGGTAAAATATGTTCCAGAAAACAGTGATTTAAACCATTTGTCTACTCAGCTGGAAAGTTATTTTACTAATCTGACTGCTATTTGAACCAGTGATTTTAAAAATGGGCTACACAAGAAGATATATATAGTGCATAAGGGCCGTGAGGTAGTTAAGATAGGGGTAGACCATTCACAAAAGGTGCTGTGTGCAGAATGAAGGGCGTTGTTGAAGCTGTTGTTGCTGCTATAAGTTTCAATATGTTGTATTGTTAACATCAATTTTAATTTTTGCAGCAACACGTTCTACACTTGACCCTGTCAGCACTGATCAGTTTTGTAGCTTTTAATTACAAGTTATTTCAAAAGTGAAAGAATGACAAAGGAAATAAAACTTTATTCCAGAACAAAAGAGGATCACTGGATGCATTGTGCGTTTTTGGGATGTTTAAAAAAATGACATGTTCAACTTACTGTGTATACTTTTATATTGCTCTTCTTAAACAAATATTCCCCGCAAAATATATATAAATAATACATTTGGCATTAAATCTTCAAATGTGAACACTGTTGTTACCCTGAATGGACCATACAGTTATCCATCATCGGTGAAGGGAGATAGCTGGATTCTCCTCCCAAAGGACGGAGTTTTCATCTTGTCCTCTGATACTGCTGGATTGCCAACCCAGTTTCCTAGATTGGGATTATTTGCTATATACATAGGATCCCAGAGAGATCACTGCCACAAAGGGTGAACCCGCTGCAGCACCAGAACTACCAGGAGTGATCTGCAAGGGACAGAAGTGCCCCAAAACCCAGAATTGAACCATCGGACAGAGCAAACCAGCTGGTGGTGAGTTTCGTCTGGCAGGAGGCCCAGACCTTTTTGAGGGCCAGTCCCCATTATTATGAAACTGGCTAAAACGTGCTTCACTGCAGCTTTCTGGATTTGACCTGGTATCATATGGGGTGGCACAGAGGTAGGATGGTGGTAGTGGGCCTGGGGTTGTGGTGATTGATGAGGTGGCACATCCGAGGAGTCAGCAACCCATCTTATTTTTGTGATGTTGAAAGGAGTATTCTGCTCCTTCTGGCCCCGCATCTACCTTGCACCTTCTCTACAGAACTACTCTATTAAACTGGGGGGGGCTTCATCTGTCAAATTTACAATCAGGGTCCAATGTGCAAATATAATAAGGGCAGTTAGCCTTTTCTGTGCTGCTACTGCCTTATTTAGAATCATTGGCTTCAACTAGACATTTAACAGCTAAGACCTGTGGGTGGAATGAATGGAGAGGAGATTTGTTCCCTCCTCTCTCATGGGAGCATCTCGGGGGTCGTAATACCTCTTCATTGAGCCCCCTGCCACCTTTCGTAGGGTGGGCCTCATAAGCCTCAGTCGCACAGACGAATGACAGGAAGCCTACGGGTGAACAAGACCGTTGCCCCTGTCGTAAGGTGTGATATTCAGGGAAAGACAGAGCAGCCATGGGCCTGGAGGGAGAAAGAGAAAGCAAGAGAAACCAGAGAAAACCCGAACTCTGAATTTTCTATCGTTCTCCATTCCTGCCCCAGCCAAACTCAAACAGGATTGCTGAGATGAATCGAGGTCAGGGAGTGAGGAACGTTTGGAATTGCATTATTGGGCAGTTAAATAACAAAATATTCTTGGTGTTCAGATGAATTGTGGACGATTAACCAGTGAAGTCATTGCATTATTGTTATAATATTCTGGTCAATAATATTGTTCTTTCTATTGAGTTGTTTGCATTTATCTACAGTCAGTGACAGAGAACAAAGAAAATAAAAATTGGTAAAGAAATAAAGAAAGAACGAGCTGAAAGGAAAGTAGGTCTCCTTGGCCTTTGCTTACATCAAGTCAGAAAGCACAATGGGGCCTGAATCTCTTCAGGCCTTCTACGACTCTGTTGTCCGCAGCAACTTCAATCGAAACAGTCTGGTTCACCAGTAGACTTCCTGTCACTCGCCTATCACTGCCTTGGGATGGAAATTTAGCCTCATGTTTCCTCCCATTCTCTGCTGTTGCTGAGGGACTGGTAAAAAGTTCCTCTAGTCATTATCAGGTGGGAAAATGGGTGCTGCTGTCAAAGCTGAAGAGCCTGCAGGAGGTGAAAATGTTTCTTTCTGTGGCCAAATGGATATTTGGCAAGTTTCAGCGGCGGAGCAGAAAAAGCCATGAAATGAAATGAAATGAAATTTAAATCGCTTATTGTCACAAGTAGGCTTCAAATGAAGTTACTGTGAAAAGCCCCTAGTCGCCACATTCCGGCGCCTGTTTGGGGAGGCTGGTACGGGAGACAATCCCCACCAATTCTTTATCTCACCTAATGTCCAATCTCATTGATTTATGGCGAAGGAGTGAATGATGTTTTATTCCAGAGTATTGTAGAACTGTAATAGAGCCAGGATGATGGGACATTAGGTGAGGAAGCAGGAGGCAGCAAGAGAACTAGGGAAAATAAAGGATTGAGAGGGAAGGTAGTGATAGACCCGGGGGCAGTTAATGACGTGTTCCATGAATTTTATAGTCGGTTATATGAGTCGGAACCCTCAGCTGGGGAAGAGGGTATGAATCAATTCCTGGAGAGGCTAGAGTTCCCAAAGGTAGATAAGGAGCTGGTGGAAGACCTGGAGGGCCCAATTGGGCTTGGGGAGGTGATAGACAGGTTGGGGGGCGATGCAGTCTGGGACCTGACGGATTCCCAGTGGAATTTTATAAGAAGTTCTCTGGATTACTGGGGCCACTCCTGGTTAAGGCTTTTAATGAGTCTCGGGAGCTGGGAGTACTCACCCCAACACTATCACAGGCATCAATTTCTCTCATCCTGAAGCGAGATAAGGACCCGGAGAACTGTGGATCGTACAGGCCAATTTCTCTACTGAACGTTGACGTTGAATTGCTGGCAAAGATCTTGGCCACTCGAATAGAGGATTGCGTCCCAGAGGTAATCGGGGAAGATCAGACGGGATTTGTGAAGGGCAGGCACCTGACGTCCAATGTTAGACGGCTTCTTAATGTTATAATGATGCCAGCGGAGGGGCGCGATATTGAGGTGGTAGTATCCATGGATGCTGAGAAGGCTTTTGACCGGGTGGTATGGAAGTACCTATGGGACATTTTGGGTAGGTTTGGGTTTGGATAGGGATTTGTGGATTGGATCCGACTATTATATCAGGCACCTGTGGCAAATGTAAGAACCATCCGAGTCCAGTCAGAATACTCCGGTCTCTGCAGGGGGACAAGGCAGGAATGTCCGCTCTGCCCATTACTGTTTGCCCTGGCCATAGAGCCCTTAGTGATGGCCCTTAGATCAACAAATGCCAGGAGGGGGATAGTGAAGGGGGGTGGAGCACAGTCTCTCTATATGCAGACGATTTGTTGCTCTGTGGGGACTTCAGGACAAGATGATGTGAAAAACAGGTTGGAGAAGCGAGGGTCTCAGAGATATACAAGGAGCTGATGGAGTGGGAAGGTGAAGAGGAAGTGGGAAGAGGAGCTGGGTGGGGAGATAGAATTTGTGCTGTGGGAAAAAGCCTTGAAGAGAGTCAATTCATCCTCGTCGTGTGCCAGGCTTAGCTTGATCCAGTTCAAGATGGTCCACGGGGCCCACATAACGGCAGCCCGGATGAGCAGGTTCTTTGAGGAGGTGGAGAATAGATGTGGACAGTGTGGGGGTAGCCCGGCCAATCATGTTCATATGTTTTGGGCATGTCCAAAATTGAGGGGATTCTGGCAGGGATTTGCGGATGTTATGTCAGAGGTCCTGGAAGGGAGGGTGGCTCCGAGTCCACAATTGGCAATATTTGGGGTTTCGGAGGATCCGATGGCAGGGGAGCCGGGGGCGGGGGGGGGGGGGGGGGGGGGGGGGTCGATGTTCTGGCCTCCTCCTCCCTGGTGGCCCAGAGACGGATTTTGCTAGGATGGAGGGACTCGGAGCTCCTGAAGTCAGGAGTGTGGGTCAGTGATATGGCCGGGTTCCTCAGTCTGGAGAAAATTTAATTTGCTTTGAGACGATCAATTCAAGGGTTCGCCCTGAGATGGCAGCTGTTCATAGACTCCTTCAAGTAGAACTGAACGTCAGCAGTCAGAGGGGGAGGAGGAAAACAGGAGGCATGACAATGTTACAATGGCACAGGGAATATAGTTTACGGGTAGCTAGGGAATAGAGCGAGGGGAGAAGGGGGCGTTGTTCTGTAGGTTTATTTTTCTTTCTTTGCGTATGTCGGATGTTTAAGAGATGTTAATGTGTTAAACTGAAAATTATAAATGCCTCAATAAAATATTTTCTTAGAAAAAGAACTGTAATAGAGTGATTTTAATCTTTAGACAGTTTTAAGTCATTGTAAAGTGTTCTAATCCTGAATGAATTTCAAGAGAATTCTGTAGTCAAAATTTATTTGAATAATTATTTGCATCTTCAGGTGCAAACTCAGTTATAGGGATGATAACTCGGGAGTAGTTTTCTGTTTGTACTGTGATTGGGCAGCACACAGAGTGTGAGATTCAGATGGGAGATTGATCATCCAGAAGGGATTAAACCTGAGGGAGCTGGATGGGAAGAAAGCAATGACTGCCTGGAGGTATTAGTGAGGGCTCATCTCAGTCTACAGCAGCTGGATTTTAGTGTCGAGATCCCAGTACCCATCCTGACATTGTGCTGAATTCCGGGCTGGAAACCTGAAAGTGGCTGTGGAAGGAATGTGGAGGAAGTGGTTCACTAAGAGGCCGCCTCTGTGAGCCCAATCTAATTCAGGATGGTGGGACAGGCTCTGCATGGAGGGACCAATAGGAGCATTCAAGGGTCTGGGCGGTTGGCGACCCCACCGGGCGAGGGGTGGGCTGCCGATGTAGTAGTGTCCGCAAATCTGCCTCAAGCTGGAGGCGGCCTCTGAAGACTTGGAAATGAAACAAAATATACATGGCCTGAGCTACTAGGTTATCATTGCGGAGGTGAAATCCCTCCCCAGGGTGGGCACGGGTATAGCCCTCACCGGCCAGAGAATCCATGCTGGGCTGCTTTATAAGATGTGCCTCTAACCTGCCCTCCCTGCCTACTGGAGGCTGCCACCAGCGGCCAAAAAGGGGGGGGGGGGGGGGGGGGGGGGGGGGGGGGGACTAAGTTTCATCCCAAAAAAACAGATGTAATTGGAAGAATTACTTCATTTGATGCATTAATTGACCTGATTGGTCACCAGTTCCCCAGTAGTTGCCTCCTTGAAAATAAGTCAGAGGTAAGAACCAGCCATCAGACCAGCACACTGACCGGCAACGGGAATGTGTCAGCATGTCCTCCTCCAAGTCTATCACTGCCTTGGGATGAAACTTTAGCCTCATGTTACCTCCCATTTAGATGCTGTTGCTGAGGGACTGGTAGAAAGTTCCTATAGTCAGGTTGCCGTTATTAGGTCGATGCTGAAGAGCCTGCAGGAAGTTAGAGGGGAAATGTTTCAGTGGCAATTTAGGGAAGCAAAACTGTGGAGCTACAAGAAAATGGCTTGAGGCTTTTGGCAATGCTGGTCAAACAGGTTTGTGAAAGGAAGATTTCAGTCTTGGAAAAGTAAACTGAATTGTCTCCCATCTTTCCACTGAGTGAAAAACAGCCCCATTCTCATTGAACAATATTTCTTTTGCTTTCTAAACATCAACAATAGAAAGAAGTTGTCAATGTTGTCTACCTGGCAGAAAGTAAAAACTCAGCAGTTCATAAATAGAGGGAACATTGCTGATATTTTGATTTTAAACTTGCTTTGGACTAAAACTTTGAAAATTCAAGACCACATTTGATTTGACATCTTTTGGAAAAGGAAAAGAAATGGTCTCAATTCTTATAGGGTGAAAGGAAATAAACTCTGAGAAACCTGTGGTCATGTGGGGATGTCCTGTGTATGGTAGAGTGTAACAACCTGGTTGCTCACTGCCTTCAATACTGTAGTTCTGGAGATAACTCATTGCTGGAACCAGTGAAGAGAGAGTAGGTCTGTCATGGCAGGTGAGGTCATGATCACTGCCCAATCATTTCAAGGTCAGTAATGCAGCTTCGCAAAACTCTCTTCATTTTATTCCTATACGTCAGCTGTCTTTGGCTTTCTAGGTTTGACCAGTTGGTCTGTGCGATTCCCTGCTTGGCCTTCCAACCAGGTATGATGGCAGGCCCCCGTTCCCAGACTACTCCCTTTCCTGAAAGATGGCTAATCCTTGGGTTTGATCCCCCCAACCCATCCACCACTATCAACAAAGTACTTTGCTGGGTAACACGGTGGCGCAGTGGTTAGCATTGATGCCTACGGCGCTGAGGACCCGGGTTTGAATCCCGGCCCTGGGTCACTGTCCGTGTGGAGTTTGCACGTTCTCCCCGTGTCTGCGTGGGTTTCGCCCCCACAACCTAAAGATGTGCAGGTTAGGTGGATTGGCTACGCTAAATTGCCCCTTAATTGGAAAAAAAAATTGGGTACTCTAAATTTATTAAAAAAAAGAAAAAAAAAACAAAGTATTTTGCCCAAACATAGCTCTTGTACTTTTAATATCCAGTTGAATCTTAAACCTCTAAGAAATGAAAAATAAAATGAAAATCGCTTATTGTCACGAGTAGGCTTCAATGAAGTTACTGTTCCGGCGCCTGTTCGGGAAGGCTGGTACGCGAATTGAACCGTGCTGCTGGCCTGCCTTGGTCTGTTTTAAAAACCAGCGATTTAGCCCAGTGAGCTAAACCAGCCCCTGATCAGCCTAAGATAGGCTGAGGCAAAGTTTCTCCAAGAGTTAATCTAGCCACCCTTCTTTCCATATTCACACTGGCCCTCTGCTGTCTCTCCTCCCAAGCCATACCAACACTTTAGTTCCCCCACCCCAATTCACGTTGGCAATCTTTGCTCCACACACACCAGCCCTGAACACACGCTACCCCTCTTCTACTGCCCTCAACCCCTCTGCCCACTACCTGCTATTCGTGCTGCTATTATTTTCTTCTCCTGCATCCTGTCCATGCTGGTCGCCTTCACCTGTCCAGTCCAGGTCTGATGTTCACGTATTCAATATTCAAATAGCCTTTACTTCGGAGCAGTGGGGCGTTTTGTGGCTTTACTGGTGTTGAACAGTGCTGGTAAAGCTGGATGTGCTCAGATCGTATTCCATTACGTGTGAAACACTATTACTATGTCAAGAGTCAATATATTGACCATTAGTGACAGTTTAATGAAATGGATAAAGTAGCAGGTCAGTTACAGTAAACCATCAGCTAAACTTCAAATTATTGCATTTGACACCAATTCAATGTGATTAAAGCTTTCTAAACCATAGCAAAAGCTACATTTTTGGCTTCAATTCATGAGCATACTCTGAAATCATCCATACCTTATAAATAAGATTGTGATTCTGCAACTAATCATTTCCTGCCTCTGAACTGAAATGAATACTTTTAAATGTCTTAGAGATTCAGGCAATGTGCAGACAAATAGTAAACATTTCAGCGTTAAAATCTGTACTGGGGCGGCACAGTGGCGCAGTGTTTAGCACTGCTGCCTCACGGCACTGAGGACCTGGGTTCGATCCCGGCCTCGGGTCACTGTCCGTGTGGAGTTTGCACATTCTCCCCGTGTCTGTGTGGATCTCATTCCCACAACCTAAAGATGTGCAGGCTAGGTGGATTGGCCACGCTAAATTGCCCCTGAATTAGAAATTTTAAAAAAAATAATTGTGTACTCTTTAATTTATTTTTTAAAAATCTTCACTGATTTTGATGAGATTCAAATGCAGTCAGATCGACCAAATTCTGAGTATTGGATATTTGAGTGGGATTCATTTCCTCAAATCTTACTTTCTGCTGAAAATTCAAATATAGGTGCCCAATCCTGTCAATCTCCTTCTCAAAACTCATCTACGAACTGCTCATCACATCCAACATGGCTAAGAATCAAATTATTAGCTGCAGCATACACATGGATGGGATGACCGCACATTCCCGATTTCCCGATTTCCAGGGAGAGTCACTGGAAGAATCCCTGATTCACAAAACTCCCAAATAGACTGACCTGGAATTTCTCATGTTGGAACATGTCTAATGTATAAATGAAGCAAAGTCCAGGGTATGTCGGCCAGAATTCTCCGGCCGTTCGCTGGCAGCGGGATTCTTTGGTCCTGCTGCAGCACATTCCCTCCCGCAGCTTTCCCAGCGGTGTGGGGGATGCTCGAACAGGAATTCCCATCTACAGCGGCAGGAACAGAGAATCCCGCTGTCAGCGAACAGCGTGGCGCCTCCCGCTGCCGAGCAGCATGCGGCTGGACAGCCCTTAGTGTAGGATGCCTTGGAGAAAAGTGTCTGTTCGATGTCTAATTTCTTTTTTCTTTATTCATTCAGAACATCTGGGTATCACTGGCAGGGCCAGCCCACCCCGAACTGCCCCTGAACTGAGCGGTTTGCTCAGCCATTTCAGGTCACAGTTAAAAGTCAACCACATCGCTGTGGGTCTGGAGTCACATGTAGGCCAGGCCAGATCAGGACGATAGATTCCCTTCCCGAAAGCACATCAGTGAACCAGATGGGTTTTTGTAGTTTCTTGGAGGTGGTTACTGAGATGAGCTTTATATTCCAGTTTTATTAACTGAGTTTTAAAATTCCACCAGCTACCATGGTGGGATTCGAACCCATGTTCCCAGATCAGTAGCCTGGGTCTCTCGATTACTCGCCCAATGACATTATCAGTACATAACCATCTTCTCCGATAATAGTAATTATGTGCTATATACTGAAGACTTGGGTCGGGATTCTCCGACCCCCGCCGGGCCGGAGAATCGGCGGGGAGGGGGGGGGGGGTGGCGTGAATCCCATCCCGCCGACCCGATGCCAGCTGCCAAATTCTCCGGCATCGGTTTTTCGGTGGGGGCAGGAATCATGTCGTGGCGGTCGCCCCCCCCCCCGGCGATTCTCCGCCCCACGATGGGCCGAACGGCCGCCCGTTTTCGGCCAGTCCCGCCGGCGTAGATTACACCAGGTCCGTACCGGCGGGACCTGGCTCTGTGGGCGGCCTGCGGAGTCCTCGGGGGGGGGGGGGGGGGGGGGGGCACGGGCCGGTCCGGCCCCGGTGGCCTGGCCCGCGATCGGGGCCCACCGATCCGTGGGCGGGCCTGTGCCCTGGGGGCACTCTTTCCCTCTGTGCCAGCCGCTGTAACGGTCCGCCATGGCCGGCGTGGAGAGGAACCCCCCTGCGCATGCGCTGGGGTGACACCAGTACACGCTGGCGCTCCCCCACATGTGCCAATTCGCGCCGGCCGGCGGAGGCCATTCGGCGCCAGTTGGTGCTGGACAACCCCACTGGGACCGGCCACTCCTCGGCACCGGTACGGCCCACCCCGGTGGTTAGGGGAGAATCCCACGCCTGTGCTCCAGGACTTGCTGCACCACTAGCCAAGCTGTTCCAGTACAGCTACAACACTGGCATCTACCCGGCAATGTGGTAAATTGCCCAGTTGTGTCCTGTACACAAGAAACAGGACAAATCCAACACAGCCAATTACCACCCTATCAGCCTACTCTCCGTCATCAGCAAAGTGATGGAAGGAGTCATTAACGGTGCTATCAAGCGGCACTTACTCAGCAATAACCTGCTCACAGACACTCAGTTTGGGTTCTGCCAGGGTCACTCAGTTCCTGACCCCAGTACAGCCTTGGTTCAAGCATGGACAAAAGGGCTGAATGCCAGATAATGAAGCAGTCCGTGTCCAAATGCAGCAAGACCTGGACAATATCCAGGCTTGGGCTGACAAGTGGCAAGTTACATTCATGCCACACAAGTGCCAGGCAATGACCATCTCCTACAAGAGAGGATCTAACCACCACCCTTTGACATTCAATGGCATTACCATCGCTGAATCCACCACAATCAACATCCTGGGGGTTACCGTTGATCAGAAACTGAACTGGGCCCAGCCATATTAATACTGCGGCTACCTGAGGAGGTCAAAGATTAGAAATCCTACGGTGATTCACTCCCCTCCTGACCCCCCCAAAGCCTGCCACCATCTACAAGGCACAAGTCAGGAGTGTGATGGAATACTCTCCACTTGCCTGGATGAGCGCAGCTCCAACAACACTCAAGAAGTTCAACACCATCCAGGACAAAACAGCCCCACTTGATTGCTCCCCCTTCCACAAACATTCAAACCCTCCCCACCTTTGAACAGTGGCAGCCGTGTGTACCATCGACAAGATGCACTGCAGGAACTCACCAAGGTTCCTTCGGCAGCACCTTCCAAACCCATGACCACTACTATCTAGAAGGACAAGAGCAGCAGATACCTGGGAACCCCACCACCTGGAGGTTCCTCTCCAAGTCACTCAGCACCCTGACTTGGAAATATATCGTCCGTTCCTTCACTGTGGCTGGGGCAAACTCCTGGAGCTCCCTCCCTAACAGCACAGTGGGTGTACCTACACCTCAGAGGACTGCAGCGGTTCAAGATGGCAGCTCATCACCACCTTCTGAAGGGCAACTAGTGTGGGCAAAATTGCTGGCCTGACCAGCATATTGTAAAAGAATTTAAAAAATAAGTCAGGTGTTATCTTTGCATTGCAGGATGATGGAATAGTGAGCAGTTTTCAGCCGAGAAGCAAGACCCCAATAGTATTTCATGTGGTTCAGCCAGATCTCGTAGTAGATAGTTTAACCACTTGTCCATCATATCCTTTCCAAGTCAATCATATCCAGTCCAAAGATATGCGTGTTAGGTGGATTGGCTATGTTAAATTGCTCCTCGGTGGGTTACTGGGATAGGGTGGGAAGTGGGCCTAGGTAGAGTGCCCTTTCAGAGGATTGGTGCAGATTCGATGGCCTGAATGGCCCAATGTCGGGATTCTATGATTCTAAGTCTGTGTCCATGAGACTTTTAAAAATATATATTTTTATGAAGGCATTTAGATATATCCACGAAACACGACGAAAACCAAAAAGAGAAGAAACAAGAAATCTCTTAACAAATAAATAACACCCGCCGCTCCACACTCCCTGCCGTTCCCCTCTGTCCAACCTCCTCCCCTGCCTTTACTCCCTATAACCCCCCCCACAGCTGACGCTTTAACTATCTTGTTATAAACTTTCGCCAGGACCACTGGCATCCCCTCCAGTTTCCCACTCACCATCACAAACCTTCCCCCCCCAAATCTGCTACTATATTCCCCACCTCAAAGGCTACCCGTTTATTTATCAGCACCACCCCCCCCTCCCCCGATCCAGACCTGAGTGAAAACCTTGCCCTACCCACCCCTTCCTCAGCCTAACCTGATCCCCGATCTTCAAATGCGTTGCCTGTAGAAATGCCGCATCCGTCTTCAAGCTCCTCAGGTGTGTGAACACGCGAGACCGCTTGACTGGCCCATTCAGCCCTCTCACATTCCAGCCTGGTCAGGGGGGGGGGGGGGGGGGGGGTACACCACCCCCCTCCCCAGCTGATCAACCTTAACCCTTCTTGGGCCAGCCACCGGCCCATGTCCCACAACAGTCCAAGCCCACCCTCGGATGACCACCATCACCAATTCTCTCCTTATTGCACATCACCACCCCCTCCTCTTCCCTAAACAAAACAATAATCCCATCCCCCTCTAACCACCTGTTCACCCCCCAATGCGCTCCCATGAACTAGCTCACCCAGCTCGCCCCCACCCATGGCGCCAAGCATCCTACCCCCACTGATTCCACCCCCCCCCGCCACTGATTCCCCTCCCCCCCCCCAACCCCCCCCGCCCGCACACTTCCGTAGTGAAACCAACAATAACAGCAAAAAGCAGAAAAATAGATGCACTTCACCCTCCTCCCTCCTCCGGCTTCTCACCAAAGAACCCCATAGAAACGCTAAACAGCCCCCGAGAGAAGAGAGGTTCTCCCCTGACCATCAGCAAAAAGAGCACAAAGCAGTACAACAAAAGAGGGACAGAGAGAACCAACACCACCTCACACTTCCTCCAAAGTTCAGTGTTCTCACTCTCCTGCCAGTTCATTGGCTCTCAAAAACTCAGTTGCCTCCTCCGGTGCGTCACATAAAGCATCCCGAACTTTACCCCCTTCTTAAAGAGGGCAGCCTTGACACGGTTGAACCCAGTTTGCCACTTTGCCAGTTCCGTACCCAGGTCCTGATATCCCCTGAGTTTGTTACCATCCCAGGTACGTCTCCTCGTCTGCCTGGCCAACCGCAAGATCTTCTCTTGAACAAAAAACCGGTGCAGCCTTACCATCATCGCCCTTGGTGGCTCAGTTGCCTGTGGCTTCCTCATCAGCACCCTGTGCACCCGGTCGACCACCAGGAGCCAGTCGAAGGCCCCTCCCCCATTAGCTGCTCCAACATCTTGGCCACATAAGAGCCCGCGTCCGCTCCCTCGATGTCCTCTGGCATCCCCACTATTCTCAAATTCTGCCTCCAGGAGCGGTTCTCCAGATTCTCCGCTTTCTCCTTGAGCCGCTTCTGCGTCTCCCTCAACATCCCAATTTCGGCCGCCAGCGAGGTAAGCTGCTCCTCGTACTCCCCCACCACCTCCTCCACCTTCTGGATCACCTAGCTCTGGGTCTCCAGCCTCAGCTCCACACAGTCAATCCCCGCTCTCGGCGGGTCCGCCACCTTCACCAGGTCCTCCTGAGTTCCCTCCTCTCTTAGATGAACCTTTCATTCAGAAAGTTCACCAACTGCTCCGTTCACCATTGGGCTGGTAGGTCCAGTTCTCCACCATCTTTCCCTGTCCACAAAGAGTTTTTTGTCCTTGCAGCTCCTTCCTTCTAGACCCACTTCTGGTCTACAGATCCATCCACCGACCTCACCAGTGGAGTATGATTTTCCTCCACTCCCTCTACACCTTTTTCCTGCAAAATATCCACCCGACAAACGGAGAAAAGGACCAAAAAAACTGCCTCAAGTGTGAGCTGCCAAATATGTGACCGCTCACTCCATGGCCACCACTGGAAGTCCTTCCATGACACTTAAAGAACAGATAATGTCCTTTGTGGCCGGGCAGTCAATCTGGACGTTCTCCTGCAAGTTTATTAGACTTACTGGACCAAATATTACTCAGCAAAATAGAGTAATTAATTCCAGGAACAAGAACTGGGCCAAATATTACTCAGCAAAATAGAGTAATTAATTCCAGGAACAAGAACTATCTTGAGATATGAATAAAAATCACAGAATGGGGAGAATGACGGTCAAAACAGTGAACAATTATGGATGCTTTCTGAAGGATAAAACAACGAAATAGATCGACAATAAGAGGAAGGTATTTTTAAGGTATATTAACTTGTCTATAAACAAACCAAGCAACAGGAAAACCTGGGGTAGTGTCTTCTGTACTGTGATATCTATTTTTGGATCAAAAGCTTAGAGATGTTACATGTTTGGTAGATAAATTAAAGCATTTGTTTACCAGGAAACATCAAATCCGGTTTTACCTGCCAGTTTTAGATGTTTACAGTGTTATTAATTCAGTTTGGCTTTACTTATAAACAAATTATGATTGATTTTCCTGTTTTTGCAAAGTCTTCTATTCTTCCATTGATTGTGAAAGCTAGTTGAACTGTGCACCTACCTCTTCATTCACCTGAGGAAGGATCAGCGCTCCAAAATCTAGTGTTTGAAACAAACCCGTTGGACTTTAACCTGGTGTTGTAAGACTTCTTACTGTGTGTACCTTTGAGTTAAATGACCAAGAGGAGAAACAATGGAATTGAAACATGACATTCTTTTGAATATATTAATGACAAAAGTGATCTAATAAAAAATCGAACTTGTTTCCTTTGCAGTTTATTTCTATGTATTTAAGGTTATTGTTTAGAAAGAGCTTTTTCATTTTTAATTTTCCCAATTAAGGGGCAATTTAGCGTGGCCAATCCACTTACCCTGCACATCTTTGGGTTGTGGGAGTGAGACCCACGCAGATACGGGGAGAATGTGCAAAATCCACACAGACAGTGACCCGGGGTCGGGATTGAACACGGGTCCTCGGCAGCCTGAGGCAGCAGTGCTAACCACTGCACCACCGTGCCACCCATAAAGATCTTTTTTTAAATCCTAATATATGTTTATAAAGATTTATATCTGATTTTTCTGCAATTTGAAAAGAATCATGGCAAACTCTCTTCAGTTGTGCCAGTGGATATTGTAAGCTTCCAAACTCTGAGAATATTGCAACCAACTGTATAATGTTGCTCAATTTTAATTTCAAAACCATTTTAAAATGTTTTGCTTTGGCAATGTTGAGATGATCGTAGTAGAGCTTAGATGATATCTTTGTAATGTTTCTTTTAAACATCCAGGAAAATAATAACTTGCAATAACCGCCTTGCAATGTTTTGATATTTTAAATCTGCCTCCACAGAAATCTCTTTGAACCATTTTTTAAAAATACATTTGATATATTAATGTCTGATGTAATGATATGCATAAAGCAGTTCTGTACATAATGTTATGCACAACCTCCGACCACTAGGTGGCAGTGTAAACCCACCACGTGACCCTGTGGCTGGAGAGTTGGGAGTAAGTCGTGTTGGAGGATAGACGTATTTTGCAGCAGCTCTACAATAGTTAATTAGTGTTAATAGTTTATTATTTTATTTATCCTAGTTATCTTCACCACGCTATACCCTCCATCTAGTGGACGACCACAAAGTAATGGCCAGACAAGGCAAACAAAAGTGGGGAAAATGTTCAACCCTGCTTTGTACCACTGTTCAATTGGAAGTAACCCAAACTCAGGGCATTCGGACACACACTCGTGGTGGGGCCCCTGTACAAAAGCCAAATCCATGGTAGAAACTTTGGCCCAAAGCCAAACCTTCCAAGAATATCAGCTAGGTGCCCCCAAGCAACCCTATCAAATGCTTTTTAGCGGCCATTGAAATAATCACCTCTGGCTGGGGAACTGGAGGGGACAGAACAACATTTAACAATCGCCGCGTGTTGTCCAATAATTGCCGGCCCTTAACAAAACTAGTCCGCTCCTCTGAAATCATGGCAGGCAGGGCTCCAAGCACATTGCCAACACCTTCGCCAACAAGTTAGCATCAGTGTTCAACAACAAAATGGATCAATACAATCCACACTCCATAGGTTCCTTATCCTTCTTTCGGATCAGGGAAATCCTGTGCTTGTGCCAACATGGCCAGCAACATCTCAGGGACACGGAATCATTGAACGTGTCCAGCAACAGTGCAATCAACTGACTCGCAAACCTTTTATAGAATTCAATAGGGAACCCATCCGGACGCAGAGTTTTGCGCGACTGCATTAATCCGATCCACTTGCTAACCTCGACCGGTCCCATCATCACCTCCAACTCTTCCCGTCTCCCCTGCTTCACCACCGGGAAGGAAAGGTGACATAACATTGACTGGTGCAGTATATAGACCACCAACTAGTGGAAGAAATTTGCAAAGAAATTAGGAGAGGTGGAAGAATTAGAGTAATTATAACGGGGGACTCAATCATCCAAATATAGACTACAATAGGAATAGTGCAAAAGGACAAGAGAGGTTTGAATTCCTGAAGTGTGTTCGAGATTATTTTCTGCAGCAGCTTTTGTTTTCAGTCTCAATGAGAGAGCAGGCACCATTGGGCCTTGTTCTGATGGACAAATTGGCACAAGTGGATCAAATATCAGTGGGAGAGCCTTCAGGGTGCAATGACCACTGTCTCATAAGATTTAGGTTGGTCATGGAAAAGGACAAGAACATCTCATGGCAGGGATAATTAACTCAGGAAAGGCTAACTTCGAAAGGGTGAAGATACATCTCAGTTAATAATCTTTATGTTTATTGTCACAAGTGTAGTGATCTTTGTATGTGCATGTACATAAGGGGTTAATGAGAAATCAGAAGATCACTAGAGGGCAGCACTGGCGGGTATAAAAGCCAGACGCAAGCAGTTCCTCCACCTCTTAGTGATTAGACTGTGACGAGAGCAGGTGCATTGATTTAGCTCAGGGTGATTAGTGTGGTCAGACATAGCTACTGTACATAGACTTTGTAACCTTTCTACTGGTATTGATCTTAAAGTAAAGAACTCATGCAGTTGTTAACTTAGTTAGTCAATAAACCTTTCAATACTTCTGGACAACTTTGAGTCTCCCTCATCAAGGTACAGAAAGCCTCTTCAGCAATTGGATTGAGTAACGCATGTTACGCTCAGTAGTGCTACCAAACACACAATGATAAGGTAACAAAAGAACAAGTGTGTAAGTAATGTAAGTATGCTTACATTAACACTGCAATGAAGTTACGCACGGTAGCATAGTGGTTAGCACTGTTGCATCACAGCTCCAGGGTCCCAGGTTCGATTCCCGGCTTGGGCCACGGTTTGTGTGGAGTCTGCACGTTCTCCCTGTGTCTGCGTGGGTTTCCTCCCACAGTCCAAACATGTGCAGGTTAGGTGGACTGGCCATGCTAAATTGCCCTTAGTGTTCAAAAAAGGTTAGGTAGGTTACGGGGATAAAGGGGGATAGGGTGGAGGTGTAGGGCTTAAGTAGGGTACTCTTTATAAGGTCCGGTGCAGACTTGATGGGCTGAATGGCCTCCTTCTGCACTGTAAATTCTAGTCTCCACACTCTGGCGCCTGTTCGGGTACACTGAGGGAGAATTCAGAATGTCCAAGTCACCCTAACAAGCGCATCTTTCGGGACTTGTGGGAGGGAGCTAGCGCAGACACGGCGAGAACGTGCAGACTCAGCACACACAGTGACCCAAGCCAGGAATCGAACCCAGTTCCCTGGTGCTGTGAAACAACAGTGCTAACCACTGTTCTGCCATTTGAGTGAGCAGGTGTCAGGTAATAAATACAATACACACCCAGACTGAATATAGACTACAGACAGGAAGTGAGAAACTTATAAGAAAAGCAAGGTGAGAGCATGAAAAGAGATTGGCAGCTCATATAAAAGGGTCTTCCATAAGCATCCAAATAATAAATAAAGAATAGGGCCGATTAGGGACAGAAAAAGGGGACATGCAGGCAAAGTCAGGAGAAATGAAGGAGGTATTAAACAAGTACATTACTTCTGTCTTTTCCAAGGAAGAAAGTGCGATCCAGGTGAGAGAGGAGGCAGCTGGTACACTAGAAGTATTTACAATTGAGATGGAGGAGGTGTTACAAAGGCTATCTTTACTTAAAACTGATCAGACTGATGAGAGGCATCCAAGGATACTGGAAGGAGACACAAGAGATAATCTCCCAGTCTTCCTTAGACACAGGAGTCATGCCACAGGACTGGAGAGCTGTGAATGTTACACCACAGTTTTAAAAAGGGGAGCAAGGATGAAGTTGGTAACTACAGACCAGTCAGTTGACATTGGTGGAGGGAAACTTCTGGAAACTATAGTTCAGGATAAAGTCAATAGCCATTTAGACAAATGCTGGATAATTAGGGAAAGCCAGCATGGATTCATGATGAAAATCCTGTTTAACGAACTTTCTCTGTTTTCTTTGAAGAGTTAACCAAAGGTTGATAAGGACAATGCTTGCCATGTGGCGTATAGTTTTATCAAAAGGCATTTGATACATTGCCAGCCGACAGACTGGCAAAACTCTAGCTCATGGAATAAAAGGGAAAGTAGACACTTGAATATAAGATTGGCTGAGTGGATGGAAACATTAGTGATAAACGGTTGCTTTTCAGACTGGAGGAAGGTTAGTCAGTTGTGTGTCTTCCTCTTCCTGACATATATTAATGACCTGGACGTTGGTGTTCTGGATACGATTTCTCGATACCATCCTGTGATAAGGACTGTCCTGAATTTCAAAAGGACATAGACATATTGGTAGATTGGGCAGAAAAGTGGCTGATGAAGTTCAATGTATGAGGTGATCTGTTTGTCAGAATGAATACGGAGAGACAGCACAAGATAAAGGGAAGAACTCTAGAGGTGCAGGAACAGAGAGACCTCAGTGATTATGTACATTAGTCATTGAGGGTTAGCAGGGCAACGTTGAGAGAGAAGTTTATAATGCATATAGTATCTTAGGCTTTATTAATAGGGACATGAGTACAAGAGTAAGGTGGTCATGTTGGGAAGACATTGGAGAGATTACAGAAAAGATTCGCAAGAATGGTTCCAAGAACCGTAGCTATAAGGATAAATCGGATAGTTGAGACTTTTTTTGTTTTTTCTTGGGATGTGGATATCGCCGGGCTGGGCCAGCATGGTTGCCCATCCCTAATTGCCCTTGCCCTTGAACAGAGTGGCTTACTAGGCCACTTCAGTGGGGGGAGGGGGGCAGTTAAGAGTCAACCACATCGCTGTGTGGGTCTGGAGTCACGTGTAGGCCAGACGCGGTAAGTATGGCAGATTTCAAAGGCAGCACGGTGGCGCAGTGGTTAGCACTGGGACTACGGTGCTGAGGATCCGGGTTCGAATCCTGGCCCTGGGTCACTGTCCTTGTGGAGTTTGCACATTCTCCCTGTGCCTGTGCGGGTCTCACCCCCACAACCCAAAGATGTGCAAGTTAGGTGGATTGGCCACGCTAAATTGCCCCTTAATTGGAAAACAAATAATTGGGTAACCTCAGGATGGTAGATCTCCTTCCCTGAAGGACATTAGTGAACCAAATGGATATTTACGGCAAACGGCAATGGTTTCATGGTCATCATTGGATTTTTATTTCCAGATTTTTTTATTTAACTAAAATATTCACCATCTCTCGTGGTGGGATTTGAATCCGGGACCCCAGAGCATTACCCAGGTCCTCTGGATTAGTAGTCCAGGATTAATAACCACTGCTCCACCCACCTCCAAAGGTGTTCAAGAGCCTGAGTGGTATGGTCAGTTTAAATAGTGAGAAACAGTCCCCACTCAACAGAGCATCAAGAGCTAATCGGCACAGGTTCTAAATAATTGGCAAAAGGAGTAAAAATTTGAGGAGTTTATTTTTCACCAGAGAGTCTGGAATGAACTTCCTGAGAGGGTGGTGGAGACAGGATCGATCAAAGTATTTAAAAGGGAATTGCTGGAGAATGTGCAAGGTTCCAGGGATAAGGAAGTGGGACTAGGTAGAATGCTCTTTCAAAGCTGGTGCACACTTGATGGGCTGAATGGCTCTTTCTGCACTGTAACCATTCTGTGAGGTTCATTCATTTGCAGTGAGGTTTGATTTAGCAACCCAATAGCCATAATTAAATGTAAAGCCACCTTTATTTAATGGATCTGCAATTGTTTTTGATCTATTGAATCTCATTGTAATGATGCTGAAGTTTATTTTGAAGATGGGTCTGTTTGGGTTTTTCCTGTGGAAAGATATGCTATAATGTTTTGATGCACACATAAGAAAACTGTGCTAACTTGATCCACAGCAGATGGGCGGCACAGTAGTACAGTGGCTAGCACTGTTGCTTCACAGCACCAGGGACCCGGGTTCGATTCCTGATTTGGGTCACTGTCTGTGCAGAGTCTGCATGTTCTCCCTGTGTCTGTGGGTTTCCTC